>NC_135863.1:2687231-3024731 GCF_031162955.1 Sander vitreus
CATAAAAAAAGTCATAGGTCAGAAAGTCATAGTCATATTAAAATAGCCCCCCCCCCATCATCACATCCCCTTCACCATACCTAGAGATTGGCATGGGGTACTTTCCATAAAATCATCTCTCAATGCAAATCAAACCAGCTATTAGGCTAACTGAAATAAAACCATGCCAGTCTCTAGGTATGGTGAAGGGTATGTGATGATGTGGGGGGGGGGGGGGGGGGGGCTATTTTAATTCCAATAGCCCAGGGAACTTTATCAGGATGCATAGTATCCTGGATCCATGAAGTAACTGGCCTTTAAAAATAAACATCTGCCTGCCTCTATGGGAATTTAACATAGGGGTGGACTGACTTTTGTTGCCAGTGGTTTAGACATTAATGGCTGTGTGTTGAGTTATTTTGAGGGGACAGGACATTTACACTGTTATACAAGCTGTACACTTAATACTTTACATTGCAGCAAAGTGTAATTTCTTCAGTGTTGTCCCATTAAAAGATATAATGAAATATTTACTAAAATGTGAGGGGTGTACTCACTTTTGTGAGATACTGTGTATATATATATATAGTATGTATAATAGTATAGTATGTCAAAAAGACATAGTATGTGGAAAATTTTCAAAAAGTCATAGTATAGTATGTCATAAACAATCATAGTATAGTATGTCGAAAAAAATCATAAAAAGTCATAGTATGTCATAAAGTGTCATGAAAGTCATACTATAGTATGTCAAAAAGACAGTATAGTATGTCGTAAAAATTTGACAAAAAAAAAAAGTCATTGATGTCAAAAGATCTAGTATAGTATGTTGAAAAAATTCAAAAGGTCATAGTATAGTATGTCATGAAAAAGTCAAAATAGAGTATGTCATAAAAAGCATTGTAAAAAGGCATAGTATAGTACGTCATAAAAAGTCATAGTATGTCATGAAAAAGTCATAGTAAACTTGACATGATTTAGGGGTATAGTGAACAACCACCCAACAGCATTTCTATGAAGTTCTTCACTTTGTCCCTGCAGGTTTCATCGGCCATAAGGTGGATTACTCAGATCTCGGCCATGCTTTAATACTCCCACACCGAGCCTCAAGTCTTGAGACTGCTCCCTGCTGCCCTCATACTTCTAACTGCTACCCTTTCCAGCGTCTAGTTCAAACTGACGGACTGGACATGAGCACAACTCGTGTTTTGCGGCCGTCGCAGGAAACGTGAGCAAACACTTTTACAAGTAAAAATAGATGAAACTCTCAACTGACGTCTTTCCTCAGTGGAGATCTTTACAGACTTCTTGATATTCAAAAGCTTTTCATTTTTTTAAGATGAAGTGGCGGCGAGTTTACTTTGCAGCACTTTTATTGTTTTTGAAAAAGGCTTTTGGAAGTCAAACACAGAACCTGTGCCAACCTTGAGGATGGGAACAGAAGGAGGTGAGGACAGGGATTGTATTCTTGCCTTTCACCACGTTCTCCCTCCTTTCCCAACTGGACTTGATCTTTTTCTTGGGGGCGTGCTTGTGTTGGCACAGCGTTATTTCACAGTTGACATCTCAGTGATGGTTGATCTCATTTTGCCAGAGGAATTAAAATCTCAAACAACTCGTGTTGTTGTAGGCAGCTGAATCTTTAAACAAAATGACCTAAAATCCTAAAATGGTCTCTGCAAGCCAGTAATAGTAAAAATGAACATCTCCGAACACATTACTCATCAATCAACTGAGCAATAATTTCAGATTTTCACCTCCCATTTGTCAACGATTTCAGAATTTCTCCTCATTTGTACATCTGTTTATGGGCTGCATTCAGGAGCTCAAAACACTTTTCAGACTACAGATCCCCATTTTAAACCAAAGCAACTTGACTTGCTGTGGAAGTCGCAATCTTGAATGCATCCCAGAGTGACTGCTGTTGAGAGTTCAGTAACCCACTGTGTCACTGTGCCTACAGTATTGTTTACAGGGATTTAAAAGTTGCCAAATTAACTTGAGTTTGATAGAGTAGTATCTTTAGACAGTAAAATGTTGCCGAACTTTCTGCCAAACTACAAGAAAGTAGACTTTTCCTTATTTTCTATTTCATTTTTTATTGTCTGAGATGAACCTTAGATTGTACAGAATATAAAAAAACCTGCCACCTCACTTTTTTTTATTATTATTTACAGTGCATATTAGGTTCATGAATTGTCAGTTTTGACCATATTAACTGGAGAACTGGTTGATCTGTTGTGTGTGTTATGACAGTGTGAGTGTGTATGTACAAGCGTCGGTAATATTACTGTCTCTTGTATGTTGTAAAAAATGTTTTGAGAGACAAATGTTCTCAGAATTATGAAAGACTTGTACATAGCAAAGAAAGTAAGCGAGACTTTTCAGATGTTTTTATTTGTAAAGCAGAAAAAACTGCATGTGGGTATTAATTTATTGTGAGTCTTCTATGATGTATGCAGTTTCTTAAAGAAAGAAACTTATTAAAAAAAAATAAGTTTATGCCTCCTTGCATTCTTCGTGCATCCACTCTGTACAGCAGCTGTTTCCAGTGTCCTTTCCATGTATAGTTCATTATATTCTTTGGGGAAAGCTGGGAAATCTCAGGAAGTCCTCAGGCTTATTGAAAGTAGCCCATGATGAGTTTTCAGTTCAGTCTTGCAGAGACGAATCACCGGGGACACAGTCTGTTAGTCTCTCAGTGGAGTAAGTCCTGGTGAATCCTGGGAAAAAGCACCTCTGGGCCCAGATGTGTGTGTGCTCCATGTGGCTATACAGCGTGCATTGGAGTTCCGCAGTATTTGTGCCACGAGTCGATGGCTTTAGTCACAATGGCGTCTGTGTTTTCCTGCGGTATCTGAAAGGGATTATTGTGAGGTTTTTACACAGTCACCTACTGCCAGGACAAAAACTATCCATTTCTGTTTGCTGGACAACAACATTAAGTGTTGCGCTGTTTACTCACATTGCACAGAAACCTGACCACGCCTCCGGGCCGGGTGATTCCCATCAATATGATCTTGTAGCTGAGCAGAATCTCCAGGGCCACAAACACCAGGATCTTACAGGAGCCGCTGATCACCTTGTCCCACACCCTAAAACGAAACAAAGGGCACAGCTCATTTGACCAGTATGAAGAATTTAAGGTCAAGATGTAACAAAAGGCTCATCATTTGTGTAGAACGAGAAGGATAGAGAAAAATGTACCCTTGTAACAGTTCATTCAGACATAAATACAGAGGCTGTCTCTTGACGCTTACTCAATCTGGAGCTTTCAAGCTGAGCAACAAATGTAAACATTCAATTAGGACTGGACAGCTGTAGTTCTTTGGTGTTACGGCTTTGTCTCTTCTTGCTCTTGTGCCACCATAAGGCACTGCATAACGTTAACACTTTCTCAACACTAGTACATCATTGTGTGGCAGGTTTCCACTGAGAATAATTCAAATCCTGTTGCTTATTATCTCTTTGTAGCTGCATGTCTGGATACAACTTAAACACCAGGATCGAACTACACAAAACTGGCCTGATAACAGCCCGTCACACATGGGGAGGCAGAAACTAAAATGAGTATTGGGCATGACATCAGTGTTTCCCACACACAGACTAATTTGTAGCGGTGCCCAACATAATCGACACCGGCCACCACTTATTGCGTTTCGTTATTAATTTTATTTTTTTTAACGCCATTTAAAACACATAGTGTATTTGTTCAGCTGCATTTCCTTTCCCTGCTGTCTCTCTGACACACACACACACACACACACACACGTCTGTCTCCATGAAAACAAGAGAAGACGGCTGGCAAAATTCACGAAAGGTTGGTATCTTGTGAACACCTTAACACAATCACACATTAAAAAGATATTAAAAACATATAGATATATAGATAAAAACATATTTTATATTCTGATTACAATGTTGTCAGTGTGTTAATGTTGAGTCCCGACCCGACTCTGAGCAAACAAGCGATTGCGCCTGCTTTAGAAAGTTAACTAGTCGCAAGTTTGCGGTAAAATGAAGTTGGGTTGTCGAGGTCAAAACACTATATGTAGCAGCTGTGAATCAAATAAACTTATTATAAATAATGTTATGTCATTTTTTTACTCTTACACTGAATGTTTGCGGCTTCAATCCAGGTGAGTATTGAAAAGTATTTTCCGCGACTGAAAAAAGGCCCGTGTTGAGGATGAGGACCAGCCTGAACCGGAGGTATCAGTCTGAAACAGAGCTGAACAGTCCAACCAGTGGAATTAGTTATGTTATTAATTTGTTTACAATATTTTCGGGCTTCAACCAGTGCTGCTGAAGCAGGAAGACAGGGTCAGGGAGAGAAAGAGAGAGATTCGTTAGGCATTGAAGAAAGAGTAGACAAATTGCTTTCTAATCTGTGGGAAACACTGGACATGACATGACTTGACTTTTCTTTTTTTAAACACTAAGCATTAGTAATTACCGGGGCAAATATGTAAATGTGAAGAGTAGGAGGCTCTTTCCCGCCCAACAGCTTTTGCAAATCATGCAGGTCCTAAAAGACGACTAGCTACGGTTGGATGGGGTTAAGCGAGTAGAAATGATCATCTAATCTGACATCTTGAGAGATGTCTGATCCCCGTAGCACAGATTTATGCAGTGGTGGAATGTAACTAGGTACATTTACTCAATTTTGAGTTTTACCACATTATGCTACTTTATACTTCTACTCTACTACATTTTGGTGGCAAATATTGTACTTTTTTTACCCAATTACATTTATTGTAAAGCTTTAGTTACTTTGCAGATTTAGATTATTAATACAAAATATAAAATCACCTAATTTATGATGACTTATGTAAGGTGAAGCTACCCATCAGTACATAGAGGAAGTAAATTCAGCTCCCCCTTCACCAGCTGCAACATTAAAGAGATTAATGTACCAATCATTATAATTCAGTAATTTCTATTACTCTGCATGATAAGCTTTTTTTTTTTTTTTACTTTTAATACTTTATACTTTAATGGTAATACTTTTGATTGAGTACAATTTTGAATGCAGGACATTTACTTGTAACAGAGTATTTTTACACTGGAGCATTGCTACTTTGAAGTAAAAGATCGGAGTACTTCTTCCACCACTGGGAATGGCGTTAGAAGATCACGCAAAAAGCCTAAATATTATCATGGGCAGCTGCAAAGAAAGACTTCGAAAAATCTAAGCTGTGTGTTGGTTCAGTGAAAGTGTGATCTGATGTCAGGTTTGGGACCTCTGGAGGCTGGATTCGGGCAGGCAGCCAGCAAAGCAGCGTCTGAACCAGATGCTGTAGGGCAGCTGAGCCAGGGCTCCGCAGCTCTTCAGATGGTTCAGCAGGCGAGGTTCCTCCTGACTCAGATAATGCTCCAGGCTCTTCGGCTACAGAAGGAGACAACAAAGTCTTACTTTACAGTGATGCACATTTTTTTTTTTTTTAAATAATGTAATCCAAACTCCTGAGTAGGGCTGCACAATATATCGTTTTTTTTTTTTTAATCTTTATCGCAATATCAACTGGCGCAATATACACATCGCGAAAGGCTGCGACAAATCGCGAGATTTATTTTGTGTTAGTTGAAAGAAGTTATCGGTTTAAAAAGATACAGTCATTCTTTTTTAGTGGTGCCTTTTATATTCAATTAAATGTCACATTTGTTCAATAAAATGATGTTGGGAAATATTTCCTTTCGTTTATTTTTGGGATTTTAGAAGAATACTGAAAGCAGCAGAAATGCAGAACTGAGTACACTTTAATATCTGTTTATTTATCGCAAGAAATATCGTTATCGCGACATTCAACAACCTTTTCGCATATTGCATATTTGTCCTCATATCGTGCAGCCCTACTCCCGAGTCATGAGATATTTGTCATATTAACTGTGCCACTTTATCAACTACATTTACACTCCATATGCTTTGTATCTTTTTCATCACTGAGTGCCCTGATGCGTGTTCAAAACTACACCAAAAATAAAAAAAAAACGACCAACAAAAGCCTTCAATTCATTGTGCTTTACAAATATATACAGTTTAATTCTGTAACAATCATTTCAAGACCCATGTCACCATCCACTTTTGTAGCTGTTGCCCTCTATAAACAAGTTTTTTTTATCAACTGAGGTTGGTTTTTTTGGATAATCAATTTGCTTTCAAAGTTTGATGAAAGATTCTTAGCACGAGGTCCACATATGGGAAGTTTTTGCGAGCTTTACTTGTTTGAATTCCATCCACTGATGAAGGCCACAAAATGGAGCTGGAAGCTCTGAAAAATGTCCAGTCAAGAAAAATGTGACACTCACGAGGTGGGGCACTGAGTCTCCAAACTTTGCGTGGAACTGATTGACGAAAGACTTGATCAGCCAATAGCAATCGACAGGATCGTCTACGATCTCCTCCATGGCTCGACTGATGGAGAGGAAGTCCTCGTTCTCTTCATCCTGAAACAAAAAAGGGTAACACTTTACTTGAAGGTAGCTACATATGTCATGACACATGAACCCTAACCATAACTTGTCATGACAAAAACCGAATGACGCTTACGAAAAGAGGCGTTACGTCATAAACGTTTATGTAGATACCTCAAGTAAAGTGTAACCGAAAAAAGCAACACACCACATTAACATCAGTCATTACAGCACCAAAGAATAAAGGAAGCAAAGGGAAATTTGAGTACGAGCAATCTGAATAGGGTGGTGCGAGTGGGATTTCACAATACGAGCTCTAGTGTGTCTCATATGTTTTATAAACTACTCGTTTAAACTTTTCTTTCGTTTCCAACATTTGAAATTGTATATACAGGCACTGTGCCATCAAAGTTTAAAGGGTAACTACCGGTTTTTGTTTTTTTCAACCTGGACCCTATTTTCCTATGTTTTGGTGTGTGAGTGACTGATAGGAACAATAATCTCCAGCATTAAGCGTGAACGTTGTAACCGGCTAAAAATGATCCGTTTATTTACATGGAGTCTGGTGGCAGAAAGGTCGACCTCCTTAGAAATCCTTTCCATAATGTTGTCAGACACTTAGAGTATTAATCTGAGCCCGTCAGCGGCCAAACCAGCACTTTTGTGAACGTAAATACAAGCTGCATAATTGCCCCATTGACTTACATTGTAGCTTGTTTCGCCGCTGCCGACTGCAGCGATCTCGCTTAATACTGGACCAATGTCAAAGATTGTTGTTCACATCAGTCACTTAAGACACAAAAACATAGGATAATAGGGTCCAGGTTGGGGGGAAAAAAAAGGTAGTTACCCTTTAAGGAGTTTTATATATTATTTATTAGCAAAAATAAACTTATAAGAGTCATAAAACAGATTATTTTTTAAATAGTTAAGCGTGTAACCCATTTAAGTAATCGTGAGTCACTAATTAGGGCTAATACATAGTTACAAAGGCAAAACACTACATGGCTCTTACACTGACAGCAGGGATATGCAGGGTGATCAGGACACATTCCCACTGCTAAATGCAAGTCTGTGGTTTCCCTGTTTAAATATGGTCCAGAGTATAGACCTACTCCGTGGGTTACTGATGTGGAACTGAAAACCAAAGAGTTTTTGTGGTAAAGATTGCTTCATGATTCTATAATTATGAATTCATAATAAAAGGCTTGGTGCTAACTTCAAACATGTATGGGCTGCTTAAACAGGGAGCTACGCATTAATTGCAGTGACTTTGTCATGAGCCACAGTATGAAGCATGGTTTGTCATTTCCATGAAACTTAAGTCATTTGATGGTACCACAGCTACTAACTTACAGATGTGAATATATTTTAAAAATAAAAATCAGACTGTGCTCACATTACTATCGGCTCGTTAAAACAATGGATATGTCAGTGTTCAGTAGGGCTGTGCAGTTAATCCAAATTTGAATCGCAATTACGATTTTGGCATCTAATGATCACAAAAACAGAATAATCGAGAAAAACGATTATTTTGCACATTACGGTTCGCAAGTCAACTCTTATTTTGTCTTGAGTTCTGAACGGGAAACACATGTTGAAATGGGAAAAGTATTAAGGGAAATTTCACAGTTCAAGGGGTTTCATTTGTTTAACTTGTTACAACATCTTCACAGCCAACATCCTCATACATGCATTTAAAGAGATGGAAACCAGGAGGAATAATAGAGATGCGTATTTGAATAAAAGGCAGCC
Source organism: Sander vitreus (assembly GCF_031162955.1). Taxonomy (NCBI): domain Eukaryota; kingdom Metazoa; phylum Chordata; class Actinopteri; order Perciformes; family Percidae; genus Sander; species Sander vitreus. Next base: position 2,695,380 of record NC_135863.1, read on the forward strand.
ACAGGACACACATCGACACACATTCTCAGACTGTTGTTACACCGTCTGCGAGGTTGACGTGTGAAATGGGTGCTGCAAGAAATAAAACTGAAACAGAAAACAGCTAAATTGTTCAAACTAAAAAAGCCCCGTGTCTTTATGAATTCTGGCTGACTTGTGACCGGTGAATTTTTAAGAAATAACAATGATGGTCACAAATCACAAATGATGGTTCAAAATTCTGTTTGTGTCACTAACTACAAACCTCTATATCTCAGTTCACTCACACGTCTCGTCCTACGACCTCCTTTTTTGGGGTTGCATCAGTATGACATTCCTACATTCTTCTCTTATTAGTTTAGCTGAGCATCTAAAACACCGCTGTCATAACTCCTGCATGGACAGTACAGCACAACTTTGACCTTTTCACCATCTCGTGATTTTTTCTGATGCTTTATCAGTCTCAAATATGGCAATGTTACTCCGTGTGTGCTTCATCTCACCGGGGCGGAGGTCTCGGAGCACCGCGGGAGCACCTGGTTCTCCAGCTGGAACATGCGCAGGTAGACGTGGGTGGAGGGTGTGGAAGCGTTGGTGTATCTCATCACCTCCAGAGCCTCCAGGATGTCCTGGTACTGCTCCTTCCTGTAGCCAGCCACCAGAGCGTGAGAGTCACTGTGGGGAGGTAGGACTCCTGCAGGAACAGGAGAGTTTGTTTGTTTGTTTGGCATCATTAGTCCCGCATTGCCAGACCCTCCTCCACAGCGCTGCGGAGGAGGGTCTGGCCAGTCCACACAGCATTCTGGGATGGGAGAGAAACGTGCTCTGGTTAATTGGCATTTCTTTAAACCAATCACAATCGTCATGGGCGGTGCTAAGCGCTGGACGGAGCAACGGCGGCGCTGCAAAATAGCCTCAGGAAGGAACTTGTTTTGGTGGAACGTGTACGTTCAAAAGTTGTTTTAGTCGTGCAACAGAAAACTCAGATTGGACAGATAGTCTAGCTAGCTGTCTGGATTTACCCTGCAGAGATCTGAGGAGCAGTTAACCACAGTCCTCAGAAATCCACCAGAGTTTAGAATGCCAACACAAAGAAAGAGGAAGGTGAGGGACATCCGGCCGAAAAGAGTGACATCCGGCAGAATTTTCCGCGGCACCAGAGCATTCCCGGAAGTGGAACGTCGTGGATATAGACTAGTTTATGCATAAATCACATTTGATTGTCGTACATGCACGCCATTACTGTGTGATGTGTCTTACCCAACAATACCTTCCACACATGGATCCTGTACATAGAAGGGAGGGGGAACCTCTGACTGAAGGTGCTCAGCTTTTCTAGATCTGTTAGAAGAGTGAGAACATTGGTTAACAGGACAAGAACTGACTTACAGGCTCCAAAACTCAACCAGAAATAAATGAGGAATAACGTTAAAGCATTCCAGCATGTAAGCCATGTTAAGACAGAAATGAATGTGGAAATATGAACTGTTACTAACCCAGAGGATTATCCTTGAGCAGTATTTCCAGAGATTTCTTCTCCTCCACTCCTCTGAAGCCCACTTTCTCATAATACGCAGAGCGGAAATTTCTCTGAGGGTCGTCAGCCATATTTTGGTCAGTGATGCCTAAACACAACATTTCCAAAAACCTTTAGTGTGTACTGTGTGTGGCATAGAGAGGCAAAAAAAAAAAGCTGCCTAAAAGACTAAAACAACATTTGATCTGTATCTTACTATTATTTATCTTGAGAGCCAGTGGTGGAGTGTAAGTAAGTAAATTTTCTGGAGTACTGTACTTGAGTACAAATTTGAGGTACTTTAACTTTACTTAAGTCTTTTCCTTTCATGCCATTTAATGCTGTACTTCTACTCTACTACATTTCAGAGGGAAACATTGTACTTTTTACTGCACTACATGTATTTGAAAGCTTAATAACTAGTAAGTTAACGAATTAAGATTGTTTTGCATACATGTATGGGGAGTTAAAGAAGCAAGCTTAGGCCCGGGAGGTCACCAACCCAGGTTCAATCCCCAGACCGACAGAATAAAATCTGGGTGGGGAAAGTGAAGGAGCAGCGCTTGTCCCCTCCCTCATTACCACCACTGAGGTGCCCTTGAGCAAGGCCCTTAACCCCAACCACTCCAGTGGAGCTGCTCAGTGACCAGCAGATCAGACTGTGGTTGTACTGGGCAGCTTCCAGGTATGAATGTGGAACTGTGTGAATGTGACAGATCGTCGTTGCAAATGAGAATTTGTTCACAATCGACTTACCTGGATAAATAAATGTTAAATAAAAAAAAATTCAAAAACATTGTATGGTTCCAAGCTTCACAGATGTGAGGATTTACTGCTTTTTTATTTTAATCATTGTAAGTCATTTCTAATCATCTTGAATTCTCGACTACTGATCAGCCAAAACAAAGCACTGTGAAGGTGTCACTTTGGGCTCTTGGTAATTGCGATGAGCATTTCTCACAATTTTTAAGAAGTTTTACAAACAACTATTTATTGATTAACGTTAGCTAACCGAGAAAATACAAAACAGATTCATCCATAATGAGAATAATTATTAGACGAAGTCCAATACAAAATAGTTACGCTCCACCTCAACCAACTACAACAGTAAAACATTGCTTTTATATTAATGCATGAGTAAAAATAACCTAATGATATAGTATATAGCTAAGTGTACAACCGTCACAGGGGACATGTTTATACTTTAAACTACATTTTCATGATTATACTTAGGCTACATACTTTCACTTAAGCACTATTTTATATGCAGGACTTTTCCCTGTAACAGCGTATTTCTACAGTGTGGCATTTTTACTTTTACTGAAGTAAAGGATCTGAAGAGCAGATCGTGAATACTGGATTTACATTACATTACATTTCAACACGTGTAGTTTAGCAAAACGGAGTGATACATGTTTGTTAAATTAAATAGGTAACATTACTCCTACCTTGTAACGTTACTGGTGTGTTTCACGCAGACAGGCTTTAAGCTATTTAGCTAGCTAACTTCATGACTTCAGCCAACGATCAGGACAACAAGGGCGAAGCGCCTCCTGTTACTGTAACGTTAACATTTACGGCAAGACTACTCGGTTAACAGACATTTAGGTGGTCGTTGTCGTAGCACTGCAGACAAACACAACATTTCCAAAAAATATATTTACGACCTGCTAACGTTAGCTACACCGTTGTTGTTATCGGAACACTTCCGCGTTGCACTGTCTAAATAAAAGAGTAGTAGCAATCGCTGTCAGAATATTCCCACCCCTAAAATGTCTTTCTCGTGACGCAAGTACGGTAAAGGTCCCAAACATGCTTTTATTTTGAAGGCAACTTCAAAGCAAAGTAAGCATGTCTTCCGGTGTTATGTCCTCCACGCCCCACTACCGTTCTCTTAATACCATAGACAGTATGCTTAATACAGAGATCTTCAACAGGGGGTCCTCAGAGTTTTGTATTTTTATATATATATATATACTTATACTTTTTTTAATTTACACAACATTGATGATAGGCTTACTGGCCTATAGGTAAGGTAGCCATCCACAGATACAGTTAAGCTTAAGGATTCACTGTTCCATATTTTGATATGTATAAATATATGAACTTGTCATCAGTTATTATTTTAATAGCTTAGTAATGTATGCACCATAAAAAGGTATATCTTAGGGCTCTAGGCCACCCTACACATTATTGTAGGCCCAATTTTTATATGCAGCTCAATTTTATACATTATATATAGTAAGGGGTCCCTGCTCCGTCTCTTTTTCAGCTGAGGGGTCCTTAAACTAAAAATGTTGAAGACCCCCTGTTTTAATACATCCATGCCCACTACCTCCAATTGTAGCCTAGTTTTATTTTGAGCAGGGCCCGTAGTGCATAATTAAACATCAGTTTTTGTTGTATTTCAAAGTTTGTTGACTTTGAAGTACTTGCTTTTTATTTGTATGGGAAAACCTACTGGGCATTAAACCTGATTCTGATGTAGCTATCAAAACTGCATGAAAACTGAACATGAATGTACAGTCATGAATCCATATAAGCAAAACACAAAGTTTTATTTTGAGATATTGAGAAACTGTTACAAAGCACTAAAGAGCAAAAAACAATGATTAACAACTGATTCAGTAAAAAACATAGTTAAGCTAATATATGTAACCAAACCTTGAAGCCTTCCCTTCACAAAACAGGCATTTTAGATGACAAATAAATGTAAACATAACACCATTTTGTTACCAATGCAAAGCTTTAAAAGAAATAACATTCCATGAAGATTTTGAAAATGATATTTGTAATAACTATATGCAAGCATATGGCAATCATTTCCAATTATAAAGGCACCCGCAATTACATTAACATCCACTTTATTTTAAATCTGAATACCTTAACACACTTTAGTCCATTTCCACAAAAACACATCTCGGTAGTGTTTGTTTTTACAATCATTTGTTTGAACTATGGCATTTTAAAAGCATAGCAACACCAAAGCTAAAATCTAAAACTATGCAAACAGTTTAAGAACATTATATTAGAATGTGTGTTATCATATACAACACAGACAAGTTCCTATCTAAACAATCAGTATACTTTTAAGAAACTGATTTATTTGCAAGAGTATGAATGTGCAGGAACTTTTCTTGATTTATTTGGTGGATGAGGCGTAGAAGGTGGTGAAGCTAGTATGACTTTGTAAAGCTGATGTGGAGGTGGAGCCTAGGTCCACACTGCTCCTGCGGGAGCCTTGTCGTGAACCACTCCTGGAGCCAGCGGTGGATCCTGGGCCAGAGGCAAAATTGTAAGGACTGCTGATCCCTCTGGAAGACACAGATGATGCCTGGAGCATTTTCAACCCATTGCTTTCCTCCTCCAAGCAATTATCCAGAGCCTCCTTGTAAGAGATCTTAAGTTTGGTCTTGGGGCAGGTCAGGTTCTTTGTGTGGTGTCTTATGTCTTGGAGCTTCTGGCCTGCTTTCACATCGATCCAGCCCATTTTTACAGCGTCTTCTATGGATCTTCTACAGCCCATTTCTGGGTCATAAAGCCCCCCTGTTACAAACTGGAACTCCAGGAACCTATGCCCTGCCTCATATGGTAGCCATGACTCTTTCATGGCCTGAGCAGCAGACATCTTCTTCCTGGTTTTTAAATCCTCAAAGCCAAAGAAGGCTTTCTGGGCAGGCTTGAGCTTAAGGGCCATGTCGTCATTTATTATGCCCAGGTGGGTGGCCTCCTGGATGCTTAGCCTATGGCCATTTTTGGGATTGATGAGTCCTCCAGTGCAGACCTGAGCCTCCAGCAGTCTCTGTGCAGTGATGGAATCCACCAGACCTCGATTCAAAGCCTCTGTAATGTTTATCTTCTCCAATGTGTCTGTGTCAAAGATGGCACCCACGGGTTGCTGTTCCCCCACTGCTTCAACAGGAGAGGCCAGGTTGATAGATACGCTGGATATATTCTTAAGGGAGTCAGTTGAGTCTTGGGCTAAACTGCTGGTTGCAGCACTTCGCTCTGTGACAGTGGTAGTTCTTGTTGTGGTCATCTTGGCGAGAGTAGGTGATAAGGGTCTTGACAGGACTGATGATGATGATGACAATGAGGATGTCACTGACGCTGGAACTGAGGCTGCTGATGTTCTTAAAGTTGTTGATGTCACTGTTGATGTAGCCGGGGATGCTGATGTTCTTGAAGTTAATGATGATGATATCACTGAAGATGTACCTGCGGCTGCTGATGATCTTGAAGGTGATGATGATGACGATAATGATGATGAGGATGTTTCATGTTTGGTCTTGTTTCTGATGATATCTGCAAATTGATTAAGGGTGATGGTACGTGATTGGTATTTATCTAGATCCGATTGATTAATTACTCGCGTTTCAAGCAGCTCAGTAATATCATACTGTCTTCCAGTCTTCCTGTCAATGATAACAAAACGTGTGGAACCATCTGGAGCAGTGATAGTGATCTCTTCCCACTCACACTCCTGCCCGGACAGCTCCACGAAGGTTTCGTAGTCAATAAACCCTTTGTCATATGCTTCACGTACTGTCATCTCTTTATTAGTGTCTGGGTCCACAATTACCACTCTCCTCTTTCTCATAGTGTTCTTCAGAGTCGACTCTAGCTTTTTCTTGTTCATGATGAGCAAAAGGATGAGGCCGGTCTTCTTATCTGTGATACAGCGTTTCTTAAGCTCCAGATAAGTTAGGTTTTCCTCTGTGTTAGGGTCAAAGAAACCCTTAGTATTAACATTCTGATCAGTCAGAATGCTGTTCATTTTTTTGTCAAAGTAACCTCTCTTGTAGGCTACATTCACGTCAATACGATGGCTGTGTTCAGGATCAATGATACCACCGCTGGCAATCTGGGCCTCTAGTAGACGCATGCCATGACCTTTCTCCACTAGACCTCTCTCTATGGCCTCAAAGTGGGAGATTATCTTGTCTGTACCAGGCAGTTTGTAACCAGTCACAGCCCTCTCTGCTGATAGCAGGCTGTCCTTAAACTCTGGCCCAAACAGTCTTTTATTGTAGGCGTCACTAACAGTCAGGTATTGGTTGTTGACAGGATCAACTATAAAACCTGAGGCAGCCTGGGCCTCAAGCAGTTCCAGAGTGGTCCCAGGTCGCAACAGTCCGTTTTTCATGGCCTGATAGATGGACATCACCTTATCACTGTCCTCATCATAAACTCCTGCTATGCAGGTGGAACCTCTCAGGTAGGAGCGCAGACGGTCTTCAATGTCCTGGCTCGTCAATCTGCCCTCCCTCAGGTTGTCCATATCCGACCGGTCTAATAGATTTGCATCCACTAGGTCTATGACCGAAACCTGGCCCCTGAGCCCCTGGACAGTTATTGGCTTTTTAGGTTCAGGGAGAAGCAAAAGACCTGTGCTTGGATCTGCTTTGCATTTTTTTTTCAAAGATACATAGGTGGTTGCTAGTTGGGTGTCTGGGTCTATATAACACTCAGGATACCGGTTCAGTGCCTGGGATAGGTCCTGATCTAGGAGATCCCTATCCAGAGCAATGTCTTTGGCTAGGAATACACTGAGGGCAGGGTCCAAAATACCCCCTACAGACTCTTGAGCCTGAAGTATACGTAGAGCTGTGTCCTTGTCAATTAATCCCTTCTTCATGGCCTGGCCTGCTGAGAGGAGCTTGCCAGTATTTGGGTCTCTGTAACCTATAGCAGCAGCTTCCGCCGCAAACAACTTTGATTCATCCTCCTTATCCACTACTCCTTTAGCACATGCTTCCTTTACAGTCAGTTTCTGATTTGTTTTGGGGTCAATGATGTTGCCGGTGGCTGCCTGAGCAATCAGTAGCATGTCAGCACAGTCAGAGGACATCATTTTCTGTTTCTTGGCTTCTGTAAAAGACATTTTCCCTGAAGGTCCAGCTGCAACACCAGCAATTGACCCCGTCCCCTTCAGAAATACCTTCTTATCCACAGAAAGCTCTGGGACAGTTTTCTCCCCCTTCACCAGTTGTTTAAATGTCCGTTTGTCTAGGACCCCACAATCAAGCAATTGTTGTGCAGTGACGGTCTTACGGACACCATCAAAGAGTAGTTTGGAGGGGTCAAACTTCTCAGAGACTGGCAAAAGTTGTAGGCTTGCTTGCGGCTCTGTCTTGCATCTTTGCTTCAAAGTCCCATAGCTGGCATCATGCTCAGTGTCTGGGTCAAGGTAACACTCTGGACTCTGGTTTAGAGCACGACAGATGTCCTCATCTAAAAGGTTACGTTTTATAGCTGTATCTTTGGGGAGGAACACACTGAGATTGGGATCTATAATACCTCCCACAGACTCCTGGGCCTGCAACAGGCGTAGCCCAGTCTTCCTGTCAATTAATCCCTTCTTCATGGCCTCAAACACTGAGAGAGGCATGGCTGCACTAGGATCCTTGAAGCCCACAGCAGCAGCCTCTGCTACCAATAATCTGTCTCGATCCCTAATATCCACCACTCCTCTAGCACATGCCTCCGCTACTGTCAGCTTCTGATTGGTTTTAGGGTCAATTATGTGGCCAGTGGCAGCCTGGGCTTCTAGAAGCAAATCTGCACTATCTAGGGACAGGAACATCTGTTTCTTGGCTTCTGAGAAAGACATTTTTCCATCACATCCAGTTAACACCCCAGCAATAGGTCCAGTCCCCTTAAGATAGACCATCTTTTCCTTAGACACTGCTGGGACAGTTTTGACCCCTTTCACTAGTTGGTCAAGTGTAGGTTTGTCAAGGACTCCGCATTCAAACAACTGCTGTGCTGAGACTGGCTTGCGGATTCCATCAAACATCAGTTTGGAAGGGTCTTTCCTCTCAGTAATTGGCAAAAATATCAGGCCTGTGTGAGACTCTGTTTTGCTTCTCTTCTTTAGAGTCCCATAGCTGGCATTACGCTCAGTGTCTGGGTCAATGTAACACTCAGGACTCTGGTTTAGAGCATGCAAGAGGTCCTCATCCAAAAGGTTACGCTTTATAGCTGTGTCTTTGGGGAGGAACACACTGAGATTAGGATCTAGAATTCCACCAGCAGACTCCTGGGCCTGCAGCATACGTAGTCCAGTCTTCCTGTCAATTAATCCCTTCTTCATTGCCTCAAACACTGAAAGAGGTTCAGCTGTGCTAGGATCCCGGTAGCCCACAGCAGCAGCTTCTGCTGCCAAGAGTCTATCTCGATCTCTAATATCAACCACTCTTCTGGCACATGCTTCCTCTACTGTCAGCTTCTGATTGGTTGTGGGGTCAATGATGTGTCCTGTGGCAGCCTGTGCATCCAGTAGCAAATCTGCACTATCTGGGGGCATGAGCATCTGTTTCTTGGCCTCTGATAAAGACATTTTCCCTAAGGGTCCAGCTCCCACACCAGCAATTGATCCTGTCCCCTTTAAAAAAATCTTCTTATCCACAGACACTTGTGGAATAGTTTTCTCTCCCTTCATTAGTTGGTTAAGTGTGGGTTTGTCCAGCACCCCACAGTCAAGCAACTGTTGTGCTGTTACTGGCTTACGAACACCATCAAAGATCAGTTTGGAAGGATCTAGCTTCTCAGTGATTGGCAAAAGTAATAGCCCTGTGTGAAGCTCTGTCTTGCACCTTTTCTTTAATGCTCCATAGCTGGCATCACGCTCAGTTTCCGGGTCACGGTAACACTCAGGATTCTGGTTTAGAGCTTGACGGAGGTTTTCATCCAAAAGGTTGAGCTTGATAGCTGTATCTTTGGGGAGGAACACACTGAGAGTGGGATCTAGAATGCCTCCCACAGACTCCTGGGCCTGCAGCAGGCGTAGGCCAGTCTTCCTGTCAATTAATCCCTTCTTCATGGCCTCAAACACCGAGAGAGGCTTGGCTGCGCTAGAATCCTTGTATCCCACAGCAGCAGCTTCAGCTGTCAATAATCTGTCTCTATCCTTAGGGTCCACCAAACCTCTGGCGCATGCCTCCTCTACGGTCAGCTTCTGATTGGTTCTGGGGTCAATGATGTGACCTGTGGCAGCTTGGGCTTCCAGTAGCAAATCTGCACTATCTTCAGGCAGGAGCAGCTGTTTCTTGGCTTCTGACAAAGACATTTTTCCTTGACTCCCAGCTACAATCCCAGCAATAGGCCCAGTCCCCTTCAGATTAACGTTTTTGTCTACAGACACCTCTGGGACATTTTTTCCCCCATTTTCTAGAGCTTTAAATGTTGGCCTGTCCAGGACACCACAATCAAGCAGCTGCTTGGCTGTGACAGGTTTCCGAACACCATCAAAGATGAGTTTGGAGGGGTGTACCTTCTCAGGGATAGGAAGAAGCAGAAGGCCTGTCTGTGGCTCTACCTTACATCTCCTCTTCATTGACATATAGGTCACACCATCCTCACTTTCTGGGTCCAGGTAGAGCTCAGGCCTCTGATTCAGAGCACGATATATGTCATGATTAATTAGATTACGCTCAATAGCTGTATCTTTGGGAAGGAACACACTGAGTACGGGATCTAGGATGCCCCCCACAGACTCCTGGGCTTGTAGCAGACGCAGTGTTGTGTTCTTGTCAATCAGTCCTTTCTGCATGGCCTGAAATACTGAAAGGGGTTTGCTTGTACCAGGACCACCATATCCTACAGCTGCAGCTTCTGCTGCTAGCAACCTTTCTCTGTCTTCTTCATCAACCACACCTTGATTGCATGCCTCTTCAACTGTCAACTTCTGATTAGTCCTGGGGTCAATTATGTGGCCTGTGGCAGCCTGAGCATCTAGTAGCAGGTCAACGCTATCTGATGGCATCAGATTCTCTTTCTTGGCTTCGGTAAAAGTCATTTTGTATTGGGGTGCAGTAATAGACCCTGAACCTTTCGGACCTTCAATTACCACCCCAGCAATTGGGCCTGTCCCTTTGAGACTGATTTTTTTGTCGACAGACACTTCAGGGACAGTCTTATGCCCCTTCACAAGCTGGCTGAATGTTGGTTTGTCCAAAACACCACAGTCAAGCAACTGGTTTGCTGTGACTGGCTTACGGACTCCATCAAAAACCAAAGTGGAGGCATCCAAGGTTGGGGGCTCTCTAACTCTCGTCAGCTCAGTTTCCATGGTTCTTTTGACAATGGCCACCTCTTGCAGTTCATTCTGCATGGTTGACAGTCTACTTTTATACATCTCATCAAGCTCCCTGAGTTCCCTCATCAGCCTTTCTATCTCACTTTTCAAAGAGTTCTTTTCCCTCTCCAGACGTTCCTTGTCTGTGTCATATTGCCTGATCAGGCCCTCCTTACTTTCATACTGGTCTTTCCAGTAACCTAAATCCCTCTTCATCCTCTCAATCTCCTCCTGTAGACGTTGCTTATTGCGAAGCTCAGAATCTTGGGACAATTTAATGCAACTAAGTTCCTCCTCTAGCCTTATGTAACGATCTTTGTCCTTTTCTGACAATTGCAACTTTAGCAAAAGAGCATCTCTCTCATTCACAATCTCACTGTACTGGGACTGAATGGATTGCATCATGGCCGATGTCTGCAGAAAAAGAGAGGGGAAAAGCAGAGAGACAAAAGGTTAGTCAACTCGGATATATATTGATAAATTTACTGTATATAAAGAACCCTACATTTCTTTTCTCCATTTTATATCACGGTATACAATCGTACAATCAATGACAATGGGATAGAAAAGGTTTGGATCTAAATAAAAATGAAATCAGAAATGATCAAGCTACTATTAAAATTAACTGCACCTAAATTTGTACTGGTACTACAGTAGCAAACCAAAAGTGGAACACTTTAATACTATCAAATAATAAAGCAAGTATGTTTGCTGTCCTGTTTTTTTTTCAAGCAGCAGAATACTTAAGGGAGGTCCAACATTTTGGCTCACATTTTAATTAAAAGCAGCAGAAGTGATGTCACAAATTGAATGTTTCTGTTCATGCTGCAGCTTGTGTATTTTTGTCCTGCATCTGCATCATTTAAAATGTGACAAAATAGACTAAACCCAAAAATGGCACAATGTTAAATGTATAACAATTGAATGAACCAAAAACTGTTATTGATTATAAAATAGTCAAAACACATGAATAGCAAGTCTGTGTGCATACTGCCGAAATATAATTTGCTTTGTTAAGTTAGCAATATATTATGAAAACTCCCTTTAGAAAAACATGAAAACAAGGCAACGTCTTACAAGAACGGGAAGTAAAGGTATATAGGTAATGGCATTACATTACAGTAGTCAATTTTTAAAGAAAAATATCTAATAGAAAAAAACACTCTGAAACATTTTAAAAATGTAATTGGTTTTCATTGTGAAATCAACCTTCCCAATCCTGAAGACAAACTATATCAACACTAGATTGTTTATAGCAACTACAACCACATAATAAGCACACCAAATAATTTGACTATCACTTTGTACAGATTGGAAGAGTTACTGCCTACTGTCTACATTCTGTAAATTTGCAAATCAGCACAAATAGATAATGCCAATAGATGTGGTCCAAGCTTGATTGACTGGTCTAAAATTGCAAAATCATAATAATAATTATTATTATTAATAATAATAATAATACTAATAATATTAATAATAAAATAATTCCGATAGTTTGAATGTATACCAGTGCTGTTTTGACAAGTTTCCAAAATGTGTCTTAAAGACCATCAAGATCCTACAATAATATGATAAACAACAATCAAACTGTATTAGACCAAAGGACCAGAGGTAATGATGTCATTGACAGTGTTCATCTCTCTGGGCAAAGGAAAGAAAGGCAAAAAAGCTCGGCAGGCAGAGAGGCACAGATTATGTTTGCATGCAAGTGACTTACATGCAAGTTCATTCAAACACATACAGACATATGTGTTTAAATCAGAGTTACCAAGTGGGAGGCATCTACAGGGGATCTAGTGGTATTCCAGCATGCAAGCAAAAGTTTGGCTACAGACACTAATAGCTACTTGATTGATCCAAATAAGGATTCTGATTTGGAAAGATGAGAGCAGTCCAGGACTAAGTGCCAAACCTCCATGTACCTCGGTGGCCTGCTTTTGTATTTCCTCAGTCTCCAGCTTGAGTTTCTCCCTCTCTGAGGAGAGCTCTGAGGCCAGGTTGCGATAATCTGCACTGCTTCGCTGACTGGTCTGCAGCTGCAGCTCCAGGGCAGTAATCTGAGAAGAGAGCTCATCATCACTTCCCTGTTTGGATTTCAGGAGTTCATCTTTAGCATGTCGCATTGCCCTTAGTTCCTCCTCCAGCCTCAGCCTCTCTTTGGTCTGGGTTTCTGTCATCTCCTTTAGCTTTTGAAGCTCAACAGAGTTCTCATTCAGTGTCTTACTCTTCTCCTCTATAGTTCTGTAAAGGCCCTCATTTCTGAGGTTTGCCTCTTTGCCTCTGGCCTGCTCCTGGAGGAGTTGTTGCTGCAGGGCCTTCAGCTCGACGCTCAGCTGTGCCACACGCTCTGCAGAGGTCTTGTTTTGTCTCAAGCTTCTCTCCAGCTCCTCCTGCAACCTAAGACGCTCTTCTTCACCTCTCTTTTCTGACATGCTGGCATGTTCTTGGCTCTGGCGTAGAGTGGTAATGGTGCTGGTGTACTCTGTCATGGCCATGGTGGTGTTTTCCAGCTCTGTTTCTACCTGCCTTCTTCTGAACACCTCCTCTTGGTTAGCCTTCCTCAGATTCTCCACTTGGCTCTCCAGCCCATCTCTCACAGCCTGAAGGTCCTTCATGCGTCCCTGCAACCTGCTCATGTTCTCTTCCACTCTGCTTCGCTCCCGACTCTCTTTCTCCAGCTCCAAACGCATCTTCAGAAGCTCCTCCTCGCACTCCCCCAGCTGGGTCGCAGCCATTGACGAACTTTTTAGCTTCACTTGCAGCTGGGCCAAAGTCTGCTCAAGCACACCCTGCCCTTCTTCTATAGTTCTCCTCCTGCGGGTCTCCTCCTCTAGGCTGTGTGTAACGTAGGTCAGCTCCTCGCTCTTCTCCTGCAGACTCTTCATGACTTCAGCCAGCTCCTCTGCATACTGGCTGCTCTCCTCGACTCTCTGCCTCATCAGCACCTCCACCTGACTTTCCACTTCTCTCCTCCTGCGCCCTTCCTCTGTGATGACAGCGCGCTGACTGTGAGCCTCTTCTTCTGCCCTCTTCCTGTGTTCCTCAGCCTGGCTCATTGACATTCTGAGCCTCCTGAGCTCCTCCTCCAGATTCCTCCTCTCTGCCTCCATCCTGTCATACTGCAGCTGAAAGTCAGCTGCATCCTGCTTCCTCTGGGTTTCCAGCATCTGGATGTCTGTGCGGTTGATATGGATCTGGGATTCGTAGCTGAGCTTAAAGTTATTGATCTCTGTACTGCATAGGCTCCTTACCTTTGACATCTCCTTCTGTAGGTCCTTGATCCTCTCTCCATCCTCAGCCAGCTGCCGCCGCAGCTGTTGGATCTCCTGCTCCTTATTTAGCTCACTCTTCTCCACCTCCACCTTGGACCAGCTGATCGTCTCCAGCTCCTTCTGCCTCTTCCTCAGAACCAACTCGTACTCCTCCTGCTGCGTAGTGTAGCGCTCCTCCGCCAGCCTCCTCTTCCTCTTTTCTTCCTCGAGCAAGTAGTTGAGACGTGTCACCTCATCGTTGAGGTCCGCCAGCTGGCTCTTAGTGGTGTCCAGGCGGTCCTTGGTTGCATTGCACTGCAGCGCAGTCTGACTTTGCACGCTGGACAACTCCAGCTGGTAACGGGAAACGGCCTCCTCCAGAGATTTGTTCTTGGCGTTGCGGTCTTGCATGTTCTCCCTCAGCAGGCGAAGTTCTTCCTCTAACAGGTCAATCCTGGTGTTACGAATCTGAAAGCAAGACACAGCAAAGATGAATGCAGAGGTAGTTTTAAGAACTACATGTTAATGTACTTGATGTGATACTTGACGTGATAAAAACACTTCACCACAGTGTACTTGGATGATTGAGTCATTGATCGATCGATCGATCGGTCATCAACCGATTCATGGAATCACCAAACATCTAAATGAATATTCATAGTTTCCTTAAACCTGCATTATTGATTTTTTTGTTCCACTTGGAGGCAGCGCAACAAGCTGTTAACACAACACTAGTCTCGCAGTAAGGTTGTGGGTTGTAAAACCAACAGGGATGCACGATTCAGAAAATGTCATGATTTGATTTGATGAATATCGATTTTCAGGCTCAAGATTCGATTCAAATCGATTTTCGATTCAAAAACGATTCTCGATTAAAAAAACGATTCACAGTATGTAAATGTACTTACTTTTCCCATGTGATTGCAGTAGACATTTAAAAATATGAATCAATTTTTGGAATTCTATGAATCCATTTTGAAACAGTAGAGCTTGAATCACGATTTGAATGTTAATCGATTTTTTTGCACACCCCTAAAAACCAAATCACTGAAAAGTAATGATACTTGTTGTAATGCTTACGTAGTACTCCCTCAGCTACTGTGTGTTAAGCTAGTTGCTATGTCCCTGAGCAGGATGATGATAAAAGCTAAACACAAATGCAGAGAGCAAGAATATTCAGTTAAGTCAAAGCACAAACAAAAATGTGATTTAAAAATGTATAAAGCAAGCACAAATATTGAAAGAACTACAAAAAAACAACATTAGTACCTTGAGCTCCTCCATGTTTTTGAGCTGCTCTCCCAAGAATTTGTAGTAGTCGCCAGAATGGGCGAGCAGCTCCATGTAACGGGTCTGCAGTTGTGTAGCCTGAGACAAAGACAAGGCAAACTCTTAATTTCGATATGTGTCACTTTACTTCACTGATTCGTAAAAATGTCATTGATCCTTTCATTTAACATACAAGACTAAAAGGGAAAAACATTGTCAGATACTACTGGGTCACCATTAGGGCTGGAACCAGAATATTCGACTATTCCGATATTCATTTTGTTTTTCCTTTAATACTGTAATGAAGTTGAGACGGATTCAACTTTAGGAGAAATTCAACCCGACGTTATGCTGGGGTGTCCAATCATGTAACCGGCGATCGGACTTGTCAGTCTGCTTTGTGGCGGTGTGAGAGTCCCGTACAGGAAACAGGAAACATCACTGCCTCTATCGATGCCACAAAAAGGTTTTAAAACACTACGGGCCCTATTTTAACGATCTAAGCGCACGGCGTGAAGAGCCTGGCGCAGGTGCGTTTAGGGCGTGTCCAAATCCACTTTTGCTAGTTTGACGGTAGAAACAAGGGTCCGGGCGAATGGTTCAAAAGGGTTGTACTTAGTGTCTTCATTAATTCATAGGTGTGTTTTGGGCGTAACATGTAATAAACCAATCAGAGTGTCATCTCCCATTCCCTTTAAAAGCCGGGCGTGTTTGTACGTTGGTGCATTGCTGTTATGAAGGCAGATTTACACCGTAATATTTTTATTTGTAATCTTTCTTGAATGTTTGTGTGCTGCTCCGTATCCCTGTGTGTGTGTAACAAGCATAGCGTGCGCGCGCTGTGCACGAGCCTAGGCGCATTTTAATAATTTGCTGTTAAAATAACAATGAAATGCTGCTCACTGATCACTTCCCGCTGCCTCAAGATAGCAATATGTCAAGAATGCACCTGAACACACCTCCCCTGTAAGACCAGCACGCCCATGGGCGCAAAGATGGGCGCAGGTGCATTTGCTATTTAAACGACGAGGGCGCTGGATGGGAAATTGACAACTGCGTCGGTCTTAAACTAGCAAAGACACTTGCGTCGGGCTTTGTGCTGCGCTGTTTAGGGTGCAAGATAGGGCCCTATGAGGGTAAAAAAAAAAAGAAACACAAGCACTGAGCTGCCCGGGAGTTTGTGTTACAAATGACTGTTTCCTGCAACAACAAAGCACAGTCGCTCCATCTCTTTTCATTCTCTCTTTCTCCATGAAATGAAGCTGCCTTCAAATGTGGTCAGAAATGTCTAGATCTATCTATCTATCTATCTATCTATCTGTGCCTCGCGTAACATATGCCATCTCCTTATATCCCATTTTCCTAGCAGAAACACGACCATGTTTGGAAAACATTCTAATCTTGAACACTGCTGTCTAAAGCTGTCCCTGTACATCTGTCTAGTGCGTAAAAAGTCCTTCAATCTTAGGAGTCAGGAATTTATCTCGTCTACAGATTGGTTCAGGCTCCAACCTTAAGTTCGGGGCAAACTGACCTTTGCATATCTCTGGAGGCGCCTGTGTTTTGTTACCATTTGCTTACAGTGGAGAATTACAGGGTCATAACATTTTCAGCTATCTTCAACACTGGAGGACTTACTTTCAGGAAATATCTTTAGGAGACACATGTTTCAGAGGCATATTTTAAGGATCTACTTATAATTAAAAATTACTCAATAGATGAACAATCATTGTTAAGAAAATCATGGTCTATGTAATTTTTCCATTACAAAACGATCTGATGGAAAACAACAATTATGAAATATAAAGTCTACTTGTGCTACATTGGGGTCTGAATGTGCCCTGAGTGAACGGTCCCCCCCAATTCGGATATTCCCTGTTGTATTAGTACCGACGCTTCATGCACAGAAAAAGGTAATCGGGACAACCCTAGTCACCATATGCCAAAAGATGCTTCAGGGTTTTAAATGAGAGAAAATGTTTTTAATTTGGTTTCTTTACTTCCAGATTAAGATCCGTCGACGGTGACTTCAGCATCGTCCTTTTGATGGGGATGTTGAGCAACGTCTCTAAACCAGAGGTGTAAGAGGCCAGGTCCGTTTCATAGTCCTGTAAAACAAGCATACGGAAGTCATTAAAACGAATTATGCTGATGAGTTTGAGGTCTGTTATATGCAGGCCTGCTTACCTTGATAGAATTCACACAGGTCTCGTTGTCCTTCAGCACACTCTCTACCGTCTCCCGTCTCGCTATGATTTCTGAGTTCAGGGCCTTGAGAACACAATAATATAAAGGTGTCAGAGGACTTGGACACTCAACACAGTGAGAAAGTTAATCAATAGCAATGAAAGGCTGAGCAGGAGACCTTCTGCTTGTTAATATGGTCCGTCAGCGCTTGGATGCTCTCTATCTTGGTGGTCTGCAGGGTGTCTTGTTTTTTGCGCGTGGCGTCAATCCAGTCAATAAGGGAGCTACTGGTCTGCTTGTAGGTCTGCAGCTGAGGATGATACAACTGCAAATCCAGGACTCTGAGGAAGAAACACAAGAAATTCAAAGTATAGGGCCATATCTTGCATGTTTTTTCAGTTTTAACTTAAGATAACTAGTGATTAATGTGAGATACAGAGGGGAAGACTGAAAGAGTGAGCTCCTGTTTACACAAAACTCCAATCCGATGCAGGCTGGGGTAAAAACGTTGTACTGTGTCGAGGGCTATAATAAATGGTTATTTTCATTATAGATTAAAGATTAATGTCCACCAGAGGTTGTACAGGTTCCACCTTAAAATTGGTGTAGTCAGGCCTGGACGATTAATCGAAAATGTATCGGCATCGAAATTCTGAAACTGTTATCGACGTATTTTTCCCATGACGATAATTCCGATAATTTATTTCTGTTGATAGGCCTACTTTCTCCTTAAAAACATTCTACCATGTGTGCAGGGTCCGAAATTTACACTAGCCAGTCGCCAAATGCAGGGGCGGGCCGACACGTACACACACAAACACTGGCGGTCTGGCGCACACGCCACACACTACCTTCTGTTTACTGATAGCTAGCATTTAACTCAGGCTAATTAGTTAGCTAGTAGTAGTAAGTGGCAATTTCTGGCAGCCAGCATTCCAAAAGGAAGCACAATGAAATTAAATGTTAACCGATCATTAACCGTTGACCGACAAGCAGGAAACGGAGTCTCAGTTCACCCGTCCGGGAGGCTCTGACACACTTTCGGCTCTCCGTGTCCACGGACAGCTGTAGGCTTGTACCGGTGTTTATGTTCTGTGCATTGTCGGACACATGCAGCCACTTTCCTGAAACCACTTGCGGGACTGACACAAGTCCACAGCGGCCCGCGGCGTATATGTCTGTCTCCAGCGCCTCCACCTGCAGGTTGTCAGCTGTGTGTCTGCCTGCTATACTCTTGGACGGCCGATTTAACTCGCCGGTCCTCATCAATATAGTTTCATGTGTCACGTAGCTCTCCACAAGCAGAAAAAAAGAGGAGCTTAAAACGCAACTTGCTGGTTCAAAGTTAGGACTAACAAGTTAATTAGCAGTTGAAAAATAGACTGTATTGAACAGCCTATTTACATATATATCATGCAGAAGATGTTTTTTAAAACTTTATACAAAAAAATGTATGTCTGTTGTCGAATCACAATTTTTTTTAAATTATCGTTCATTTATCGTTATCGAGGTAAAATGTGCAATTTATCGTGATTTTGATTTTAGGTCATATCGTGCAGCCCTACTCGGGGCAGCCTTTGGATCACTCAGTAGAAGCGTGCGCCCCATTTAGGCCGAGTCCTTTGCAGCTGCCCAGGTTGAAATCCGACCTGCGGCCCTTTGCTGCGTGTTATCCCCCATCTCTCTCCGGCCATTCCTTTTTTTAAAAAGATTTATTTTGGGCATTTCAGCCTTTAACAGAAAGGATAGCTAGATATGAAAGGGGAGAGAGAGGGGGAAGACATGCAGGAAAATTGTTACAGGTTGGACTTGAACCTTGGACCTCTGCATCAGGGCATAAAACCTCTCAATATATGTTCACTTGCTCTACCAACTGAGCTAACCTGGCCACCTCCCCCTGCCATTTCTGTTTATCCACTGTCACTATCAAATAAAGGGAAAAGCCCCCGAAAAAATAATCTTAAAAATAAATCCAAACAAGCACTAGTAAACCCATGAATGAATTGTAAAAAGAAATTAAAGACCTGTCTTTTTAATCTGGCTTTTAATTTGGAGTAATGTATAGCATTAGTTTATAAGCGTTAATCATCGGGTTTTATACAATTTTTTCCAACCCTGGTGTTTATTTTATTTATTAATTCTGAACATTTTATAGTCTTATTGTTGTAATTTTTAGTCACTCTTAAAATCTATCAAAAAAATAATAATTTTGTTCTGTGAAGCACTTTGGTCTGCATGGCTGCATGATAGGTGCTATATAAATAAAGTTGTATTGTAGGACTCACAAATCTGTCTTTGTATTACGAGCAACAGTCATTTGTGGAATGTGACACCGCCGCAATCTGCACGTAAGCCGTGCTCGCAAATCACTTCTGTGAAATGGGACTCAGGTCCATACATGTAATGAGAGTCTCACAGTGAATAGGTTTGTCTCGGGACGAGTGTAGGGCTGCAACTAACAATTATTTGCAGCATTGATTAATCTGCCGATTATTTTCTTGATTAATCCATTAATCGCTTGGTCTATAAAATGTCAGAAAATAGTGAAAAATGTCCATTCTAGTTTCTCAAAGGACAAGGTGATGTCTTTAAATGTTTTGCTTCGTCAGTCCAAAACCCAAAGATATTTAGTTTAGTATGATATAAAACAGACAAGAGCAGGAAATCTCCAAATATGAGAGGCTGAAAACAGCATTTTCTGCCATTCTTGCATGAAAAATGTAACGATTAATCGATTATCAAAATAGTTGCCGATTATTTTTCTAGCAATCGACTAATCGTTGCAGCTCTACACGAGTGATTGACTGGCTGACCACAGAGTAGACAACGATGTGACACACTGCTTGAGCCCTGTCCCATACCTGTATCTTCTTTTAGGTCCTCAGGTCTAGTTATGGATAACTGTTGGGAAACACGATTGAACATGGATCCTTGATATAAAATTGATATTTGAGAGAGAGGGAGACATACCTGGTGTCAATCTGGCCCTGGAGTCGTTTCCAGCGGTCAGACAGCAGGCCCACCTCCTCGGTGTATTTGGACAGCATCATATCACACCTGTGGAAGGGTCCGCCCACCTGCCCGTTCCAGTGGCTGGCTTTGGCCAACGCCGCCTCCATGGAGGCCAGAACTTCCTTCTTCTGGTCCAGCTCTGCTTTAATATTCTACACATCAACAACACACGGGAAACACCAGTCAAATGTGACACCCCTGACCGCTTATCAAGATATTTTTTAAATATCGTGGCACACACCAAATGTAGTCTGGTTCAACGGAAGTACATTTCCAAGATAAAGCCCACCTTCCGCTCTCTGTGGGTTGCCATTTGCAAAATCCCTTCGCTCTGGGAAACAGCAACAAACTTTGAGCTAGCAAGCTACCTGCTGAAAATGGCAAGTTTTAAAGAAAAGTTTGATGGTGCAACCAGGCAGGCCTCCTTGGTTTTTTCGAGGAATGATTGTAAAGATTTACAAAGAATATGTTCACGGCGTTTCCTCTCTAACAGGGACGTTTTGGGACCGATTGGTGGGATTGCTGTGGACGAAGTACACACGGAGATACACTGGTAAAATCTAATGAGGTTTAACCATGTATCCAGCTAATTTAAATAGCTCACGTTACTGTATTGTGTGAACAGTTAACTTCATTTAACATTGTATGTGGCGTTTTCTTTTGCGGGCTGCAAATGTTCCACCATAACAAGTTCTTTCCCAAGACCAAGACGATTGTGATTGGTTTAAAGAAATGCAAACAACCCAGAGCGTTTTTTTCTCCTATCCCAGATTGTATCTGTGGTTTAGCCAGACTTTACTCCACAGTAGAGCTGGGTGATATGGAAAAAAAATCTAAAATCACGATAGTTTTGACCAAATACATTGATGTCGATATTGCGTCAATATTGTAGGGTTGACTATTTGGTGCTTTCACAAAATATTTATCACACAATGAGATTTTTGATAAATAATCACCAATAATGTGGATACAATGACTAAGTGGGTAAAGGCAAATAATAAAACAGCTAGGAGGTCTTGTAGGTTCAATCCCGAGACCAACAGGATAAAGTGTGGGTGGGGAAAGTGAAAGAGGGACAAATGCTGCTCTTTCACTTTCCCCACCCACACTTTATCCTGCTGGTCTGGGGATTGAACTGGTGCGCTTGTCCCTCCCTCACTACAATCACTAAGGTGCCCTTGAGCAAGGCCCTTAACCCCAGCCGCTCCAGTGGAGCTGCTCAGTGGCCAGCAGATCAGACTGTGGTTGTACTGGGCAGCTTCCGGGTATGAATGTGTAGCTGTGTGAATGTGACAGGTTGTTGTTGCAAATGAGAATTCGTTCTTAATCGACTTACCTGAATAAATAAAGGTTTAAAAAAAAAAAAGTGAGACTACACCCAATGCAACACAGTGGGACTCTCTAGCTTTCCCACACCAGCTATAGATAGATAGATAGATAGATAGATAGATAGATAGATAGATAGATAGATAGATAGATAGATAGATACTGTATTGATCCCCAAGGGGAAATTCAAGGTCCCAGTAGCTTAAAGACATCACACACAACATACACATACATCATAAACAGGATGATAAATAATACATCCACAAGAATAACATGGACAATAAAAGACAAGATACTAAATAAAAAGTGAGGTGCTCTATGAGAGTGTGTGTCATGGTGGTAGTGCAAGACATAGTAATATGAAAACTATAGCAGTGCAAGGATGAAGTTTAAAAAAAAAGACAGCATTAAATATTAAATTTAAACTGATGGGTGAACACTGAGCCATGTACTGGCATTCTGTCCCAGTTTGCCAGGTATGAGGCTGAGTGGGGTAGAAGAAACGGCTGGGAAAATGACAGCAA
Source organism: Sander vitreus (assembly GCF_031162955.1). Lineage (NCBI taxonomy): Eukaryota > Metazoa > Chordata > Actinopteri > Perciformes > Percidae > Sander > Sander vitreus. The sequence continues at coordinate 2,717,523 of NC_135863.1, forward strand.
AACTGGAGCGATTTTTGCAAGAGATGTTTGAAAATGTAGTACGTTTTCTAAAATACCTTCAGGGTCAAAGTGTAGTCCTCGACTTCACTGGGCGACAGAGAGGTGGTCTCTTTCTCTGTCAGTCTCGCCTCGTGAACTTTCACTATGTCTTCAGCTTGTGCCACACACTCCAGCATGTCTCTTAGAGCCTGCAGCCTGATGGAGAGGAAATGATGGAGACATGGAAAAAAAGTCATTCCAGGAAAATGAGACAGAATACATTTAGACAATGTGTAGTAGTAGCTTCCTTTACATTTGCTGTAACTAAGTAACTTGTGAATTTTGTTTTGTTTTGATCTGTGGTCATCTTAGTTGGGATCTTGTGTAGGCATGGGTCGGTATTATAACCTTCAGCAAAAATATCATGGTTTCACGGTATTGCGGTATTGCAATTACAGCTTTAAAATGTTTTTTTTTTAAATGTCTGAGTAAAAAAAAAAATTCCATTCCATTGAACACTATGTATTTTATTTTTAAACACACTGCACACTGGCAGGGAGACGGATTACTAAACTGCAGTTTCTGTCATTGACCACTCATAAAAAACAGATTATACCTCAGGAACGGTATGACAGGAAATGCTAAAGATTATGTTTTAGGCATTTATTTTTAAAAGACAGCTGAAGACATGAAAAGGGGAGAAAGACAGAGGGGAAATGACATGCAGCAAAGGGCCGCAGGGCAGAGTCGACCCCACAGCCGCTGCATCAAGGAGTGACTCTATATATGGGCGCGCACTCTACCAGGTGAGCTACAGAATGACAGAACGTTCCCGTGGTTTTGAAACCTTGACTTTTTCAAACCTCGGTATACCTTGAAACCGGTAATCGGCCCATGCCCATTCTTCTGTAGGGCTGCACGATGTGAGGAAAACATCTAACTGCACTTATTTTTAATTATATTGCGATTGCGATGTGATATATGATATTGGAGGGTATGGTCATTTTTGTGTCATTCTCATTTTCATTGAAAAATATAAAAATAAAAAAAAATTAAAATGATTGAAGAGTGATTCTGTACCAAACAAAGTAGTCTGTAGTTTCTGTAGTCTGTAGGATAGGATTTGAAGGCCGTACATCTATGCAGCACCACAATACTTTATTTATTTTATTATACTTAACGGTTTGACATATATTTTGCCTTTAACAAATATTGCGCACCCCCCCTGCGATTTGGATATTGCTAGTCTATATTGCGATTTCGATAAAATTGTGATTAATTGTGCAGCCCTAATCTTGTGTATATGAAATTGAATCTTTCTTGCTAAAGATTTGATTTTTTTTGGATCCCCATTAGCTGATGCAGATAAGACATTTTCAGACAAAACAACCACAAAAAGATCTTGATTTCTTCCAGTTACCGCTGCAGGTAAGCTGATGAGCTGCTCTCCAGACTGGCCAGTCTTTGGTCGATGACTCCGAGCTCACTGCGGAGGAACTGGGCTTTATCTGAATCACTCATGCCCTCCAGCTCCTTGGAGATACTCTCCCTCAGACGCAAGTACTCCTCGCGCATCGAGTCGACGTCACGCTGCACCGTCTGCAGGATAAAACACGCGCGCACACACACACACACACACACACACAAATATCGCAATCAATAAGTATTTGGAATATTCTTTTTTTTTCATTTGAGAGGTATTTACTTTTCAAAAAGCAAACAAAGAAATTAAAAGATGTATTTCTGGCTGTGTATTTGTGTTATTACATTATCTGGGTCACATAACAGTGATATATAACCAAAAGATGGATCCTGAATTCATTCAAAACTTGTTTCAAAAAAATAATACATAAATAAATATTTTTAAATTTGAAGAGACAATTATACTGTTAATCGCAATTATTTCCCAGACAATCAATTGTACAGCAACATTTGGAGTTGTTACAGCTCTGTTTGTGCCTACCTCTAACTGAGAGATCTTGAGGTCACAGTCGTGCATCCCGTCGTCTCCGAGGCAGATGTGAACGTGCTGACTCAGCGAGCCCTCGGCGCCCTCCAGCCTCAGTCTGAGCGCGTGCAGCTCAGATAAGCTGCGGGAGGATGTCCTGGACACCTCAACCGTCTTAATCTCTTTAGTCACCACCTTCACGTCTTTTACCCTCTTTTTCTGCTCCGCTCTTCGTCTATCCTCTTCGCGCCTCCTAGCCTCTTCTTCTCGCCTCCTGGCCTCCTCTTCGCGCCTCCTGGCCTCCTCTTCGCGCCTCCTGGCCTCCTCTTCGCGCCTCTTGGCCTCCGCTATTATGATCAGCTGCTGTTGTTGTTGCTGCTCGGCTGCCTGCTGCACTTCTATCTGTTCCTGTTGTGCAACTGTGAGTAGTAGACACAAGATATGTTTTTTTTGTTCATAATTGGTTGAGGAAAACATGAAGCCCTGAAGACTCTCGTATTTAAACATGATTTGCATTCTCCAACGCCAAAGCAACAGTTTCTCTCATGTTAAAAAAGGTAAATAACATTGGAGAACTCCATATTGAAAAATGTAGTCTAGAACACAGAGTGGGTTTTCTAAAATTGTAATGAAATGTGTTTTTGACACAGCTTCAGGGATTTTTTTTTTACAAAAACATTGTTTATTTCCCCCTTAAAATATTTGATGCCGTTGCATACGTTCAAGTTTGGAAACATTTTTGTCGATAAAAATATAGAAGTTAGAAATTAGGGGGGACATTGGTGATATGCAATAAGTGATACATAAATGCAAACAGATTTCATTTGCATACATGCATAATAACCTAGCAAACAACACATACTCAAACTGATCTTGACTGACCAGAAACTAACAAAAATAATTGAATTTCTGTATTATTAATGCACTGACCGCAAAAAAATCGGTTCCATTGGTAAAGTAATACAAACAAGGCAAAACTAAATTATAGTTCTCGCCACCAAAAGTCAATTATTTTCTCAGGAAAATCGTCCTTTTGTCTTTTGCAATAAAACTGCACATTGTATATAAATCAAAGTATACGTTTGTTTTCATGCAGAGTGTGAGGTGTATATTCTTTGTAATACTGACTGTAAGTCGGCAGCTGCACCACTATTTGCTCATAGTGGTCCTGGGCTCCGGTGAACTGGCTCTCGATGCCTCTCTTGTCGTCGTCGGTAAACATCTGGGAGCCGTGGCTGTTCACTCGGAACTCCTCGTAGTGAGTCTCCAGGCTCTTGATAAGTTGGCGGTATTCCTCAGGACGCATGCTGGACAGCTGAACACACACAAACATTATGTTTAACCCGTTTTCAAAGTTACTATATCAGAAATATGGGTTTCTTTTAACCAAAACACCCAAAAAATAACACGGATGGTTCCATACAACGCTCTTTGCAGGTAAATTTAATTATCACTTTTATTCAATTTTGGGTGTTTTATTCAATTTGATATAGCATTTGAAAAAAAATAAAAAAGACTGAAATGGTTTCCAAACCGTATATCCTGACTAAACATTGACATATACCAGTGATTATCCTCTGATCTTAACTATTTGTTGTCATAATTTCAGCTTCCTTTTTTTAATTCAAAATGTAGACATAATATTATATAAATGAGGTTTATTGACCATGAATTTCAAAAATAAAATTCAAAACTTTTTGTGGTCATATGACACATGCCAAAAACGTTGAAAGAAGCAACACAAACTTTGAAAAAAAAAAGGATAAAAAACTTGGAAAAAGGCAACAAAAATGTCAAAAAAGTGTTAATTTTCTATTTTGACAAGTTGTATAGAAGACGATAAGACAACACAAGGGTTAAAAAAATAAGAAAGAAATGCAGTGGTGGAATGTAACCAAGTACATTTACTAAGTAAGTAATCTAATCTAAAATCTAAGGTACTTGTACTTTACTTGAGTCTTTTCTTTTCATGCCACTTTCTACTTCTACTCCGCTACATTTCGAGAGAAATATTGTACTTTTTACTCCACTACATTCATCTGACAGCTTCAGTTACTAGTACTACTTTACAAATAAAGACTTTTGCACACAAAACAAATGTAGTGTATAAAATACGATGTTTTATTATAAAATTAAACTACAAACTTTTACTTTACTTTCTCTAATACTTTAAGTACATTTTCCTGATTATACTACTTCCATACTTTCACTTATGTAACATTTTCAATGCATGACTTTTACTTGTAACAGAGTATTTTTACAGTGTGGTATATATGGTAGTAAAGGATCTCAATACTTCTTACACCACTGCCAAAAGGTATAAAGGCAGAGCACATTAAAGAGAAAGGGTAAGAGAGAAGTTTCTTTATCACATACCACGCTGATGGTAAGGGAGTTGATTTTTCTGATATCCAGGAGGCAGTACTGCCAGGCGATGAGACTCTTAACATTGATGTACAGCTGACTCCAGATTTGCAGGATGGCCTCATAGTACTGCTCGTTCCTTTGGATAACACAGAGACAAAAGTTAAACCTCACAACAACAAGGTTTCTTGTATCTTCAGTGTTTCCTTTAGGATTTTTTTAGCAGTGGGTGCAGGTCTCTCCGAACATTCTTAAATTGCAATGTGAGCGGCAGGATAATTTAAAAGGCAACTGTGACTACATTGTGCATCTGCTCTATTTCTGATACCGTGGCGGCAGAAATTTTGCCATGGCGGGCCGCCACTACAAAATCAACGTAGAGGAAACACTGATCTTCTTAGCAGCAAAAGCAAACTATTATCGCATCTTAGGCTATGTTCAGACCAAAAAAAGCAATCCAGCAATTTGCCGCAGGGTTGTGCGGCGGTGTGGGAGTGTCACTCAAATGGCCCATTTGTGTGACATCCTGTTGTGTTCTTTAACCCCCCCCCCCCCCACCCCACAATGTAGCACAAGTAGACTTTATATTTCACAGTTACTGTTTTCCGTCAGATCGTTTATAGACCTCGGCATTTCCAAACCACACTTGAAGGCTGCTTCATTTCACGGAGAAAGAGAAAAAGAAAAGAGACGAGCGAGACAGATCAACTATACTTTGTTGTTTTGCAAATATCCAGCTGTTCCTGGGCAGTTCAGTGCTTGTGTTTGGTGTTTTAAAACTTTCTTGTGACAGCGCTAGAGGCAGTGATGTTTCCTGTTTACTGTACGGGACTCTCACACCGCCACAAAACCGACTGACAAGTCTGATCGCCGGTTACTTGATTGGCCACAGCAGCGTTCTCCAAAAGTTGAGTTGGTCACAACTTTTCAACACATGCTGCTGCAGTATTTATTTTTTTTGTCTCCCCCCCCTGCGGCAATCTTTACCGCAGCCTTAATGCACTGCCCCCGTTCGATATAAATGCAAGGACCTGCGTTTTTGCCGCACCGTCTGACAGTCAACGCAGGCTGTGTGAATGCAGACTTACTTGTTGGCCAGACTGATGCTGAGCGGGTTGGGAGGCGGTACGATCAGGCACACAGAGGGCACCAACATATCCAGTCCTCCCGGGCCTGTCACGTTCCACTTACTGCGTTGACTGTTGTCCTTTAGGATCGCCTCATTTCCCTTACAGATCACCTTCTGCGGAGTCCAATAAAAATACATTCCATCAATAAGTAAATAAAGAAACAAAATCAAATCTGGCATGACAAGACAAGTCTTTGAAAGTTTTTAAAAATACTATCAGATTTTCTTTTTTAAAAACACATTTTAAAGGCTATAATGATTTCCGTACAGGTTAGACCTCCTTACAGGTGTGTATATGTGGCGTAATTCCACCCACCCAACATGCCTTCATCCTACACTGGTTACAGAAAATTAGCCTAACAAAATTGCCACTCATCTTTCCTACGATGTGACAAGAGCGTGCGAATGAAACATTAGATTGTTACATTTTACTAATTTAGAGGCTGGCCGGCCGGCTAGTAAGCTAGCTTGCTTGCTAGAGGGCTAATTGTTTAGTGCAGAGGGTGCAGAGAGAGGTCTATTACGGTCTTTATATTGTATTTCACGGTATAGGGTATAAGTTTATTAACGTTAGTTTATTTTTTAATGTGTAGGTTTGTAGATCTTTTAAAATACATGTTATGTTTAAATAATACACCAACACAAGCAGTTATGTATATCTCGTACGTTTTCCATCTTGTGGACATAATCGTTCATACCTATATGGTTTTTAGAAGGAACATTCGAATGTCATTTTGACCAGTTTTGACAGCTCTTATGTGTATTGGATTGATCAGATGAGGCGAAAAATGAAAAGAGCCTTCTGTGGGCGCTCTCACAGTCGTTTGTTTGTTTTCCTCACTACAGTTTTCAAGCTGACTGTGGCCTATTGTGGCCGATGGCGATTAAAGGCCGACGCGTGGCGACGGTGCGGGACACACCGCACAAATTAGGACCTTTCGAAAACTGACCTGGTCTTGTTTGAAGTCACACAGGGCTTTGACAATGGTGGGGCTGCTACTCTTCTCTTCAGGGTTTCTGGGTTTCAGCCTCACAATGCTCCTGGACTTGCTGACCAGATGTTGAACCTGCCTCTTGTTTTCCATAATCTTCTCTTTCTCCCTCTGGAGATTTTAAAATAAAACAAAAGAAGAAGATCAGAAACAATAATAATGCAGATCAAAAAAATAATAATTACAAACTGTAGCTCTTCTGTGGCTTTTTCAAACAGAAAAAGGTGATAATATAAAAAAACTAAACTAATAAAATACACAATGTGGAAATAATAAAATTGAAGAAGGTACACAATAAAGACACAATAAACACAACAGGACAAAACAGCTTACGGCAATTAAAAGGCAAAATTATAAAAAGGTGAGTTCTGACCATCTACAGACTCAGACATTCTGACATTATATGAGAAATAAAAAAAATAAAAAGTGTTTGTACCTCCAGACCCTTGAGGAGCTCCACTAGGTTCTCCAGTGGAGTGTTCTTGTCACAGGTGAATCTCTTACGGACCGTCTCATGTTCCTTCTGCAGAATGCCATACGTCTCATTGGCCTCTTTGAAGAACTGAGATACATAAAAGAAATGATTAGGAATACATTATAGGGGCTTCCTACAGTGTTACTTAGAGGAAGCGGCCCGCTTTACTTGACATTAGTCAGCTAACATCAGAAAAAAATGAATGCACTTTTATGAAATATTATATTAACCCTCAGGGGAATAAAATCAGAGGGTCTATATCACACGGCAAAGCCATTATATCTACTGTTTAGACCACAACAGAGTTACTTAATTGATCAAAAGAAATGAGAGGTGTCAGGATTCATCTCAGCACATAACAGTGACCGAATAATCACAACATAATTTCCCTTTGCATCAATTAATGCACACACTAACCCCTAGTTTCCACCAGGCGCATCTGCGCTGCGTTCCCGGCGTGTGGCGTGGCCCCTGAGCAATCAACGACCATTCAAGTCAATGTTTGATATTCCACCAGCTGCACCACGGCGCGTCCCAGAAGGGTGCGTGAAGTGGCTCTCCGCTCCACTAAATATACGCACTTTCACACAAGGTGCGGGAAGTTCGGACAGCCAGGCAGGCTGTGAAACAGCGAGACTATCCAGTCAATTTACCAAAACACCCCCCCAAATATCGTTTATGTCTCCTTTACAACACCACGGACAACGAGAGATTCATCTTGGAGGTTGAAAAACATAATACCACATCACAGATCTTTTTTTATCAGGACAACACCAGAAAAGAGAAGGCATGTAGTTTAACTGCAGGAGTGCTAGGAGTGGAAGGTAGATACTAGCTTTTGGATACTACTAGATACTAGCTCTATAAAGCTTTCTGCGAGTCGGGCAGAACGACGCTCCACTTCTGAGACGCGCCCGGTGTGGTATGGCGCGTGGCAGAGGACGGAACAAAACAGCGGCCCAGCCGAAACGCAGCACAAACGTGCCCAGTGGAAAATTGGAGTAAGTGCAGAATGTGAGCATTACTCCGATTCTCCACTGGGCGCATCTGTGCTGCTTTCCGGGTTTGTTCCGTCTTCCACCACACGCCATACCATGCCTTTATTCCATAGTTGAAAGTGTAAAGAGAGATAGGAAACATAAGGAGAGAGCGGTATGTTTGAAATCGAACCATAGATGTTGAAATTATTTGCTGATCATGTGTTTTTGACTCTTCTGTTAGCTTCGGTTTTGGTCGCCACCAACTCCTGAGGGAAATATCTGCCACTTAAGCTGTTAAATGCCCCAATGTGTTGACAAGCTACTTGCTAGTCAGTATTGGCCTGATATCCAATATCAGTTTGGGATCAGTGCATCCCTATTCATTACAGTATTTTTAAGTGTTATGTTTCGTCATGTTACCTGGCTGTAAGCTGCATTCTCCTTCAGATGAATGTCAATGCACTTTGTGATTTGAAGAAGCCAACTCCACTGAGTCTGCAGAGTGTCCTTGTAAGCCTACAAAACAAAGACAATATAATATAATATATATAATATAAAAAATAAAGAAACTAGAATCACTGCCTTGCGGTTGTCTGATTCACAGACTCATATAATATACAGTATGTAGTGAAGACTTTGAAGCTATTTCATAAAAAATATTAAGTGTATGTTTTGGCAAAACATGGATGCTTTACACGCAAAAAAATCAATACAATCAGCACAGTTTTAAGGCGGGCACCCAATATTGGTGTCCCCAATTCAGTATCGGACCAAATGTAAAGTATGGTCACAATCTCTCCTTCTGTCCCTGAGTTATGGTGTTTAACAATGGCCAGAAAAGTGTTTTTGCAGAACAATATGATGTCACAGTGGAGTTGACCTTTTGGATATAAAATGTCATCACCTCTTCAATTTAGCCTATTAGACATTTGTCTAAGTGGACGTTTGTGCCAAATTTGAAGACATTCCCTCAAGGCGTAACTGAGATATCGCGTTCATGAGAATGGGACAGACGTGAGGCCTTTGGTCCATAACTTTTGACCACCAAAATCTTACCAGTTCATCCTTGAGTCCAAGTGGACATTAGTGCCAAATGTGAAGAGATTCCCTCCAGGGGTTCCTGAGATATCGCATTCACAAGAATGGGATAGATGGACATACATATGTACTGACAGACAACCCGAAAACATCATTCCTCCGGCCACGGCTTTTGCCACGCGGAAGCATAATAAACAATAATTATATAATTATATGAATGCATGTAAACACTGTGTATGATCTGATGATAAAGGGATCGCTCCACACCTCAATCTTGTCTGAAGCTGGGTGGTTGTTCTTCAGGAGAGTATCTACTCTGGCTGTCAGCTTATTCAGGTCCTTCTCTTTGTCCTCCAGGGCACTCATCAGCTTCTGTTACATAAGAAGAGGTTTAGTAATCACACAGAAAACATCTGTGGCTTTGCTCTAAGTGGATGACTGACTGCAGCTGCCAAAGATCCAATGTATCACAGATGATTGCTCCCTTATGAGACGCAGATTAACTCCATAAAAAGGCATCAGCGTAATTTAGACTCACAGGATTGCCAAGAATGCTAATCGACTAGAAAGAAGCTCTTAAAAATTAAAATTAAACATGGATTTCTGTAGCGTCAAGGCATCAAAATAAACCCAATTCTCTCCTGGTTCTCTCTGAACCTTTGATCCTTTAATGGTTTTACTAACCGAGTAGCTCTCCTGCTTCTGTGGGATGTACTGGTCAATGTTCTTGTCTCCCCAGTCGAACATCAGCTCCTCCTCCTCCCTGTCGTTCACCCACATGATCTCTTTGGACATGTCCTGAATGACGCGCTTGAGTTCTTGCAGCTGCTCGATCCGACCGATCGACATTTGCTAGAAAGAGAGACGAGAGTACGTTTAGATACAACAATTTACCTGGAAATACACAACACAAGTAGTGATTAGCCAACAGAGTATTTTGCTATTTCTTTTACCTGTAGACTGTCCCATTCCTGATCCAGAGCGTGAATATTTCCCTTGTCTCCTTTCCTAAGCTGTGGCAAGAAAATCAACTTCAGTTAATGAAAGACTAGTCTCACATAGCCAGACCTTCCTCCACAGCGCTGCGAAGGAGAGTCTGGCTAGTCCACACAGCATTCAGGATGGGAGAAAAATGTGCTCTGGTTTATTGGCATTTCTTTAAACCAATCACAATTGTCTTGGGCGGTGCTAAGCGCCGGACGGAGCCACAGTGCCTCTGCAAAATAGCCTGGTGGAACATGTGTACGTTCAAAAGTTATTTTAGTGGTGCAACAGAAAACTCAGATTCAGGTAGTCTAGCTAGCTGTCTGGATTTACCCTGCAGAGATCTGAGGAGCAGTTAACCATAGTCCTCAGAAATCCACCGTTGCTTCAAATTACAACACAAAGAAAAAGGAAGGTGACGGACATCCGGAATTTCTGACAGCACCTGAACAATCCCGGAAATGAAACGGAATTTACCAGTTAAGGAGGTCTCAAAAGATGCTATGGAGTTGCAATAATGGACCTCTGCTGTTTCTATTTTGATTATTCTTTTATTAATCTGTCTTTTGTGAGTTTATACTAACTAGTAAATCCCTGAAGTACTGTACCAATACTATATCACCTACAACTAATTCCCCGTTAGGTGTTTTCTCTGGCATAGGAAAGTCACATTAATTGATATTTAATTAATATTAACTTGGACATTTTATACTCAGTGTAGGTTGCATCCAGGAATCTTTTTAAAGGGTTTCTTAACATTGTGAATTACATTTCTTTTCTTTTCTTTTCTTTTTTTTTCTCATATAAAAAAGCGCCAGAAAAAAAAGTCGAACCATGTATCCTGTGATTATCCATCACTGTGTGCCTTTTGATGCAGATCCAGATCCAGATACTGATTTACAATTTGTAAACATTTTATTTCATTGAGCTATAAATAACATTTAGAGCTTTTGGGGGAGGTACATTATTTGCGCTCTCTCACAAATTTATGTTACTGGGACTTCTGTTTCCAACAATACCATATATGCCATTGTGATGATAAATGTGCTAGGCTGAACCCACCAGGTCGTCTTTGGCTCGCTCCACCTCACTGGCCCTCTGGATGGAGCTGTGAAAGTTCTGGTGGTTGCTGAGCTGCTGCTCGATGGCTACAGGATCGTCTCCCCAGGAAGCCGTTTCTATCAGACGCTGAAACACGTAAATCATATTTGATCAACAGAAACAATAACAATAAGAACACTGCTGCAGCTAAAAACATTTCCGTAACCCTTGTGTTATCCTCGTGTTTGACCCGTTTAAGTTTTTTATATCAGAAATATTGGTTTTGTTCAACCAAACTGCCCAAAAATAACTTGGATGCATGGATGAACGTTGTATGGATACAACGTTCGTCGCTGGTAAAATTAATGATTACTTCCATTGAATTTTGATTGAAAAATCATTTTTTTACATGGTTTTAAAACAGTATCCAGGCTAAATGTTGCCATTAACCAGTCTGTGATTATCCACTCAACATCCTCTGATCTGAACTATTAGTTAAAATAATTTATAATTTCTGCATTTTGTAACGAAAAAATGATGTATAATGTCATAAATTAGGTTTATTGACCATAAATAAAAAAATTTAAAAAAGCATTGAAATAAGCAAAAACATTTTTTAAAAAGCGTCTAAAGAATAAACTTTTTTTTTTTCAATTTTGACCCTGTAGGACAACACAAGGGTTAATTTTACTTTCTTGTAGTTCATTTTGCAAAACCCTTCTGACACACATCTTGCAGCCCAGAGAGGGAGTTTCAAGGGTTTCCAAATATGTGTTTATGTCACCAGCAGGTGGTGGCAGAGAAACAAGTTGGGTAAGGATTTGTTTTTTTTCATTTTGCGAATTCCTGATTACGAGCCTCTTCACCAAAAACATCTCAGGAATCTACCAGAAAGCAAATTGCTTTGAGAATTGAAGACAAAACAAAACCTTTTAATGTCTTTTTTAATGCAGAAGCTCCCAAAAACTTGTATGTCCACTTGTGTGTTCTTGTTTTTCTGTCAATTCCTCATGAATATAATTATTCTTAATAGTAGACATAATTGCAACGAGCATTACCACTTCCTCAATCCAGTGTCTCTAACAACATAGAACAGATGAATGCATTCATCTCTAAACTCTGTTGTGTGCACAGTATGCTGAGTTCTGTGAGTCAGTTCACCAACACTGTTTATTCCTTTTTCTTGAAGTGACACGACACAAATGTAGTTTTTTTTTTTATAGTGAATGACCTAAATAAGGCTTAAAGGAACACACCGACTTATTGGGACTTTAGTTTATTCACCGTATCCCCCAGAGTTAGATAAGTCCATATGTACCCTTCTCATCTCCGTGCGTGTCGTAACTCTGTCTGATGCCCCCCACCGCTAGCCTAGCTTAGCCCAGACCCTGGAGGTAACCTGCTCCCTCTAGCCTACTGCTCTCAATAAGTGACAAAATAACGCCAACATGTTCCTATTTACATGTTGGGGTTTGTATAGTCACAGCGTGTACAAATAACAAGGTCACATGAGACACAGCCATCTTCTAACCGTATACAAACTGGGAACTATATTCTCAGAAGGCGAAGCACTGCGGTTAGAAGATGGCTGTGTCTCATGTGACCTTGTTATTTGTACACGCTGTGACTACAGTGTGAGGAGGTGACGCATCGTAATGCATCGTGATATCGAATCGATTCGAATCATTGACAGGATAATTGTAATTGAATTTAATCGTGACACCAGTGAAGATTCACACCATTCACACCCGTAGTGTGTGTGTGTGTGTGTGTGTGTGTGTGTGTCTGTGTACGTGCATACACACCTTTTGCTGTGCAATCCAGGCCATAGCGTCTTGGCAGCTCCTTCCCGGCTCCTCCCAGCCTCCGGAGCCCCCTCTGGTGCTCCTCCTCCTGTGCGTGGTGCCAGAGATGGCCATGTGGACCCCCTTCAGCTGGTCTTTACATATTTCCAAACTATAGATTAGGAAGAGAGAAGGGACATTTGGCAATACTTGTATGTAAATCATTTTAGTAAAAAAAGAAAGGGAGAAGTCTTCCTTACGTCCTGACTACGTTGTCATTGGGCAGTCCCAGATCTCTCAGGTCCATCGCGCAGGCCTTAAGCTGCTCAATGGTATCTTTGGCCTTCATCATGTAGCGCTCTGCCTCATTTGAGGCACTGCCCTGCAAGACATACACAAAGCATTCAGGGAGGTGTACAAAACCACTGCACAGAAAGCAAAATATGCATCCATACATTTCCCTGCGAAAGGTTTCAGTCTATGTTGAAATTCGCAAAATGTTTCTATTTGTGAACTGAGAAACAACCAATAATGTCTGTCAAGTTTAGCCCTGTTTTATCCAATAGATTTAATGTCTACCAACCAAAAGGATCTGACAGTTTTCCTACTTATTTTTGGTCATATGCCACCCCTCATTAAAACGTTGTGTGTGCAAAAGCCTTTGTTAATATTTGTATCTGTTGGATTTTTTTTTTGATATGACAAACACCTAGTCTTTGTTTTTCTTTAATAATAAATGCAGCACTTTCACTTAACACTGAATTTGTCAGATTTGAGTTGACAGGACAAAAATTCCTGAAGAAAAAAACTCCACGAGAAAAACCTTGAAACTTGATAATTTCATGACTTTTGAAAGGAAGTAATAAAGTGATATGCAGTATTTGAAAAATGTCATTCAGCTAGACAGAGCCAGCGATAGCAGCTAATTATTCACACACCAACGATGGCTTTTACACTTCTGGTGAACTTGGCAGAAAAACAAGTAATTCACAAGAAGTTGCTCAGCACAAAGTTGAGGAGGTGTGTGTGTGTGTGTGTGTGTGTGTGTGTGTGTGTGTGTGTGTGTGTGACTGTTGAAATGTTGCTGAAGGGGGTATGGCTCTAAAAACAGATCCAACAGAGAGAAAAACAACTTGGTTTCATTATCAGCCTGGTTCCTATTACATGTTCTGACAACCATCACTATTTCTGTCTTTCTTTTTAAAAAATTTTGCCAACCAAAGTAAAGCTGCAACACGATACACAACACTTTTTCTTTTGAAATAAAATCCCACAGAAAGAGCTCTGACCCAGACAGGCTTCAATTTGCACAACTGTAGGGAAAAGAGCCAAAAAGTAGTGCTGCAAAACAAAGCATGACTCACAGACTGAAGGGCGTAGTCGGCTTTCTTCAGGTAGTCATGGCACTGGGCCTGCAGGATCAGGGCCCTCTGCTGGATGGAACTGCAGGGAGCAGCAGAGAGAACTTATCAGCATCAAGCTCATTACTATACTGTAATAATATTCAGCTGCATTATTTGTATACAAGGCACAATATCACAGTTTAGACCAGAGCTTCCTGACTGTTTTTAACCATGTGATGTAATGAGCAGTTTCACCAAAGACAGCTTTCTCTTGGCAGATTGATTCATTTGAATATTTTTGACAGCCAGTATTTCACAACAAAAAGCTGACTTCAGACTTTATTTTTCTTCTCTCCCATCCTGTTAAATCCTCTCTTGATCTCGAAGATTTGTCCTGTGGGAACCGCTGACTCAGACCACACAGTGCGGATGAATGTCCTGTCCTGATTATCACATGCAGCATTGCATGGCTTTGAGGAAACACTTTCATTTTGGGGTCATTTTTTGTCCTAGCAATTATCTAGAATGAAGTTTATATGTAACTGAAAATCTCTTGGGAGGTTTTCTGCAAAGGGACGTGTAGTAAGGCATTAATATTAGTGAAAATCAAATAAAAATACAAATGACAACGTTTATTATGTACCTCAGAAAGGAATAAATGATGTATTCTCAAACATTTAAGTCAAGTTATGGTAACTGGTAACGCTTTTTTAAAATGTGTAGTTGGGAGCTGGTTTATATACATTTTTTATGTGTATTACAGTGTTTTCTCTATGTTGTTTTTGTAGTGGCGGCAAAATTTCTGCCGCCACGGTATCAGAAATAGGGCAGACGCACAATGTAGTCACGGTGGCCTTTTAAATGATCCTGCCGACATAATGCACCCCCCGTTGGCTGCCGCTCACATTGCAATTTAACAACAAGTCAAACTATTCAGAGGTTACTGGGCCCGTCCAGTTTAATTCCACATACTGTCGTGTTGATGTAGTTTATTGTCAAAACGAGTCGACTATTAAACAAACAGCTCCACCAAAAACGTCACCGCGGTGGGTCCGTTCTAATTGGACAACGTTCAACTTGTCAGTTCTGTCAGCTCATCATCCTGATATCAAACATCTGGAAACGTCATTAATCATTAAGTGTAATAAAATATAAATTGGAAATAGTCTATAGATGTAGTCATAGATGTTTTTTTGTAGACCTGTTGTAGATGTTAAGTGCCCTATAGTTCCTCAAAAAATACAGTTCAATAACAACTGAAAATATGCCTCATTGTGTGTGAATAGAGGTAAATAAATATATTTGTTTGTGTTGCAGCGAAGTGTCAGTTCCGTTTTTGCGGCAGGGCGCGGGGCTGGGGTGGGGGGGTGGGGTTGTTGTTCGGACAGACCTGCCCCCACTGCTAAAAAAAAATCCTAAAGGAAACACTGTACTGTATTATGAGCTATTACGGGCTGGGAATAGTTAATGCATGACACAATAATAAAAACATCCTTATCATCACCACATGCAGTAGTTTCACTGAAAACAGAGGAGGTTAATTTGGTCTCTCTGCTTTAGCACATACTGGATTTCTGAGGCCAATACTGGATTTCAACATTTGAGAGTTATGATAACAATATATTGGCCTGACATGAACAATCTGATGAGAATCTATCATCAAAAAGGTCACTGTTTCTAAACAAAGTCAAACATATCTTTGGCATTTCTGTACTGCAACTTCTTGTTACTTATCAGCCGACATGTGTGCCATTAACAATATACTGAGCAAAAGTTCCTCTAAAACTAACACACACTTCCACAAAACAAAAAAGGTCCTGGATGCAAAAACAGAAAGACAAAAAAAAAAAAAAAAAAACAGACATAGGATCGAAACATCTGCACACTTATATGTCCTTTGCACCAAAGATTATCCAACCTTTTTTGGACCTTTGTCAGAGCCTGAGGACAATGATTTCTCTGCCATAAGCTTATACTGACTGAAATATCAGCCCAATCGGTTGATCTGTCTAGTTGTGATTACTGAATCCTTTTCGTGGCTTTTTCTTTGAAAAAAAAATCCACTGCCACAACTCTACTTTCCTAATCAGAAGGCCCACATAAATACCTGGTAATAAATATCAGAAACTCCATGATTTCAAATGCATAAAAAAACGATTGGCCCCAGAAACTAAAAATGTTCTTTCATCATGTCAGACATCTTGTGATCATGTTGGCCAGATGACCTCTCTGCCCATTTCTGAAGTACCACAGTGACATACAGTATTTCCCCTGTGGGTGATAGTGTGGAAAGTCTGAAACTGACAAACGTTTCTGGAACAAGTGAGTGTTAAACTGTTGCAGCAGAGGGAACTTAGCAGCTCAATGTGAGCTATAAATCAAACTCAATGTGTTTCTCTCTCCAGGGAGGGAAGCTGCCGTGCAAAACACAGCTATTCCAGTGCAGCCTCGTTTTATTATCACTGTGTGTTATTAATGATTTAATAAAAGATTCAGGTCAGTGGTTACTCATTTAACAAACATACTATGGATGCATATACAATAGGTACAAAAGTATGCAACCTTACTTTAACTTGCATGCAGACAGAGTCAATAACTTTTGTGAAGCATTAAGTCATTAACCCTGTACCAAAACTCAATGAAACAGATGTAAATGTCAGGGTATTTTGCAGATTTGCAGAAGATAATCATTACCCAGTAGGCCTAATTATATGATCCTTGCAAATATTATCCTGCATTTGTATGGTAAATGTGATGTTTGGGCTGCAAATACCAGAGTTTTTTTTTAGCTTAAGGGTATGTGTACTCAAGGTGTGCAGTGCCGAAAGGAACACTGGGATAAAACAGACTGCATTGTTAATATTTAATAGCAAGCAGCTTTCAAGCTGACATGTATCCTGTGGCACAAAATGCCCCCCTGGTTCACAGAAACAGGCAACAGGTGGCCGCGACAGGAGAGCAGATTAAATAATAGTATTAACCAGAAAATTAAAATCATACCTCGTTCCGCCTCCCATTCCGCCCGACATTCCGGCGCTCACCATTCCGCCTGCCATTCCGCTCGACATTCCGCCTCCCGTACCGCTCATCATTCCGCTCGACTTTCCGCCTGCCACTGCGCTCGACATTCCGCCTCCAGAGCCGCTCATCATTCCGCCTCCCGTACCGCTCATCATTCCGCCTCCCCTGCCGCCCGACATTGTGGCGTTCACCATACCGCTCGACATTGCGCTCATCATTCCGCCTCCCGTGCCGCTCATTTTTCCGCGTGACATTCCGCCCCCCATGCCGCCTCCAGATGACTTTGAAAAGGTGTAGGTGTTGTACTCTCCGTCCATGTAGGGTTCGTATCCATTACCGCCTCCGTGCAGGATCTCGCTCCGGGAGTACTGGACAGTCCCCCCGCCAGTCAAGTCGCCTTTGGAGCCGACCCTGCGGCCCGTGTACAGGGCCTTCTGAGACCCGTACATACTCATTCTGACACGGAAACGGCCGCCAAAGCGACTCTGTGGAAGCTACAGGTAGAATATAGTCTCTCTCTCTCTCTCTCTCTCGCTCTCTCTCCCTCTCTCTCTCTCTCTCTCCGTGTCCACCTTTTCGCCCCGGCCCTTTGCTCTCTCTGGTGCAGACTGCAACCAAACGTCAGGGGAGGATCGTTTTTGGAGGCTAGTGACCACACCTCTATGACTCTCCCTATAACCTACTGAGCCAAAAACTCTAAACCAAACTCAGCTGGAGGCAGAGAGTGCGTTTGTGCTGTTTGTAATTCTATCTCTGTGGGGACCAATTTTACTTTCAGACAAGTGAGGCCATCTTTGAGAAGTTTTGATAGGCCTATTTTAAAAATTCAGAACATTTTTTTAAAGGATTAGACATTGTTTAAGGTGTTCTAGGACATGAAAACGTAAAAACATTTTTAGAAAGTAAAGACATTTTTAAAAGTGATTGATGTGAGGTTAATGCGGTTAGGGTGTGGTTAGACAGGTACGGTGATGGGTTGGTTAAGACCTAGAATACATTATGTTCTCACAAGATAAGTAGAACATGTGTGTGTGCTCTGGTATGCACAACTTTTATTTGCCAGTGGAGCTAAAATAAAATAAAACTAAACAAAGATAGCAACATAAAAATGCATTAAATATGTGATTATCAAAGAAATATTTCCCACATTATTGACAATTTGTATGTATTTGAATGCTATTTCTTACATATTTTGATATCTTGACACACCTTGAAACATCTGCATTCTGCAATAGGGCACTCTCATTTTAAATAACAGCTGTAAAGAGCTCCAAAGAGCTTCAAGGTAAACTGTTGCAATGACAAGGTGATGCCTCAAGCATTTACAGCACGCCCAATTCTTCACCCTCTGTCAAAAAACTCTCTCTCTCTCTCACACACACACACACACACACACACACACACTACTTAAACACTTGCCTCCAGCCAATGGGTGGGATTCACAGGAGAAAAACAAGTTTGACAACTGTTTTTGAATGACAGTCATGTTGGTTGCATTGCGTCTAAATATGATAAATGGAAAAAAGATAAACGTATGAAGCCAACCCTGATTTACTGATTAATGCTTTATTCATGTCACACCTATACTGTTTATGCCCTAATTTATTTTTTTGTGCAAAGCTAAAGTTTTACGAATTTACAGATGTGTTCAAAATCACTTTTCTTGAGTAACTCAATCTGCCAAATGTCATTCATTTTTTGTGAATGTACTGTATCATCCTGAAATAGTGGCATCATGAGTATGTCTATGTCATACATTCATGGATGCCGCTTTAAAACAAAATGTGTCTGGTGTTTTTCTTTTGGCTTGGTCGTAAGTGAAAAACATTAGCCGTCATTTCAGTATGTAATTGTTACAATTGCATCCATGCTCCATCTACAAACCCAGTCACCTTTTGTTACTTTTAGGGGTGCAAGTTCATCATTAAAATATTAATATCCTTCTTTCCTAGGCCCTGTGACCTTCTAACGCAGCTTGAAATGAGCTGGCTGAGTGGACAACTGTCAAGTATAAAACCACCATAGACTTTGTAATCACACTACACAAGTGTAAAGTATAAAGCACACACATTCTCATGACAGGTTCATAGAACTAAAAAGTATGCACAGCAATTTGTATGATATCTTACGAAATTACGACAGAAAAGTTTAGGCGACAAAAGGTGACTGTGAGCCGGGTACCATTCACCAGGTGACACTCGTGAAAGTTAAGTCTAACCATAAAAGGTCACTGTCAAGTGGTGACATAGCAGTTCAGTTTAGGCATCAAAACGACTGGTTAAGATTATAAAAAAGGTTTTTGGTTTGGGTTAAAACACCGGTCCCCTTACTTCTGGGACACAAACACCCGTTTCCTGGGGGAAAGTCTTTAAGTGCTAATATTATGCTCATTTTCAGGTTCATAATAGTATTTAGAGGTTATATCAGAATAGGTTTATGGTGGCCGGGTTAGCTCGGTTGGTAGAGCGGGCGCACATATGTAGAGGTTTACTACTCGACGCAGCGGGGGTTCAACTCCTGCGGCCCTTTGCTGCATGTCATTCCCCCTCTCTCTCCCCTTTCATGTCTTCATCTGTCCTGTGAAAATAAAGGCCTACAAATGCCCCAAAAAATAATCTTAAATAAAAGAATAGGTTTATGTGCTTTGATTTTCAAAAAACACCATCTTTTTGTTGTACTGCACATTGCTGCAGCTCCTCTTTTCACCCTGTGTGTTGAGCTCTCTGTTTTAGCTACAGAGTGAGGCATCTCACTTCTGTTACAGCTTTGTTGGGAGTCGCACATGCGCAGTAGCTAGGTAAGGACTACTAGCCAGTCAGAAGTAGAGTATGAGGGCGTGTCACGCTAGCAGTTAAGCGAGTATTACAACGCGTGTAACAAAGTGACCACGTTTGTCTCTGAAGTAAAGGCTGGACTACAACAGAGCTGTTTGGAGCAGTTGGTGAACAGTGTTTTCTGTTGGAGATGGTAAGTCCCTTTGGGGGGGACTTTGGGCTTTTTCACTTAAAGATTTTCACAAAAAGATATATAACACAATAAAGAAAAGGGAAAAAGACAAAAAGCATAATATGAGCACTTTAATTTTCTTTTTTGGTAAACAGCAGAAAAAGGATTGTTTTTGGAACAGGAAGTGGAGAAAACGTGATGGAGTGCATTACATGCTTAAAAAACTTAAGCTGTTAGTGCCCTTTTTATTTTTTTTTCGCCCCTGCCCCTCAGACAGCCTGAGTCCGCCACTGTTGAACATGGTATAACGTGGTTGAACATTATACCTGCTGAACATCCGCATGTTAGCATTATCATTGTGGCCATGTTAGCATGCTGATGAGCTCAAAGTGTCAAGCTTCGCTGTGCCACAGTGCAGCCTCACAGAGCTGCTGGCAAAGCTGTAGACTCTTGGTCTGGTTTTCATTTGACCTTTTTTCTTCTTCTCATGAGATCAAAACTATTTTTATGGGGATGTATCACCAGTGCTCGAAGTGGGCCAGTACTCACCGGTACATTTTACTCTTAAGCGTACCTGCACTTTTTCTTGCGTACCGCTGACAGAGAAGGCGTCAGTGTCAGAGAGATTGGTAATGACCCTAACGTTACATAAACTACACTACCCAGAGGGCACTACGTTACTTACCTCAGATCTTGACGAATCACGTAAAGGCAAGCAGTCGGCCCACCCTATCAGAAGTTCGCTTCTGCGTGGACGCTAGTTCGAAAAAGCTGTCTGATGCCTGTGGCCTGACCGTAACAGATTTCACTGCTGAAAACCTAGAAACTAAAAAGAAGTGTGTCAAGTTTGTAAGTCATTATGTTAGCCTGGCTTCAGAAAGGTACTAAAAGAACGCGTGTGCCAGAGCAAGACATGTCAACAGAGGTCCAAGTCCAACCAGAAACATCAGGTACGATTCATGAGCTTCAAACTAACGTTAACGTTGATGTGAGCGGAACAGCTAGCGTTAATGAGGAGTCTGCAGCTACCAACCTTAACGTTACCTTAGTCAATGACACCGACGTCAACAATAACGTAACGGAACACATGGATGGCCTAACTGTTGGTCAAGGGACCAAATTATGTATTTTTGCTCCACGAACAGCTGGCTCGTTATTAAAGATAACAAATTGGGCTGCAAAACATGTAGCAGCATCGCTACACGCACATGTTGTTAATAAATAACAATACATTGTTGTTGTACCAGCAATATCTCCAAGTTTAGTTTTTCACTATAGAAATCTCAAATGTCATAATGATTTGCCAATGCAAGAGAGTACCAGCACCTTTTCGTATTACCAAAACAGCAGCCCAAATTGCACAGAATTAACAATACACAGAAGGAAGAAATGCACCAAATTGTGTTTTTGCAGTTTTTGAGTCAAGACCGATCATGTCTTAAAACTTACAAGTATGCCTTGGCACAGAAGCAGCTCATCTGCAGGCCAGTATTTCCGTCAGACCAAAGTCTGACGGAAATAGCACCAATAATACTATACCACTATAGCACCAATAATAATGATAATTATAGTTAAACAATAAAGACAATAAGAACATTGAAAACACTGAAACAAGACCCTTCAGTTCAAGGACAGTCTCCCAACAGTACACGACAAATAAACTCAGCAGCCATTGAGGAATGTAGCATGTGTGTGATTGTGTGTAAGACTGTGGGACTGAGAGTTATGAGCATGCATGAGTGAAAGTACGAAAGAGACGAGAATCAGGAACGGGTATATTACTGTGTTTGTTTGCAGTTTAGGATTTATTGCAAATAGTTGTTTTCCATTCGCATAATTGCAGACTTGGTTTGGAAACCTGGGTGCAGAAGAATGTTTTACCCATCTTATTCTGGGACATGATGAATCCAGCTCTTCACTTTTTATTACTATCGACTTAGTCTTGGAGCTCTCGTGTGCTCGCTGTGAGTGATTTATGAAAATAATAAGCTGCTCTGACATTTTTCTCAGCGGAAAAAAAAGGTCCCACCTTATCCTCTTGTTATTCCCCTTGGCAAATTCAAGAACACGCCATTGCCTGTACACCGACACACACCTTTCACCTAGGCAGCATTCCGGCGCTGGTCTTCCTTTTTTCAAAAGCATCACTTTGTGTCTTAATTTACAGCTCTGAGAGCTTTGGTGTCATTTAAAGTGATAGTAAAGTATTGAAATACTGAAGCATGTTTCAGTGGGTTAACTACCCTTTAAGGGAAACACTAAATCAAGACAGAAGACCGACATTGTTATAATGTTTAATCTGCTGCACAAAAGCCCTTGAATTCAACACATTTACTGTATGTAAGTCTTTTTTATCTTCAGGTTAAATGAGTTATATCATTTCAGGGTGTGTATCTAAGGCGTAGCCCCAGTGTCCCCACCCTCTCCCCTCTCCTTTCATTCCTGATCATTAGCGACAGGATAAGGCTTGCACACATGAATAGGTTTCTAAAAGTTGCCTGACCTATCGAAGGGAGTGTGACGGGGAGTGTGACGGTGTGTGTGTGTGTGTGCAGAAGCTCCCTTGTTTAAACGGCTCCTGGTCAAAAAATTTAAATATTGTGGTGCATGGACATTCAAAATCTTAGAGTAGGATTCAATCCAGCATTCAAATTCATTAAACAGGTAAATGAAGTTCTGGAAGAGCCTGTCCACGATCAGGCACTTCCTCTAAGTCTTGGATCTAAGAAAGTCATTCATGCTGTCTTTGTGTTTGGCATCTTTATCTCACTGTCTACTGATTCAGAACATGGCAGCAAGGTTATTAAATCAATTAAGAGAGATGCCAGTTCTTGCATGTGTTCACATACTCACTGTTAGTTTTAGTGGTGAATTAGTTTGTCTATAAAAGCCCTGTATGATCTTGCCCCTACATTTCAGAGATGTCACCAAAATTAAGGAACTCTTTCCTTTCTATAATGTATTTAAAGCACCTTTAATCAATATGTGTTTTTTTCTGTCACTTTCATTATTTCCTGCTTCACGCATTATGTCTTTGTCCATCAGAAAAAATAAAATGAAGCACATTTCTATTACACAATATATTTTTCTGAGCATACTTTAACCTCTTCATCTTTAAAACTCCTTGGGTAGGTGGTGATGGGGGGGGGGGGGTTCATGTTGCAAGTTGTATGTTTTAAAAATAAGGTGTGAAAACCATGAGTCATCTCCAAAATATGTCCACCCTTGTGACAATGCTTCTTTTTTTTATGTAATCCAATATAAAAAACAAACAAAACGTTTTAGGTTTAGATTTAGGTTAACACATAGGAGAATTTCCCCCAACCTAAACAAAAACATAATCCTTTAGTCTAAACTAAAAAGTTCAAAATCACCAAGTTTGAAGATATGTGGTTGTTACTGACAGCAAAGACATTCGGTAAATAAAGTGGACATGAGGCAGTGGTGGAAAAGCACTCAATACTGTGTGCAAGCTTTGGGACGATATCACAAAGTACAAAGTGTAACCAAGTACACCTGTACTGTGATCCCTGAGCCATTATAACCTTTCAGATTGATGTTAAAATATTAAAAACGCCCTGCAATCACGTCCAAGTAGACTCTGTCCCACAGGCGAGCTGTGGTAAACTCCTGGGCGGGTACAGGCTCCACACCCATGAACAGGAATCAAGGGAGGAGTGCTTTTTATTAAATCCTACTATCAAATGAAACCCCTTATTCCAACACACACACACACACACACACACACACACACACACACACACACACACACACACACACACACACACACACACACACACACACACACACACACACACCCACAGATGTTGGCAGTGCTGTGCTGACTCAGACTGCATCCCTGCTTGTACAGACAGTTCATCTCTTTTCACTTTGACACTCTGTAAGAGTAAGAGCCGTTTAATTGTATTTATTTATTTATTTTTCTCTGTCCGAGGGGTTGTCTCATCTTGTCAGGCCCTTGGCATCGTCTGTCGGGATGTGTGCGAGTGTCGAGGGAAAGTTTTTAGTCATTAAGCCAACGGATCAAAAGTGGTGCTGATGAGTAATGGTGATAATTGCTGGTGTTCAGGGTGTGGCTGCTTGTCTGGCATTGTTGTCTCATGATTCAAAGATATCTATAAGGTATGGGAAACCAGGAACGCGAAGAAAAACACCTTTATGGCTACATTTCTTTTTTCTTTTTTGGTGAAGATGTGCTTGACATCGAAATACAGTCACAGCAATGCTGTCAATTCGCGTTTTCACCAAATTTAGCTCAGAGTTCTTGACATATTTTCATCTGCTAATCACCAAATTAAAGCTGTAGTGCGTAGTTTCTGTCTCCCCCACGAGGAATTCTAAGTAATGACAACAAAACTGTTGTTGCATCCACATGATACAAGCCCTCCCCACCCCTCCGACACACAGTTGTTAGTAGCCAAGGAGGACATGGAGGATTAAAAAAACATGATGTACTCTTCAGAAGAGGTCATTATCTTCACTGATAATGTTTTGCACGCGAAAGTCACCGGATGACACCAATTTCTGAACATTGCCATACTGAGAAATCCAGAGAGAGTTGTGTGGAGCTGATAGTCTTAATTAGCTTTGTAGCAACTCATTTGACAATAACTTGAATGTAACGGATGATGTAATTAATATCAAAAAAGTTATGCACTAAAGCTTTAATGCTGGGATCTTTTGTGAAAAGTCAAAAGTGTGACTCATGCAATGGTGATTAAGATAAAAGACAGACTTGACTGTTACACGCTTAAGCTGAATGCCAAATATCTGTCAAGATTTTGATCACATTTGTTGACGTAAGAGTTCACAAAAAGTGTTTTTTTATCAAGTGCGGGTGGCCACTAAAATGTACAGTATGATGTCTATCCTCTTTTAAGATACACATTTAGTATCCCATTAGCTTTTTTGCTTTTGTTTGTAATTGTGCTCTTCAAATAAACTTAAAACTGTTGAATCTAAATCTATTATTTTCCAGCTTTCAACATTTTTAGGAAGCTAAATTTATGAGTAACTACAATGGAAAAAACAATATTAGAAGCAGTACTTTTTCCAGACAGATTACAAATAGGCTAATAATTATTATAAAATAATAAGTATAACTACTTAATTGATTTAGCAGCTTTAAAACAGTTTAAAAAGTGCTGACAAAGCAAACCCAGGATACAAGAAGACAATATAACAACAGCGATAAAAAGACAACAATAAAAAAGAAGAATGAGTACATCCTTACTAGTTCTCTGAAAGGCTATGTGGTAATATGTTGTGCATGTCTCATTGCTAGTACAAACAAAAAGAGAGAATGAGAAGATGAATTAGACTCTGAGCTTAATGAGTTTGTGTATTTTTATCAGCTTGGAACTGGATCTAAAATGCAAACGGCTATTGGAACCAAACAGGAGAGCCTGAGCCAGAAGTGGATGTGAAATAAATTCCCAAATTGCTTTATGAAAATGATAAAGAGGAAAAAAATAAATAAAAAGACAAACAGCCCTTTCAGCTACAAAGACATGCAATTACCTTCCGCTATAGCACAAAATGGCCGAAGCTACTGAGCAACTGCATCAAAGTGTCCTTTATATGTAACTTTTTTTTTTTTTATTGAAATGGAATTTGCCTGTGTCCTTTGGATTTGTTTTGTACACACAGACACATACACTGTTTGCACATACTTTAAATTATCTACTGACTGCGGTGGACATTAGGGTGGAGCTGAGTATGTAGCAACCTGAAACCAAATCTCACTCATACACACACACACACACACACAAATGGTCATATAATGGGAAGAGTCAGGACTTTTATTCTAGAGGGTTTGACAGACGTACATTTTTAATAGAGCACACTGAATCATAGGGATCATCATTTTGCTTGCACCTGTGCAGGTGTGTGTGTGAGAGAGAGAGAGAGACGGAGAGAGAGAGACAGAGAGAATGAGCATATAAGGGAGGACAAAAGAAAGGCAAAACTCATTCATCGCCTGAGGGACTTTGCATAAAAGGTGAAAGAGGTGACTGTGCAGGGAAACGGTGGGAACTGAGAGGTGCTCTGCGCTCAGTTTCAACATGGTGGCACGCTCCCATGTTTTTATAATATTGTGCTGACATTGCACCTAAACAGTACATCTAAATACACTTTAAACCTATAGAACAGGGATCTTCAACAGGCGGTCCTCAGAGTCAATGCATGGGGGCCTCCAAATTATTGTTAATTTTTGAAAGTTTTTTTCAAAAAGTACAAAGTCTTAACATGATATCCAACATAATATTAGCAAATATAAATCCCCACTGCTTACTGGCCTGTAGGTAAGGTAGTCACTAAGGTAGCCATCCACTGATACAGTTCATCCTGAGGATTCACTGAGCCACATGTATGTTTAACATTAAAACATGATTTATAAAATCATGCCAGCAATTATTAGGCTATTTTAATAGCTTAGTATTCTATGCAAAAAAAGGTATAAAGGCTTTAGGCCACACGATATTGTAGGCCCAGTTTAATATGCAACTTCATTTTATAAAACATATGTAGTAGGGGATCTCTGCTCTGTCTCTCTTTCAGTTAAGGGGTCCTTGGCTTAAAAAACGTTGGAAGACCCCTGTTATAGAAGATATCCCACATAAGATGATATGTGTCCAGTGTGTGTGTAGTTCTGTCTGGTGTAAGGCCGTAGGACAGCAGAGCAGGCTGCTGAAACTTACTGATCCTGTGTGACAGAAGTGTACCTGTGCAGCAGGGTGACATGGATATGCCTCCTGGGGGTATGGAGACAGAGGAGGGGAGGGGGTGAATGGGCGCAAGGGGCCGTCACTTGACACCCGAACCAATGTGGGTCATTGGTCTCATGGAGACAAACAATGCACTCCACCTCTGTGTGTAGAGAGGAATTATTTCACTTCAGGAATGTCAGTACAGTACAGATCGTCTCTGATGTAACTCTATTTGGATGACTTAAAGGACCATGTTGGTGTTTTTTTGCTGAGCCCATTCACCACCATAATAATCATGTTATGTTACATATCGGTTTTCCTAAGCATGATGTAGTGGTTTAGATCTTATAGCCTGTCTTAACAATCTTCCATTTCACTGAGTTCATTAAATATGTCTGAGTGCAACTAAACTCAGAGGCTTTAAAGTCTGCAACAGGATGCTGCAGATATTCTACCAGTCTGCGGTGGCTAGAGAAATCCGAATCAGAAAGGAGTTTATTGCCACGTATGTGAAGTTTGCCTTGGTGATTAGTGCATACATACACAAACATATTAAACATTAATAAGGAATAAACAATAAATACAAAAACAGAAACAAATATGTGCATATATACATTTTGTAATGTCTTGCCCTGTTAATTAAAGGCCTTTTATCACTTTTTGTAACCAAGCTTGAGTGCCTGGACATGTTTTTTTAATGACTTTATTAGTTATAATTTTTCCTCCTTTTCTGTGTACTTTATTCCCTTCCATGACCGGTGGTTAAAAGGATACCAGAAGCGCTCCTGCCACTTTTTTCTTTTTTTTTTCATATACAAAATAGTTGTTTAGTATAAGAAAAAGGAGGCTATCGTCTATGGGTATCTTCTATGCTGCTGTGTGCTGGGGACGGAGCATGAGGGCGAGAGACGCTAACAAGCTTAAAGGAACACACCGACTTATTGGGACTTTAGCTTATTCACCGTATCCCCCAGAGTTAGATAAGTCCATACATACCTTTCTCATCTCCGTGCATGTCGTAACTCTGTCTGACGCCCCCCACCGCTAGCCTCGCTTAGCACAGATCCTGGAGGTGAAGGCGAAGCACTGCTACTTGGGCGGGGTGATTAGCGCTAACTCCAGGGGAACTTTCTGCTCCTACCACGGTGCTTCTCAGGTGCTGCCAGCAAATCACTCCGCCCAAGTAGCAGAAGTAACAGTGCTTCGCCTTCTGAGAATATAGTTCCCAGTTTGTATACGGTTAGAAGGTGGCTGTGTCTCATGTGATCTTGTTATTTGTACACGCTGTGACAATACAAATCACAACATTTAAATAGGAAAATGTTAGCATTATTTTGTCTCTTACTGAGAGCAGTAGGCTAGAGGGAGCAGGTTACCTCCAGGGTCTGGGCTAAGCTAGGCTAGCGGTGGGGAAGAAGACGAAGAAGACGAAGAAGAGGATGCTGTGTAAGTTGGTTAGCATGTAAAACGTCTCCCACCCTCTCCACGTTACGCTGGTTGACAAGAGGAGTGTCTTTAGCCAAACACTTATACCCCCAAGGTGTATGAAAGAAAGTGAAAACATTTCTCAAAACTGTGAAACTATTGCTTTAAATTTAAAAGACAATACCGCTGGTTTTGTGAAGCTGCTTTTTTTTCTTTCTTTTTTTACAATACAATTCACCTCCCTCTCAATGTGCATGATCATGTATTTTTGGGGATTTTTTAATGTTTTATACACAAAGCCACTGACTTTTATTATGTAAAGGCTTCCACACCTCTCATCTTGTATTTTTCATACCTTACATGATCTTGTACGTATTCATTATCTTTTTGAATATATTTTGTAACAATAACAATACTATATCTAAAGTACTTTGTAAATGTGTTTGCATCATGTTCTCCTTTTATTACTGTCACACTGAAATCGATTGGTGTCTAAAACATGTTTAAAAATCAAATCGTACACCTTGAAAAAGGTCAGCAGTAATGTAAATGTAAATGTAATGTAAAATATA
Source organism: Sander vitreus (assembly GCF_031162955.1). Classification (NCBI taxonomy): domain Eukaryota; kingdom Metazoa; phylum Chordata; class Actinopteri; order Perciformes; family Percidae; genus Sander; species Sander vitreus. The sequence continues at coordinate 2,746,275 of NC_135863.1, forward strand.
ACTTGTAATAAAGTGGCTACACAACACATGCAACACAAGTGGTACTGTCCTTTAAATTTACAGGAATAGTTCCACAGTTTGGGGAAATGTATTCACTTTCTTTCCAAGAGTTAGACGAGAGGCCTAATACAGCTCTCATGTTTGTGCGTTATGGAGCTAAATCTCCAGGAGCGATTAGCTTAGTTTAGCTTAGCATAAAGACTGGAGACAGATTGCCTTAGCTCTTAAAGCTGACACTATTTAACACGTATCATGTTTGTTTACATGAACAGAAACATAAACTAATAACTTTAGTTTTAGAAGAAATTATAAGCTGGAACTACTTCTTAATGGACAACAGTTTATCCATCTGCCTGGTGCTACAATGCTCCTCATTGGGCACAAAGAAATAGCTGAAGCATGTGATCACTTCAGACATGTTACTTCTGCAAGTGTGCTACAAAATACCATCTTACTTACAGTTAGCTGCACATACAAACACAAGGGAGGACAGGAACAGAAGTTTCAGCAGCCTCTTAACTAAAGTGACCATTTAGTCTTAGATGTCCAGCAGGAAACATACTGAAACACAACCCAACTGAACTTATTATGCTGGCCATTTCTAACAGCATGTTATTCACCGAAAACACAGAAATGGTTCTTTTCACATATCTGCTTGGATACCGATTAAACAAAAGTTGATGTGAATGAGATTTACAAAGGTGCTTTGGACAGAGGTAGGCTAATTGTTTCCCCCAGCTTCCGTTTTTTTTATGCTAAGCTAGGCCAATCGCAAGTACACAAATAGACGTGATTGATATTCATTTTCTTTAACTCTTCTAATGAAAGCGAATAAGCAAATGTCCTAAACTGTTGAACGATTAGAGCAGCAGAAACTGAACACCAATAAATCAATAGCATTTTATGATATATAACCTAGTAAAATTCCCATAAACCAATTAAGTGATTGCTAAAGGGCCCCAAGAAATTCCTGAGCCAGCTCTAGTGTGTGCTATAAGATGGGTGTGGTTGGCAGACTGTAACACACACACACACACACACACACACACACACACACACACACACACACACACACACACACACAGGAGGTGAGAGATTAGTGAGAGCTGAGCACAAGTTGTCACATCTGTTACACTGTCAGCCGTACCCTGAATACCAGCTCCATGCATTTCAGAGGCATCAGGGTAAAACTGTTTGCTATCAGGTTCACACACACACACACACACACACACACACACACACACACACACACACACACACACACACACACACAAGTCATTTGGGAGCAGCTGCAGCCAAATCAACACCCTCAACATACAGTATATCCGTTTAAAGACATTTAAGGCGCAATTCCTAGCTTCACTGCACGTTTGCCAGTCCAGCAGCGTGAGCTATAGTTTATTTCCTGTCTTGTTCTGATGATAATAATCTGATTAATAGAGACAAACAATGCAAGAGCGCGTACTGTGATCATTTGACGCCCCCTCGCGGCCGACATGCAGCACATCATCCAAAAACACTGACATCCTCCATTGTCTCCTCAAACCAGTAACTCATTCTGCCTATTTACATGACATATATCATATAACGCAAAACCTCCGTGGGACGTTGGTAAACGATCACAATGCACACTACCGCCTTAAAAAAAAACAAACTCCAGCAACATCCAGCTTGCTCATTTTTATTATAGGCTAAATCATCTTGTGTCGATGCAAAACGTGAATGATTGAATCATAACAAGCTTTATGTTTAGTGGAGAGCGCAGAGGCGGCACAAAGGGGATCATTGTTGCCTGCAGATGCCCGTCAGTGGTGCAGTCGCCCTTTGAAGGCTCTCCAATCGCAGCGCATAGCGCGACCGAGGGAGGGCGGGGCTTGGACTCCCCCCCCCTCATCCCCCCCCACATCTCTGCTTCCAGACCCGGTTTAAGCACCGTGTCCCATTGACAGGACGGCGACAAAACCGAGCAGCGTATTCCACCGCGTCTCTGAACTCCACACCGTCAAAGTGGAACGGTGATGACTTGGAGCTCGCAGATTCTGGATTTCAGAGACTAAAGTGATGCGCACCTCCAAGAGGTCACCGTTTGGACAGGTATGAGACCTGTGGCGCACATGGATGAAGGACCAGCAGATATTTAGTTGATCCCAGTGTGGATGTAGCTCCATATTCCACTTCTGCACTACCAGCAGGCCTGGCCCAGTTCAGCCCCACATGGATGGATCCCGCTGTAGGAGCTGTACTCATGGAATACAAAGCCCGTGCTGGTGAGCATGCCTGCCTGTCCGAGTCCACCCCTCTCCGGGAGCCTCTCCACAGCTCTCTCCCTCCTAACACAGCTTCTCCACTCGGACATCCCCTGGTCGCTTCAAGTCCCCTCGCCATGAGGACGACTGCTCGGTGATTCTGTGCCTCTGCACGCCTGCACGGACCGGAGACCCCTATATTTGGATCGTGCTTTTTTTGGCTACACACGCAGGATTTATCTGAGCCGTGGGCTTCCTTTGTGTCAAAGGGCTTAACGCAGAGTGCGCGGACGGCAACAGAGCGGGGGCTTTGCTTCACCCGCTGTTGCGCCCAGCTGCTCTCTTTGTGGCCGGGCCGTGATGGCAGCCGGCCGGCCGGAGGCGCAGGACCACCCGCCCGAGAACGGCTTCACCCCTCTGGAGCACCCAGTGCCCCGGCTGCTTCCACACATCGACGGCTCGGTTCTGCCGTCTCTGGGGGGCTTTGGGAAACATCAGAAGCAGCTCGTGGTCCTGACCTGGATACCGGCATTGTTCATCGGCTTTAGCCAGTTTTCGGATTATTTCCTCCTGGCTCAGCCTAATGGCACGTGCGTGCAACCCCTCACCAACGAGAGTAATTGGACCACGGCACCCCCGCCGGTCACCGTCCCCGGTGGGTCGCCCGCGCTGCAACCCAAAGGCAACGGCACCATCAGGGAGGGATACGGCGACGACAGCGGCGGTATGCTGTGCGCCTGCAAGGAGTGGAGGCTGGAGCTGCAGACGGGACTTAGCCAGAATGTTGTTACCAAGGTAACGACTGAGCACCATGATAGACCCACAGTGTATCTCTCTGACAGAGGAGATAGCTCTCTGTTCAACACCATCTTCATCATCTCATCACTGACAGTCTCAGTTTAGAGCAGAGCAGAGGTTGATACACAATTGACAAGTTACTGACCATAATATATATACTGTGTGTGTGTATAAAGTCAGTATCGCATTATTAATGAGAATATTCATCAACATTTAGACATCAAATTATTACCAAATCACATATAAAATAATCAGAGTGATGTTCAGTTCAATGCCCTGTGTTCCACTGTTGTGCATTACATCACACTAAACACTTAACTTGTGCAAGGCTGGACTACCAAATAGGCAAAGTGGGCAACTGTCTCAGAGCCATAGAACCAGGGATGCGCCCTTTTTTCCTCCCGATACTGATTCCGATATCTCACCTCGGTGAATCTGCAGATGCACATACTGAGCACCGAGTCGCCTGCCTTGACATTGAGAATGTAACTAATAGCAGAAACACTGATATTTATAATGACATTGAATAACCTGTACCAATATACCAATCTGCTGAACAGTGATCAGTGTATCTTTGCATAGTACTACAGGGACCCTGTGCTCCAGATTTTCTGTCTGTTAGCAGTTTTTTGTTTATTAATTGTTAATTTATTTGGGAATAGATATCACACTAAAGCACTGACGTAAAAAAAATTCTTCAGTCTTCATGTGCGTTATAACCAAATCTTGAATCCATGTTTTGAAGACTGTTAGGAATGCAACTTACAATTATTTTTCATAGTCGATTAATCTGTTGATTATTTTCTTGATGATATCGATTAGTTGTTTGGTCTATAAAATGTCGATCAGTGTTTCCCAGAGCCCAAGATGACGTCCTCAAATGTCTTGTTTTGTCCACAACTTAAAGATATTCAGTTTACTGTCACAGAGGAGAGAAGAAACTAGAACATATTCACATTTAAGAAGCTGGAATCAGAGAATTTTGACTATTTTTTCATTATAAAATTACTCAAACCAATGAATTGATTATCAAAATAGTTGCAGATTAATTTATTAGTTGACAACTAATGGATTAATCTTTGCTGCTCTAGTCACTGTGTCAAAATCAGTCTTAAAACCTTCATTATTTCAGTTTTGTGCTTATATTTTGCAATTTTTTTTTTAAAATAAAGTGTTTAATCACATTACCGTGGAGCCAATCCTGAGCCAAAAAACAACTTGTAGAGAGAGTGGAAGGAACTTTCATGTGTAAAATACAGAACTTTAATAACTAATTTCTGCTTTGGATCCAATTTAGACAGCAGTATTTTGTAAAATGATTAAAACTGTAGGGTGATAGCATCCCAGATTCCACTGAGAGTTGATAAACAGCAATGTTTTCCCCCCAACTCTGTTTTCTCAGATAACGCTGGTGCCAATAGCCCGTACATAATAAACCCATACTGCCTGAGTTCTCCACATCACCACCGGCCATTTCACAACCCAGACCATCGGTCATAACCAATAATCATCTCCTTCTCTGCTCCTCTGCGCAGTCGGCGGCTCAGCGGGGAGTTCTGTAAATCATTGTTAAACACCAAACACTATTTTCACACAGCTGAGTCGCTCTGCTGCGCTCTTCCTAGACACTTTCAGGGTCGTGCATAAGTATAGAGTACAAATCGTGCTTCCACATTGTGTCCTTGGCTGAGTTTCGGATGCTGAGAGCTGCAGCGGTGCAGTGTGCACTGACCCATGGGCTTCAGAGGAAAGAGTGGAAAGCTATTGATTTCTGTTATTATGGACACACGTCCACATTCACACACATGTTCCTCTCATTCCTCTCACGCGCTCTCTCTTTTTTTGCCTTCAAGATGCACAGTTGAATGTTTCAAAAGTGTTTGCAGCATGTTTGCACACTCATCAGCCTTCACAAATTATCAAAACAGTGAGTCGGGGAGTTTGAAAGACTTCTGATGAGAAAAGCCCACGTCTTTGTGGTTCTGTGCAGTTTTTCAGATGACAACAGCTGCTGATGTTTAATTCCCTTTTATCTTTTTTTGGGGTGGTTTTCTCTGAAAAGTCGACTTACATTGCTCTCTCTGTGTTTCAGTGGAACCTGGTGTGTGACTCAGCCTGGAAGGTACACATTGCCAAGTTCTCTTTGCTGGTGGGCTCCATATTTGGCTACCTAGTGATGGGTGTCATGGCTGACTGGTAAGCCGCCTTATGGTATTTATGTCTGTTTTGTGCCACTTTACAGCTTCTGTTAGTTAACCCTATACAATATATTCATCTGAGCTAGAAAAAAACACATTTTCTCACATCTACTCATATTTAGCCATGCAGATAGTTTTGGTTTTATTTGTATAGGCTTTAGGCCTCTATCACAATGAATGGAGTTTATTTGTGCCCTTTAAACTTTGAAAAATTATATTTAAAAAAGACTGAGAGTGTAGATCCATGCATGCTAGTGTCTGTGAGGCTGTACTTTGGCTGCACAGTGGTGAGTAATAATAATAATAATAATAACTTTTATTCATATAGCGCCTTTCAAGAAACCCAAGGACACTTTACAGAATTACTGTGGCTAAACTAAAGGAGGTTGTAGGCTGTGGTAAACAGGTGGTGTTTCAGGAGTTTTTAAAAAGAAAATGTCCAGGGATGTAGCATTTCAGATATCTGCAGGGAGGGTGTTCCAGAGGGATGGGGCTGCAACACTAAAGGCTCTGTCTCCGAAGGTACAGAGTCTGGTGTGGGGAATGGAGAGCAGGCCAGCGTCTGAGGACCGCAGGTTTCAGGGTGGGGTGTATTGATGGAGGAGGTCGGAGAGGTACTGTGGAGCCAGGGCCATAGAGCTAAATGCTTACATCCGCATGCTAACTTGCTCACAATAACAACGCTAACAGGTATAGTGCAGCAAGTATAGTGTTTATCATGTTCACCACCTTGTCGTCAGTTTTGCAGGTATTAGGTCATAAACCAAAGTATTGGACAAATTTAAAATTTGAAACTAGAATCTAGAATAAAAGTCAGGGAATCATTAGGTATTTCAATTGTCAAATGTCTACACCAAAGTTTATGGAAATCCACCCAACAGTTGCTGAGACATTTCACTCTAAATCAAAAGTTTTGTGCCAATTCATGTGGATATACAGTGGGGAGAACAAGTATTTGATACACTGCTGATTTTGCAGGTTTTCCTACTTACAAAGCATGTAGAGGTCTGTAATTTTTTATCATAGGTACTCTTCAACTGTGAGAGACGGAATCCAAAACAAAAATCCAGAAAATCACATTGTATGATTTTTAAATAATTAATTTGCATTTTATTGCATGACATAAGTATTTGATCACCTACCAACCAGTAAGAATTCCGGCTCTGAAGAATTCGGACCTGTTAGTTTTTCTTTAAGAAGCCCTCCTGTTCTCCACTCATTACCTGTATTAACTGCACCTGTTTGAACTTGTTACCTGTATAAAAGACACCTGTCCACACACTCAATCAAACAGACACTAACCTCTCCACAATGGCCAAGACCAGAGAGCTGTGTAAGGACATCAGGGATACAATTTTAGACCTGCACAAGGCTTGGATGGGCTACAGGACAAGGCAACAACTGTTGGCGCAATTATTAGAAAATGGAAGAAGTTCAAGATGACGGTCAATCTCCATCAGTCTGGGGCTCCATGCAAAATCTCACCTTGTGGGGCATCAATGATCATGAGGTAGGTGAGGGATCAGCCCAGAACTACGCGGCAGGACCTGGTCAATGACCTGAAGAGAGCTGGGACCACAGTCTGAAAGAAAACCATTAGTAACACACTACGCCGTCATGGATTCAAATCCTGCAGCGCACGAAAGGTCCCCCTGCTCAAGCCAGCGCATGTCCAGGCCCGTCTGAAGTTTGCCAATGACCATCTGGATGATCCAGAGGAGGAATGGAAGGTCATGTGGTCTGATGAGACAAAAATAGACAAAGAAACGGCGATTATGTGGAAAAAAAAAATGTGATTAGAAAATTATGTATTCATTGTTACAGGCCTACATGGACAATTAAAACCAAATATACTGTATCTGCATGGCTGAGATTGTCAGTCTGTAAACTGACCCTTTAAGTCACACTGCTGTCCGGTATACTCACTGTGGTCACATCTGCAGCTCGTGAACCCCCCCCCCCCACGAGCTGCCTCGTGGGAAAAAAAAAGTCCCTGTATTGTGTTTGGGATCAGTAACCATGGAAACAATGTAAAGAAAATGTGCAGGCCAAAGAGGCCTCAGCTCTGACCCGACCCATTGACCTACTGATCCCCCCTTCCTAAACCAGGAAGCCCACAGAGTCTGAAGCAAACAATGACTGGAATGATCCCTTTCACATCACAAGCTTCTTTTCTCAGTTTGTGACAGTTTTTTTAATCACTTTGCTACATCTTTCTCCTTCTTGCTTCTCTCTGTTTCTAAAGGTTTGGTCGACACCCGGTGTTGATTCTCTCGGTGCTTTTCATGCTGGTGTTTGGTCTGAGCGTTGCCTTCTCTGTAAACGTCACCATGTTCAGCACCTTGCGCTTCTTTGAGGGTTTCTGCTTGGCGGGCCTCGCTCTCTCCCTCTACGTGCTCAGTAAGTACATGCTGTCACCTCCTCCGGCATGTCTGCTTTTTAAAAAAAAAAAATATTTCTGCTTTCCTCGCTACTGTATTTCCACATTCCTGCTCCATCATTTATTGTGTTTATTTCATCTCATAATTAGCGCCTGATTAGTACAGTATGGATCCCTGGAAGGGACGTATGGGAGAAAAAAAGAAAGACCTATTTTTGGGAAATATTTGGCTTGTGTCCCACTATAGCAACAACAATCCCTGCAGCCTGACCAGAATCCGACAATTTTTATTTTCACATATTGTCATGTAACTGTTGTCTTTTAAGAAGTGATTTTTTGTTGTTGTTTTCAGTTAGTATGTTGATTATACACTAAATTACATAGTTATGCAACCATTTAACATTATCTGCTTTAATTCGTATTGTTGTTGGTGCAGAGACTCTGTCATTTTTTATTTTTTGCAAGAGCATGTAAAGGCAGGCCTGTTTTACCTCCCTGTCTAAAATATTTCCCTCTACAGTATGTCCCCTCGGTGGCTCTGCATAATAGCCAGTGGCCAAGGTGACACCAAACAGCTAATAGCATTTTCATTTCTCCCGAGAGTGCCTAAATCCCCCCGCACTGCACTCCCCGCTATCCCCTCTCCCTGCAGCCGCCCCCCTCTCTTTCTCACCCTCTGCAGGCCTCCTCTCTGTCAGGCCAGTAGGAGATTAGTCATACATTATGTGTGGAGTGAGGGCAGACTTTAAGCTCGGGCGGTGGGGCGGGTTTTTCGTACCTCTCTGCAGGGGGTTCCCGATAAAGCTCTGCTGAACTGCTTCTTAACAAAAACAAACAAAATGGACGCCTCCGAGTCGTCTGCTGAGAGACTCCTGAGAGTTGGATTTAATCTGTGATGTATACAAAGGCAAACAAACACTAATAATGCGTGGAATGGGTGGATGGGTACAATATAAAGACTCTCACTGTATGGGCTGAATGGGTGGAGGAAAATATCTAATTGTGATTTTTTTTTTCGTCCATTATTGAGATTTAATGCAAATACTAGTATCTATCATCATCATTTGAACGTCAGGCCTGTATTTATGCTTACTGTTAATCCAGTGCACACTTCCCCTTCTCCCTCTTTATCAGTCTCTACAGCTTGCTCATTCATGTCTCACACATAGACACACTCACACATGCTGTCATTTTCCTCCTGTTATTTCAGTCTGTTTGCCAAACTATGTCTGCATCTGTAATGGGATGGCAATTTTTCTGTATGTCACTTGTGTGCTCACTGTTGACAATGATGGGATAAGGAACTGTGTGTGTGTGTGTGTGTGTGTGTCTGCTGTTTGTGTGAGAGAACAGATTGTTTGCATGCACTTTGAAGAGCAACAAAAACGTGTGTGTGTGAGTTTTGCGTGAGGTGTCTGTTGGTTGTGGGAGGTGTAGATGAATACAGTAGGAGGAACAGCCGGCTCTCTGCCACAGAAAGAGTCGCTTTGAAGTAAACTCACAAATAACAGACACAACCGTCCCATTAACAGTAAAAAAGACTAATGCAGAATAACAACACACACGTTTGGATCTTCCAATAAACACATCCTCAAAGGCTGAACACATACTGTACTAACACATTAGCTGTGAGGCAACCCACACAGTGTTCTCATTATTATTCCAAACTAAAACAACATAGATGCAGAGAGGAATATGAAACGTCTCATCACTGTACCTTGTTTCTGCTTTTATTGTTTGCCGAGAGAGGAACAGCAGTCACCCTGCAGGACATCAGTATTTTGGCGGTGACACATTGTTTTGTTGTGTTGGCTCTGTAGTCCAGTGCATTGGGTTTTCACATGAAAAATAATGATTGAAGAAGTGACTTTTTCCACAATCTGGACTCTGGTCATAACATCAACTTCTTATAACTTATTCCCTGTTATATATTGTTCTTAACGTATATTATTTCTTTTCTGTCAAGCAATTCTAATTCTGTTAGGTTTACATTCTTGTCTTTTCATAGTCGTAGTTAATATTTAATAATAAGCTTTTGCACTGATCAATCCCTGCACTGTTCTCTTTTGCACTACCACCATTGCACACACTCTACCATAGCACCCTATCATGGTCATTTCATCACATGGTTAGTCAATACCAGACCTTTATAATCACTTCACAAATTGTGTAGATTTCTGTGAGTGATTTTTATGTATGTGAGATATATGTGTGTATGTGTGTATGTTGTGTTATGGTTGTCTAAGCTACTAGATGCCTAAAATTTACCTCAGGATGAATAATCTATCTATCTATCTATCTATCTATCTATCTATCTATCTATCTATCTATCTATCTTTAGGCTTTAATTTGAAGGTGATCACATCCGTACTGCGTGAACACTGGACCCGTAGCTCTTTTTAAACACAGTCTCGTGGTTTCACGACAGTATATCAGTTCAGTGATCCTAAACATACAAACAGGTAGTGGTGGAAGAAGTACTTGTATCTTTTACTTCAGTAAAAGCAGCAAAACTGCTCTGTAAAAATACTTTGCTGTAAAAGTCTTATATTCAATTTCACATTTTAATCAAGTGAAAGAACAAAAGTATTATTAGCAAAATGTACTTAAAGTATTAAAGCTAAAGTACTAGTTGGGCAGAATAAGTTAGATTATTACATTTATCATATTATAGGAATATTAGTGCTGATGCTTTAACACATAAGCAGGCTTTTTATGTTACAGCTGGTGAAGGTGGAGCATATGTTAACTACTTTATGTAGTGTTGGATAGTTTAATCTATTTATAAATGAATCACGTTTTGGTTGTAAAATCTTAATCTGTAAAGTAACTCCAGCTGTCAGATAAATGTAATGGAGTAAAAAGTACAATATTGAAATACTCAAGTAAAGTCAAAGTACCTATACAATTGCACTTAAGTATTTGTTTGTTTGCTTCTTTATTTACACATATAAATAAACTAAAAAGATACAATATATAATTTGCAAGGGAATGTAAAGGAGAATTGCTAATCCTAAAAACCCTCCAGGGGCTTGAAAAGTGGCATTGTAAATACATACAATACATATTTATTATATTATGTATTAGTTATTTCCCACCACTGCGAATGAGGCCACCACGTGTTTCATTCAGATGAAGAGTGTAGGAGGTCACTATACGTAGTCTCTCAGTTTTAAGGGCCCAAAGGTAATTGTACAAGTCGGATACACTTAAATAGAGTCGTCCCAGTCTCCCATCCAAGAAACCAGGGCCGAGTCCATCATTAGCTTCCGGCGTGCTCAGGGTTAGATCTGGGATTGCGGCGAACATCTTTAAAACAAAGTCCTACAGGGCAAGAAACGCGAGCAGTCAGACAATCACACAGGTTGTAAACAAGACAGCAGTTTAGCCAATCTTATTTGGAAGAGAAAACATCCATCACAGTTAACAAATCAACTGCACTGTTCAACTTTGACCTACTGTTCTTGCCATAGCTGTGTGCACAGTTTTCTTGTGCAATAAGGGATTTTCCAATTGCTTTCCATCTTGGCAGCCATTATGGATGTAAAATCCCTCAAATTAACACTGAAAGCCAGCACATTAACATCAGAGTCTGGTAGACTGCCGAGTGCTAAATATGCTGCAGCGGCGGGAAGCAGATCAGATCAGAGAGACACAGAAATATGCATGCAGCACACGTATACTATATTATGGATGATTGTACAGTACGTTTGCATGTGTATGTGCTGTGGTTACGCTGCTCCATCTTGTCATGTCCATCTTCCCACAGAAATACTCTTTCCGCCTGCCTCTTCTCTCCCTCCTCTCACCCTCTGTCACTGTAAACACAGCGCCAAATTTCTATATCTAATTCCAGCACCTCGACTCTCCTCTGCCTCATTCATCCTGTCCTGCTCCTCTCTCTCTCTCTCTCTCACACTACCATTTCATCACTACCAGCACGCTCACCCTCACTTTCTCATTTTCTCGAGGCTCATTTGAAATCTCTCATCGTTCGGTTATCTCCCTGCAACACACAGCGAATAATAAAGTCCACTGGAGCTGCCAGCAGGAGCTTTAGTTTGCTCTGCTAATGTAAATGTGTTGATTTCTGTGTTGTGTGCACATTTAGTAGTTGCATTCTGGGTTTATTAGTTTGTAATTTAGCACCTACCTCAGGACCGTCCTCTGGGAGCTGGAAGGAAGGAGCTTTTGTCTCCTTGTATCTTTTTCTTTGTTATTCTTCCCATTACCCAAACGCATCTGGAACATATTATAAATAATAAATACTCTGTTGGCTTTAAAGGCTGCCCCTTCGCAGCAGAGAGCAGACGTAGTCAGCTTACAGTTTACAGTTTACTGTTACGATGGATTCCAAAAGCATCAAACGTCCACAGAAACTTCTCAAACCACTGCTGCAGCATAGTCAACTTCTCTGCCATTGATCCATAAGTTCATCATGTTCCTAACAATCATTGCTCTACCAAAGGCTAACTATGCTCCTGATCATTAGGATAACAAGTGAAATACGCACTCATGTTCATGTTGGAGACTGTCCTACCGAAAAACGCCCACATGAGTCGTTTTTTCAACCAGCATATAAAAGTAAACACTGAGTTTTTTTTCTTTACGGAACAAACAGACCTACATTACGTAACAGGAAGTGAAGTATTGCTGATTTTACCCCAAACCACAATCTTGTAAATTAATCTAAACTTAACTAAATAGTTTTGGTGCCTAAAGCTAACAAAACAGCGACCATTTCACAACGTTACCAATGTGTTTAAAACCGCAAGAGTTACGTTCTCTGGTTTAGATAGCTCAATGGTGTTTTAAGCCCCCACCATCGACTTCAAGGCATCTAACCCAAACCTAACCATTGCATAATCTTAGTGCCTTCCAGGCTGTGCTGCCTGGAAGTCGACGTTGGGGGCTTAAAACACCAAACACCGTTTAGATATGAGGTTGTATTTCCTGCCACAGCAGCAGTTTGAATGATGTCAATGCACAGGGACTGGCCTCATTCAAATAAACTCAATTTGAATGTGACCTCACTAAGACTTGACTGCCATTGGACTTGACTTGTGTTGACTTGACAATTAAAAATGAATAAGACAACATAAGCCAGGCCTTGCCAAATGCTGTGTTATAAATGTCACCATTCGGAGACCTGAAAGACTTGCATAAAGACTTGTCAAGAACTTGAGAGTTGTTCAGAAACATATTTGACTTGAGAACCATTCTGGGTTGGAACAAACAATAGCAAAGAAGTAAGATTGTGCTGCAGGAGAAGACAAGTTTTGGAATGTTTTAAGAATGTTTTTCTCACAATAAATTGTGTCATCCTTTGAATTGAGTGTACATCCCATAAATCCCAACTGACTGGAGCTGCTGTAGTAAGATACAAGGATTTTCAGAGCCACTTCTCAAGGCCTACAGGGAGCGAGCATGTGGTGCTCAAAAGATTGTTTTGTTTTTATTGAGTGAGACTTGCAGGACCCAAAGGAATTATGCTGCAGTTGCTTTTACACCAATGGGACAAGGTTAATATCTTTGTCTCTTCCTCTCTGTCTCTGCTCCTCAGAGACTTGTAAGTAATGACAGAGACATACGGTATATGTAAAAGTGTGTGTGTGTGTGTGTGTGTGTGTGTGTGTGTGTGTGTGTGTGTGTGTGTGTGTTATGAGCAGGGGGGGACTACTGCTGACTCTTTCAGCAGGGGAGAAATACTGTCCTGTCATGCCATGCCTTTGTCAAACCTCCTATCTGTTTCCCATCCCTGCCGCTCTAGGAAGTCTTTCAGTTAAAGGCAGCAGCAGCAGGCCATTGTCATTATTTATTCATTTTGTTTATGTCATGTTCTATAAAAATGCCACAAAATAGGAAATAAAATGCTCATCACAAGTTTCCCGGGCCTAAAGTGACAACTTCATATTGCTTGCTTTGTTTGACCAATCTCAAAGGTATTTAATTTACAGTGATATAAAACTGAGAAAGGCAGCAAATCCTCACATTTAATAAGCTGGAATTAGCTAATGTTTGGCATTTGTGTCCATGTTAGCAGCTCTAGAGATGGTACTATAAGTCTATAGGTCAGTCGGTTGGTCTTCCATGGTATTATCTCAACAACTACAAGATGAATTGAAACCAATTTACACACACACACGCACACACAGAGGTTTTGGCTCTGGATTCATTCATTCATGTTAGAAAGCCAATCGTCTCTGCGTCTTGTTCTCATGCCCTGGGCAAGGTTATCGAGGGAGCAGCAGACAACAGAAAGTGTGTGTGGTGCTGTCAGCCATTTGTCATCAACGATGAGTTTGGCCATTAGATCAGCTGCTTTTTGTTGCCTTCTCTTTGTTTCTAGCCTCCCTTGCTTCCATTATGTTTTTTTGTTTTCCACTCCCGTCTGCCGCTGACTGTTCAGATGTAAGGACAGTGGAGAAGCTGCTCGGTGAAAGGAGGAGGAGGAGGAGGAGGGAGGGAGGGAAAGGGGGTAAGGAGGGTGGGTAAAAGTGGGGGGATGGTGGCTTTACAAAGGTTGAGGGAGCCACTTCAGCCCTGATGAGCAAGAGGAAAGGGTGGGCAGAAGGGTGGGGTGGGGGGCAATGAGATAATCAGCACAAGGAGAGCCATTCTTCACTCAGCTGGAACAAAAGGTTCTTGCCAGTGAATGTGTGTGTGTGTGTGTGTGTGTGTGTGTGTGTGTGTGTGTGTGTGTTGATATCCCAGTAGAGTCAGCGGGATCAGAAACGTCCCCAGAGAGTTGGGGAGTGGTTTTTGTTTTGCGAGGTAGGTTTAGAGATGCATTGCCTTTGCCAAGGTACAGTTTATTTCTCTGGTGCGTGTGTGTCTGTGTGTGTCTCTGTCTGTCTGATCCATTTCTATTGACTGCTGTTGAACCAGCGGTACCACAGAGACACATAGGGCTGTGTTCTTTGTCACATCAGTCACAGCAGTGGTTGAAATACAGAACATGCAAACAAACACTGTACCAGTAGGATTTTAAAGGTACCTGTACACTTTCCTTTTATGTTACATCATACTTGCCTCTGCATTTCAGGGAAATATTGAACGTTTTACTCGACTACATTATTTTGACAGCTTTAGTTATTTTGCAGAATGAGGTTGCACATACAAAACATGAATGAACTAATACTAACTAACTAACTAATATATGAAGCATTGTTATGTATGCATAACTCCCTGATTGTACACCCTGGTATAACATTTAAATGCAACAATATATAAAAAAAATACATATAATACTACTTAAAGCTGCATTTATTGTTCTTTGGCTTGGACACTTGGGGTCAGCGAAACAAGTTGAAAAAACATATTCATCTTGTAAGTTGTTTCTTTTGGGTTTATCAAGCCATCCTTTGTTTATACCAAATTATTGATTTGTGAAGCTTTGATAGATAATGTATGTATCTCTATGTATTCTATTTAATATTTTGAATATCTATTAAATATTTTGTAGCATGGAGGGGACTACAATGCATTTCATTGTGCAATCCTGTTTTGTATAATGACAAAAATAAAAAGTTGAGTCATTGAATTACTTCAAAATCATTCCTCAAACATCCATCACAGTTAACATGTCAACTATCACCATACGTGTAGTGGTGGGAATCACAGGGTACCTCACAAAACCATACAATACATGGCTCACAATACCGATTATATCATGATACAGCAATTCTGCGATAATCAATATATTGCTAGACAATTAAGGGTGTGCATCTTTACTGGCCTCACGATTCAATTCAATTATGATTATCCTGTCAACGATTCGATATCCCGATGCATCACGATGCGCCACCTTCTCAAATTTTTTATGTATTGCTACACATGGTTTTCATCAACAAATTCTAACAGTCCGATATAAACAAACTCCCATTTTTATTGCATCTGCTCTTAAAAAGACACTTCCTGAATGTTGTGGAGTCTGAACACACAAGATAACAGACAAAAGGCAAAAACTAAAAAAGCTGAACTGAAAATCAACAAGCAACGTCATAGGCAATAATCGATTATTGTCTGTCACTGCATCGATGCAGAATCATCAAGGTCCGCATCGCGATGCATCGATGCAATGATTCATTTCAACACCCATATAGACAATCCTATAACAATACATCACGATATCGGTCTGTCTATGAATACAAAATGCCCGTGAAATGGTTAAGTGCAGGTTTTCTCTCTTAAGTCATTGCAAGTCCAAACTGTTAGAAAACAGCACAATTCTGCAGCACAAGTTTTTTCAGTCTTTAAATAAAAATAAAAAAGAATACTCATACTCTGCTTCTGACTGGCTAGTAGTCCTTACCTAAGTACTGCGCATGTGTGACTCCCAACAAAGCTGTAACAGAAGTGAGATGTCTTCACTCTGTAGCTAAAACAGAGAGCTCAACACACAGGGTGAAAAGAGGAGCTGCAGCAATGCGCAGTACAACAAAAATATGGTGTTTTTGAAAATTAAACCGTGTAAACCTTTTCTGATGTAACCTCTAAATACAAGTATGAACCTGAAAATGAGCGTAATATGAGCACTTTAAATTAAATATCTATATTTGGTGCCAGCGTATAGATTATCGTATCGCACGAAGGACAACAATAAATCGCCGTATCGACATTTTGTCCCACCCATAACGTGTAGGCAATTTGTTCATTGTTGAACACGGGGGCAGTTTCGTTTCATTCACTAGCGTGTAGCGAAACGCCCCGTGAACTCCTTTGGTCTTTCTTTTATTTTGTTCAGTATTTCGAGTACAGCCCCTCTAAGTACAAATTTGAGCCTGAGCCTTGGGGTATTTTTACATTGTGGTATTACTACTTTTACTTTAGAAAAATGTCAAAATACTTTTTACACTAATGGCTGACAGACTCTGCCTTTCTTCTTTGATGCATAAAGACAGGGTGAAGAGAGAGAAGGAGGGTTAAGGATTACGGGTCAGTGTAATTTCCTTCATCTGTTTTGGTTCCTGCAGGGAGATATTAACTCTAAAAACTGTCTGTCTGGGGCTGAAGAGAACACAGATGAAGGGATTTTGCAGGAATACCTTTATTTTCTTCTAAATTAATCATTTTGCCGTCTGTCTTTCATCTGAACAGCTTTGTCATCTTTCTTTGTTTTTCTTTCCCTCCCTCTCTCCATGGGTCTCCCTATGCCTCCCTCTTTATTAGCATTCCTCCAGTGATTCCACTGATGAATGCAGGGACTTTTTCAAGTCCTTTAGAGGGGGAAAGTCATTTGTATTCTACCCCTCTCTTCCTACTTTCTCCTCTCCCTCCCGTTCCCTTTCCTCCCCCTCTTTTTCTTTTCCTCCACAATAAGAAGTGATGGAACATGAGGCCAGGTTAGTGAGTTCCCCCCTGCTTGCTCTCACTCCCTCCCACAATGGTCACCTTCAAGAAGACCTTGCCATATGGGCCAGGCCATCTGGACTGTACCATGTTACAGACAGTAGGGGAGGGGAAGAGAGCCTGGTCGGGGGGAAATTAAGGTATGGTTACAGTGAAACGCTCACAGAGCAGCTGAACCGCCTCAAAAGCTTTGACGCATAGTCCATCTGAAGTTTATAAAGAGGTCTGGTGTTAAACTAGTGTGCTCTCATGGGAAGGATTAGTAATAGGAGTTCTCAATTCAGTTCACAGAGTAAATTCAATACTGGCCCTACCATTAAACAAACACACACATCACACTCTTCCAGGTCATTAAGGCTGCTGCCTAGTTTATGATGGTAATCACATCCACAGACATGTCGCTCATACATAATTTACTCGTCTCCACCGGTGCACCAACACTTAAAGAATGTATATTTTATGTGAAACTAAATCATCCTCTTCCTCGCCTCTCTCTGTTTCAGGGATTGAGCTTTGTCTGCCAGCCTGGCGCTTCTCCATGACCATGGTGGCCAGTTTTCTGATGGTGGGCGGGCAGCTACTGATGCCAGGGGTGGCTGCTCTGTGCCGCAATTGGCCGGGCCGGGATGATTGGCAGGTCCTTCAGATTGTCATTATCAGTCCTTTCGTTTTGATGCTGCCCTACGTCTGGTGAGTCCCGCCCTCTGAGGAAATCCACAGGAGGTGGCGGGGGGGGATTCTTGTCTCGCTGAGCCAGGCGATGGCTTGTACAGTACACACTGCGCTACACAGTACTGAGCAGCCTCTGCTTCAACTAACAAACAATACTCTCTTTCTTCTATTGTTTTTCCTTCCTCCCCCATTTTTGTTCTTCTTGCTCTTTCAATGTCTTCTCATCCTTCTCTCCTCTCTCTCCACGTCCTTCCCATCCCGTCCTTCCCTTTCTCTCACTCTGCAGGCTTTTTCCCGAGTCGTTGCGCTGGTTGCTGGCCACCCAGCACTACAGGCGGTCCAAAGCCATGATGCTGCGCATCGCCAGGAAGAACCAGGTTAACACGACAACCGAGCCGAGTGGAGTGTTTACAGGTGAGGTGGCGTTAAACAGGAACGAGTTATCCAAAAATCCATTTTGCTATGAATGTATACTCTCTTTATTCACGTCACAATGCAAATTATTTTAAATTGTAGATGACACTTGTTATGTTGTAGCTGCTTCTCGGTGTGTGATGAAATGAACATGCAACTAACACAAAGACACTCACTCACATACAAAGACTTATGTAAAGATCTCCTTTTCCAATTGAATCTATGATGAAATGCAATTGCAATCAAACACATCAAACATATATATATATATATATATATATATATATATATATATATATATTTACAGTTAAGTCAGACTTCTGTCTGCCACATATATATATATATATATATATATATATATATATATATGTTTAATGTGTTTGATGTGTTTGATCTTTACATAAGTCTTTGTATGTGAGTGAGTGTCTTTGTGTTAGTTGCATGTTCATTTCATCACACACCGAGAAGCAGCTACAACATAACAAGTGTCATCTACAATTTAAAATAATCCTCTGATCTTAAGATCTAAAGTAGCATATATATATATATATATATATATATATATATGCTACTTTATATATATATATATATATATATAAAGTAGCATATATATATATATATATATATGCTCCTTTAGATCTTAAGATCAGTTAAGTCAGACTTCTGTCTGCCACTAATGACTATTTTTATTAGAGTTTAATCTGTTTTGCAATTTATCATTTCATTATAAATGTCAGTAAATAGTGGATCACAATTTCTTAAAAACCAACGACAAGTCTTCAAAATGCTTGTCTTTTCCGATCAACAGAACAAAACCCAAAGATAGATATTCAATTTACAATATTAGTGGGCAGAAAATAATCACATATGAGAAGCTCGAAATAGTGAATTTTGGGGATTTTTTCTTGATAAATGACTTTTACAATGAATGGGCGATCAAAAAAGTGGATAATTAATTGTCTTGCCACCGTGCAGTCCTTAAAGAAGTGACCTTAGACCTCTCCCCTCTCTGCCCCCCGACATCTATTCTGCCCCTGCCTTGGTGATTGATTCAGTGTTTCTGACTCTCCCAGTGGCCGAGCAGACAGACAGATGATGATAGTGGGCATAGGGACATGCTATATCTGTCTAAAGGCCCCACAGAACATTAGCTTCTCAGTGCTAAAGGTCCCTTAGCGGCAGGCCTCTCATTACCTTCTGTAAGGATAGGTCTCAAGGTGTTGGTTTCATGTTTCCTACCAGAGCTGGAGCAGGAGCTGCACAAGAAACCACAGAGGACCTGCATTGTCAAGATGATGAGCACCAGGAACCTGTGGAAAAACATTGTGGTGCTGTGTGTCAACTCGTAAGTGTGTTGTGGCCGGGCTGGTACAGTTCCTTTTCTAATCAAAGCTAACATCCGTTGTTTTGTGAAAGCATGAATTACATGAGCTCGCCCAAATCCGATCATCGCTTCCCAATTTAATATGCGCAGGTTTTGGTTTCCGAAGCGGCCAGGCGCTTGTTGTGTTGCAGCCGTGGAGCACAATAAGCGGCGCTCTAGTGTGGCTTTATTTTACATTGAAAAAGCCCTATAAAACTGCAACCCACCATTGAATCAAAATAAAACTTTCCTCTTATTTGTGAAAATAGGCATGTAACCCGTTTCAACACCACCCCTATAAGAACCGGAATTGAAAGGAAGAATCGGAATTGGAATCTGGATTGTTAAAATCCAAACGATGCCCAACCCTACTGTCAATACCACGTGTTTATGAAGTGGTTCAAATCTACACGGTTTTATTATACATCCATGAGTTACACAAGCACATTCACAGCCCTTTGCCTAGTTAAACCCGTTCCACTTTCCAGTTTTAGAATAGCCTACAAATATTGCCCCTCCTGCTATTATATAACCAAAAGGATTGATTCACACACATTTGATAGCCGCATTCCTCTCAAGAAAATCAGTTTATTATACTGTTATGTTAACATTTTTACTAATGTTATGTGTAAACCTCAGTTGCCCCTTGGCAGATGCATGTCTCAGGTACTACCTCCCTCTCCACTGTCTCATTTGTGTCTCTGTGTGTTTGTGCAGGCTGACAGGTTATGGGATCCACCACTGCTTCGCCCGCAGTATGATGGACCCGGAGGCCCAGCCCACAGCTTTGTGCCACGCGGACTATTACACTATGGCTGGCATCGCCGTGGCAACCTGCCTGGCACTTTGCCCCGCGGTGGGGTTGATGGGTCGCCGTGGAGGGCTGCTCACCTTCATGATCATAACAGCCCTGGCATCGCTACTACAGCTGGGGTTACTCAACTGTGAGTTATCACACAGTCAAGCTTTCCAGAGTTGCACCTGTGCAGTTTACAATAATAAAACTCACTAAAAATATGTTACATTGTTTTGGAACAATGTGTCTTGGATTTCAGACAGAAGTAAACAAAAGCAGCGTCTCATTTTTAGCTGGCGATCATTGATTTTGGCGTCTGAAATGACAACTGTTGATGGCATGTCTCAGTGTTTCTCAAACGTTTTACAGTCCTGTACCCTTAAAGGCAGGGTTGGTAACTACAATATATAACGGTAGCAGGACAGAGCTGCTAAAGTTACCTTAAACTAGGGATGCACCGAATCCAGATTTTTGGGGTTCGGCCGAATACCGAACCCACTGGTTAAGGTTCTGCCAAAACCCGGATCGAATCCTACTCCCATCCTCAGTCCATTACCACAGTAAATACATTAATGAAGTAAACATCGTCTGGTTAACACAAGTTTTTAGCTGTAACTGTCCTTTGCTGTCCTTCCTGAAGTTGCTGCATTTTGGCTGCTGTCTGTAGATTCCTTCATGCACAACTCGTATTCTTTCGGATGTTTCATACGCTTAACAGCGGCGATGTCGTGTGTTGTTTAGGGCCCTTGCCACCACGAGACAAATCGGCATTGCAAATTGAACATGTAGCTGGACTTGAATGGCCTTCTTTTGACTGAAAGTACTGCCAAACAACACTTTTTCTGCTCACCAGTTCCATTTCCACTTTCTCACAGCCTACTGCATTGAACGCTCCACCTACGTAAACACCTTCCCGTAATCAACGCCGGCGCCATTACGTCGACTAGCGTAGCGCGCATTGTGCAAGCGTAGAGTCAAAAGAGTATAGAAGTAACAACTTGGCCTTGGAAGTAACACTAGGTCACAAATAAATAATTTTGTTGGCCAGGCCTGCTACCATTAGCATCCTACTGTAAATCTGTACTCCTTCCCTTACACTTTTTGCTTGTGTTTTCGTTTTGTTTTGGAAAGGCAAAAAAAAACTTCAAAACTGTTCACATGCTGGATTTATATAGGAAGCATTCTGACTAGTGTCCTCATGTGCATTTCACTTCAACATGCTTGTTACGCTATGATTGGACTATTGCTGTTCGGGGAAGATTTAGCAAAAGTTCAAGTACTACAAAAATCTGTTCAGAAACTTATGAAAGTTATTTCAAAACAGAAAGTTGGAATTTGACAGTAAAGTTAGTTGTACACGCACATTTTGCATCCCAGTCATTAAAACAGTACAGGCTGCAGTTCAACTCTCAGTCTAATAGGAGCCTCCTCTCATTCTCCCTTTTTCTGACCTACATATGCAGTACACTAGTCATTATTTCAGGCTTCAGTGGTTAACTGTTCAGAGTTCTCCTGAAGGCTTTTTTTAATCTTGCTTGTTATGAGTCAGCACTGTGCTTCCCTTTGTGCTTACTAATGACATGTTCTCTCCTCTTTTCCCCAATACTCGCTAATTGAATCCAGTGATTGGGAAGTACAGCCTTCGCCATGACATAGGTACAAGTACAGTTTGTTTATTTATGATACATTGTAGTCTAATTTCAAGGTCCCTCTCCTTTCTGCCCCTGGACGATGTTAAATTAGCTGTTTGTGTGTTTCGTGTTGGGTGTTTCTGGTATTCTTAAGTTTTTCTTGTCCTCTTCTGGACAGTTCTGAGAGACACTCTGAACAGGAAATTCTCGGTGGCCTTCTCCATCATCGGCATGTTCTCCTCCCATGCAGTCAGCACACTCAGCATATTCTTTTGTGCTGAAATCACTCCTACTGTCATCAGGTAAGCCTGGGTGGTCATAAACATAAAATACAACACTTAGGGGAGCCTTCTGCAGTTGGCGAAATGACTTCTTCTGTGCAATCTGGGCAGTATATACAGTTGTGTTCAAAATAATAGCAGTCCAACATCACTAACCTCGTAAATCAAATTATATGTCATATTTCTACATGGCAAATAATTTACTAGTAAGTGTTGTAGAGTCATAGAAAACCAACAGACCCAACAGACATGCATGCTGCTCATTCTGTGTAATTGAATCTGTAATTGAAAGGGGCATGTTCAAAATAATAGCAGTGTTGTGTTCAATTAGTGAGGTGACTGATTCTGTGAAGAAACAGGTGTCAATTATGGCCCATATTTAAGGAAGGAAGGAAGCAAATGTTGTGCATGCTGGTTATAGTGCATTTCACACTGAAATACTCAGCAAAATGGAGGAACAGCAGATTTTGATGAAAAAGTTGATTGGAGAGGGGAAAACATATAAATAAGTGCAGAAAATTATAGGCTGCTCAGCCAAAATGATTTCAAATGCCTTGAAATGGCATCCAAAGCATGAACGACGTGGGAAAAAACGGTCAACTACCATTTAAATGTATCGAAGAATAGCCAAAGTGGCAAAGGCTCAAACAATGATCAGCTCCAGGAAAATCAAACAAGACTTAAAGTTACCTGTGAGTACTGTTACGATCAGAAGAAGGCTATGTGAAGCAACGCTATCAGCTAGAGGCCCTCGCAAAGTCCCATTGCTGAAAAAAAGACATGTACTGAATGGGTTGATTTGCCGAAGGACACATTGACTGGCCAAAGGAGAAATGGTGCAACATTCTGTGGACTGATGAGAGCTAAATTGTTCTTTTTGGGTCTAGGGGCCGCAGACAGTTTGTCTGACGACCCCCATGCACTGAATTCAAGCCACAGTACACTGTGAAGACAGTAAAGTATGGTGGTGCAAAAATCATGTTATAGGGATGTTTCTCATACTGTGGTGTTGGGCCTATTTATCTCATACCAGGGATCATGGATCAGTTTCAACACATCAAAATACTTGAAGAGGTCATGTTGCCTTATGCTGAAGAGGAAATGCCTTTGAAATGGGTCTTTCAACAAGACAATGATGTAATGATGTTACGGAGTGGCCAGCCCAATCCCCAGACCTCAATCCCATAGAAAACTTGTGGGGTGACATAGAGGCAAAACCCAATAATGCAGAGGAATTGTGGAATGTAGTTCAATGGTCCTGGGCTGGAATACCTGTTCACAGGTGCCAGAAGTTGGTCGACTCCGTGCAACACAGATGTGAAGCAGTTGTCAGAAATAATGGTTATGCAACTAAACATTAGTGCAGTGATTCAAAGTAAAGCAAACCCTTGAGACATTTTTCAGTTTATACAGTAAATGTTAAAAAAAAATGCAAATACTGCTATTTTTTTTAACAGCCTAATATTCCTTTTTCTTCACTTTCTGTAAAGGTATAACACAAACTTGATCAACTTTGGTCATGTTTTGATTTGGAATTGAATGTGCAGTGTTCCCAATGCATTGATATTATGGAATTAAAAGCTATTCTAAGGATTTAGAGCATTATTCACTTTTTTAAAATCACACTGCTATTATTTTGAACACAACTGTATGTGCAATATGAGAGGGAGGGGGGTGTTCAGTAGGTTCTCTTTCTTCTGTGTATGTGGGGGGAGGTTGGGGGCTTTTGTGTGAGGGTTATTGAATGTTAACTGTAGTTGATCGCATCTGTATGAGACAATTGTATGTTTATTGTGTGTTTATGTCGCAATTCTTTGTTCTTTCAACTGCCCAAGACAAATTTCTCCTATAGGAGACAATAAAGGCATATCTTATCGGCTGCCTATAGTAAACTATCTGCCATACACCATGTTATGTGTCGAGGTGTAAAATGTGTGCAGTTAAGTGTCCACAAAATTGACCACAATTGAAAAATTATGAATCTTTATTAGAAAAAGAATAGCGAATGAATAGCCCTACTTTGTGTTCCAATGCCATACTACATACTCATTTTAAGCAGGTATGAGTATGTAGTGTGCTAAACTTGCACAGCCAGAAAAGTGTGTGTGTTATCCTTTATTTTTCCTATCGCTCTATTAAATGTCTAAATTCTTTAGCTGTATATTTCTTAAATTTAATTGAGTGTGTTTCCAAACTCACAGCTTAACTGATTGCCAAGCATGAAAATAAATTTCCTGATAGTAAAAAATGGTAAAGTACGTGGTTTATTGTGTACTAACTGCAAAAACAGTACACTTTGACAATGACTATAGGGTCCTCCATAC
The DNA here is from genome assembly GCF_031162955.1 of Sander vitreus. Lineage (NCBI taxonomy): Eukaryota > Metazoa > Chordata > Actinopteri > Perciformes > Percidae > Sander > Sander vitreus. Next base: position 2,770,729 of record NC_135863.1, read on the forward strand.
TATGTGTTATTACCACATATGTAATCTTTGGACACAGCTCTTGTTCTCACGTTGCTCATTGGCTCCATCTTGTGGTGTAGTTGTGACTGACAGTTGAGTGTGGACTTAGTGCGCAAGGGTTCAGTATGATTCAAACCAACTAGTTTGTATGAAGTGTCGTCCAAAGTTGTCTATAAGCACCAGTGTTTATACCTGCTGTGTGGCCACACTTGAAGGCGGGGCCAAAACATCTGCCATCATTGTGAAGGACGAGACAGGATGAACGGTACAGATGGGGGCAAAGGTGCAAATATTCAGACAGTCTCTCCTCAAAGGCATTCATAGGATGCTTTTCATTATGCTAACGTGTCTCTTCCCTCACTCGCGTCTCTTCCTCGCGTCTTAGCCCTTCCCGGCGAGGATGTGAGAGAGAGATGCAAAGAAGAGACATGAGGACGGAGCTGCCAAATAAGAAATCCTTTGTTTCAAAGCGTCAGTCTTAAGCAACGTCAGTTACTTATAATGTGCTGCTTCAAACTGTGTGCCACATGTGGAGGTACTAGGGGTGCACGATTCAGAAAACGTCACGATTCAAATCGACTTTCGATTAAAAAAGATTCTCGATTAAAAAAACGATTCACAGTATGTAAATGTAGTTACTTATCCCATGTGATTGCAGTAGAAAAATATGAATCGATTTTTGGAATTCTATGAATCGATTTTGAATCGGTGGAGCTTGAATCGCGATTCGAATGTGAATTGATTTTTTTGCACACCCCTTGGAGGGAGGTACATGTATTTATAAGTCATGCCACTTGATAAAAGATTTGTGCGTCGGATACCCCTGTGTTTTCCCGCTCCAAGCTCCTCCAGAAGCCTCCTCTCCTTGAGGTGCATTTAAGGGACTGGAAGACTGTCAACGATGGAGGGAGGGGAACGATTTCTTGGTCACGGGAGGAGAAAGGAAGCACAATGAAAAGCACCCAGGGTGTTGCACTCGTTTGCAAAATGTCAAATGTATGAGGAATGAAAAAAAGAGAACTTGAGAGACAAGTTCCCACCTGGCTAATCGCTGCATGAAGCGGACATGATTGTCGATTTCGAAAAGTTACAAAGAATGTTGGATACATTCCCCATATAGAGCTCAACAGTGACTGCCCCTTTGTTGAACGGCTCTGGTTCTGGCAGTGATTTTTCCCCCCTCCAATTGCTCCATTGACGTTTCATTAAATGCTTAAATAAAGAGTTTTGGGTTCAGAACCAAGCAAACCAGCTACAAGATGAATCCTGATCACAAAACATTTGATCCGGCGCAAAAGAACATTTTAGAAAGGGCGAAAAAAGGTACAACACTGTGTACAAAAACGATCATAGACTCCAATGGTAGCAGCTCACTATAGCTGTTCACGGGTGTGGTAAAAATGTCCATGGTAACAGCCAGCACCACCAAGAGAGCCTGTTTGACGATTCAACAAGCACGTAATTGGAACCGTACTGATGCCTTAAGAGCTCCTGTTGTTAGTTTTAGTCACCTCCGATTACTTTTGGTAACAGATCAGTTACACTTCCTCTCTCTCTACGCAGGGGTGGAGGGCTGGGCCTGGTCCTGGCCAGCGCCGGCTTCGGCATGCTCACCGCACCCATCATGGAGCTGCACAACCAGAAGGGCTACTTCCTGCATCACGTGATCTTCGCCTGCTGCACCCTGCTGTGCATCATCTGCCTGCTGCTGCTGCCCGAGCCGCGGGGCCAGCCACTGCCAGAGAGCCTGGCTGACGGAGAGACCTTCACCCGTCAGACGCTGCTACATCCAGGAGAGCAGCACCTCCTTCTCGCCAAGACTGACGGGGACTACTCCCGCGTCCACGACACGCCGCTACACCTCACAACCACTGGGGGCGCGACAGTGGCAGCAGCAACCGCTCTGGCAGCGGTGCCTGCCTCATACGCCCTGGCCACCGGTGGGGAGGTGATTGGAAATAATGCCATAGCCAATGGGGTGTGAACATCATAGCAATAGTCTACTAGCGTGCTAATTATTGCTCAAGAACTTTAACATGAACAGAATGGTCATTGAACCTCAAAAACTTTTAAGGGGGAAAAAAAAAAAAAGAATCTTTCGGATGAACCAGATGAACTCATTTAACGCCGAGGTTTGGGATGGTGACGATAATTCATTTGTGTAGTTTGTAGTGAATATGATTCATTCAGGAGTTTGCCAAAAATATTGTACTTGACTAAGTTTATCTGAAGTCAGTGTGTGTTAAATAATATGAAAGTCTTCAGTAGTGTAGGTGATTTTCTTGCACTGCCGTCCGCTCTGTCGAGAATGATTTACAGGTGAAAGAGGCAGGCAAGTGATGAGGGAGAGTAGAGCAGACTGGCTTTGAATAACGTGTACTCTGTGAGTTTTCTGTTTGTAGTTTTGACTCGTTGAGAGAGGATTCCACTGCATCTTATAAGTTATTTTGCACTAAATGTCAGAGACACAATCAAAGTGTTTGTGATTTTCAGCCAACACGTTGGAGTTCCAGGGATTGGCTAAACCACTACCACTCTTTTTTTTTTTTGCATGAAAGGGCACAAATACTTTTACATGTATTTTCTTCCTTTTTGTGGTCCCTCTGCTAGAAGTCCAATGTGGCACTTTATCCTCAGAGATGAGGTTAGTGTAGACACTGATTTTTTTTTTTAAGGAAAGCATTCCTGCTACTAGTGTGGGTGCATGATGGTTGTCTGATGCGACGGACAGCCGGAGACCTTGGCAGACTGCATGTGTAGCCTGCAGAGACTGTGGGTAATGCTGAACAAATCGGAGAGTTGAACGGACAGTGATGTCCTATGACGCGTCTCGGGATTTAAATGGCTTTATCGTGATGGCTCTGTTCTTTTTAACAAAACACAGAATGTAATTCAAGAAAATCAGTATTTATTTTTGTCATGCTGCCGAGGGCAATTTTTGTTGCTTGAAATACCTCCTTAATTAGCAAATATTTCCACTCCCAACTCTCATTTCCTTGTTCTCTGTACTGTGGTAATGTTGTAATCCTGCTCCTAGGATGTGTAACTCTAGCCAGAAAGCACAATATTTTACAGTTTTTTTTGTTGGAAATAAACGTTTGTGAAGATTAGAATAGAGCAGCCGTAGCCTGCGCAGACCTGGCCTAGTTGTGATTAATGTACATTTATACACTTTACTACGTACGTTTCCCTTAGGACTGCATAAAAACGTAAGGTACGTATCCATGTACCATTCATTCATAGGATGATAAGCACATTAAATAGATAATACATCCCATTTTTCATCCATATATACCTTGAACCCAAACATCCTACATTTTTAAAATCATATTTAGTACACAGCACGTATTTTGAACACCCTGTATGGTTTACTAGTTTGTATGTTTTCAACAGTTAAACACTCGGAGGAAAACAAATCCCACTAATGCTGTTTTCTAAGTGTTATTTTTTTAATATGATGCATTTGTACAAAAAGCCATAGGCCTCTACGTGTTTTGATAATAAACCACTTAATTTATTATGTCAATAAAAGAACACTTGATGTGACTGTTTGTGGTCCTTGTGTGAGAGTTTGATTACAGTATTAGAATGAGTATGTCAGTCCACAGAAAAAGAAGGAGAAGCACCTGCTACTTGATTGTTGCTCTGCTTCCTACATGTCCTCAGTTCTACACAAAACAAGAGTTCAATAAACAATCAAAAGTGTTCCGGGTGAAGGTCCAGCTCCTTTTTGATCCTGTTCTCCACCGAAAGACTGAGGTTGGAGTCTGTCATCGGGAGACTGTAACTCACAAATACTTGCTTTTTGGTCTTCTTTGCTGCAAAAACAGACAGAAACAGACACGTATTTCACTTTTAGTTTAGCAAAAGCACTAAATGATTTGCTACAGTATACAGTTACACTGAAGTTATCAGTCTTGGAAGTCGTGGAGACTCCGAATTATTTTTTGGTTAATGGACCATGTCAGTGTCTTTGTATGTTTTAGCCTGTCCACTATAATGTCTATTTTTAGTTACCATACAAGCGTACCAAAGGATGTTTGTGTGTTTTTCACACATTTCAAGAAGCCTCTGCTTCATGCTACATGTGAAGATATCTTCAACATATCATAGTGAACATTATTATCGCTTTATTTTTTGGAAAACCTATGTTATCGTTTAGTGGTGGAATGTACATTTACTTAAGTACTGCACTTAAGTACAATTTTGACATAGCCTACTTGGTTATCTAAAATTGTCTCCATATTAACAAACTACAACATTCAAATGCTCTTTCATGTAATTGTTAATGATAAACATGGAATAAAATAATATTCTATAATAACAACTAACAAAACTGTGGAAGGAGATATTCTGCATAATGAGTACTTTTACTTGTGATACCTACATTATGCTGGTAATACTTCTGCACTTTTACTTTTAAAGTGCTCATATTATGCTTTTTGGCTTTTCCCTTTCCTTTATTGTGTTATATATCTTTTTTGTGCAGGTTATAGGTTTACAAAGTGAAAAAGCCCAAAGTCCCCCCCAAAGGGACTTACCATCTCCAACAGAAAACACTGTTCACCAACTGCTCCAAACAGCTCTACTGTAGTCCAGCCTTTACTTCAGAGACAAACGTGGTCACTTTGTAACACACGTTATAATGCTCGCCTAGCGGCTAGCATGGTATGACCTCATACTCTGCTTCTGACTGGCTAGTAGTCCTTACCTAGCTACTGCGCATGTGTGACTCCCAACAAAGATGGAACAGAAGTGTGATGCCTCACTCTGTAGCTAAAACAGAGAGCTCGACACACAGGGTGAAAAGAGGAGCTGCAGCAATGTGCAGTACAACATAAATATGGTGTTTTTTGAAAATTAAACCATGTAAATCTATTCTGGTACAACCTCTAAATACAAGTATGAACCTGAAAATGAGCATAATATGAGCACTTTAAGTGACATTTTGAGTCAGGATTATTACTTGTAATTTTTGTAATTATTTTTAAACTGTGGTATTTCTACTTTTACTTTATTTCTTCCACCACTGCATAGTACATAGACTTTTCAAATCAATCCACATTTGCAACTACAGTACATTAACAAGCGCTCTGACAACACTAAAAACGATTACGGTGAAGGATGACCTAGCAACGGCAGGATTTGGTGAACTGTTTGCAGTAAAGTTGATTATAATTGGATTCTAGCAAATGAGCTAAAACATACAAAAACATTTTAATATCCACAAAATACGACACAACAGCTTTTTAATAACTTATTATAACTTTCTACATTAGCAGCAACAATAAAAGTCGTACATCATTACCTAATCTCTGTGCCAAGGAATTTGAAGCAGTATTGGATGGGTCCCCCATGACTAATGTAGATAAAGGCATCGAATCCTGCAGACAGAACAAATGATGAGCAGAACAGCGGGTTGGTCTTTCTTCCAGGACAGAAATCATTAGCTCTCTGACATCCAAAATCTTTTACTTTAATATGTGTTTGTCAGGCCAAGTGTTCCCAATTCTGTTCAGCTTTGTTGTCTGTCTTGGTTTGTGGTAAAGTCAGAAGATGTCAAGGAAGAGATGTATTCTATTTTGCCTGCTAAGGACCCATTACCCAACCAGTGGCACTGTGTGCTGGAATAATACTGAATCATAGGGACTTCAACATTAAAGTTCCAGGTCACCACTATGCAACAGAGCGACAACCATGTTTTCCCACCTTTCCCTTGTGGTATTTAACCATGAAAGCTAGAAGTGAGGAATGTATGATATAATCTAATATATATAGAATCAATTAGGTGTTAATGTATAAAATAAGCATGTCTGTTTTTAGATAATGTCAGGTTAATACACTGATGCAAAAATCATATAAAAATGCATTCTTACTTAAACATCAGTCCTACTTTTTGATTAACAATACTGCCCACAATATTTTAATACCCCCCAGACACCCACTGGCTGCACAGGAAAGGGATACATGTACTACAGTATCGGTTCCGAAAAGATCATCCCAAGCTCTGTACATGGCAACATCGTTTCGGTTTTATGGGAGCGTGCCTATGTACCCACATTTCTAAGATTTCTTTCAAAATTAGGCCCTATGTTCCCACATTTCCTTTTTTTTATTAATTTGTATCAGATTTGATCCCCCTTTCTTCCAATTTGGTAGCCAATTACACCCAACCTATTATTAGGTTTGGGCATCGAGATTCCTACTTGGAATCATTTCAAAAAGTATGATTCCAGTAGAATCGTTTCTTTATTGGAATCGTTTGGAATCTTTTGGTTTCAAATCTGACCATGGGTTCCAAATTTAATATGCGCAAGTTTTGGTTTCCGTAGCGGCCAGGCGCTTGTTGTGTTGCAGCCGTGGAGCACAGTAAGCGGCGCTCTAGTCTGGCTTTATTTTACGTTGAAAAGGCCCTCTAAAACTGTAAATCACCATTGAATCAAAATAAAACGTTCCTCTTATTTGTGAAATAAGCATGTGACCCGTTTCAACACCACCCCTCAAAGAATCGGAATCGAGTAATCGATAGGAAGAATCGGAATTGGAATCAGAATTGTTAAAATCCAAACGATGCCCAACCCTAACTATTATGCAGTAGCAATGGACTACAGATGGAATGTAACCCTAACCCTAACATAGGCCTACTTTGTAGGCTGTGGGAACATATGGCAGACCCCGGTTTTATCACTGAAACTTCTGTTATCATACGAGTGGGATAATATATCTTTTATTTATAACAGTGTGGACTGAAACTGTGACTGAACAGCCTTCCCATAAATATCAAACAAGTAACGTTAGCCTAATAACTTTAGCATTCCTTTGAGAAACCTCTCAAGACTTATCTAGCTAGTAGAATAATAGTGTGTGTGACATGAAAAGACTCAAGTAAAGTACAAGTACCTCAAATGTGTACTCAAGTACAGTACTCAAATAAAAATACTAGTGTGGTAGTAACTAGTAGTTATACACTTGGTTGTATTTACTTACATATCTGCTGCTCATTGAGACCGCCAGGTTGGACAGAAGCGGACTCGTACCGACCCACAGGAAGAACCCTCCGCTGAGCTTCATCACATGAAAGTGTATGACCTGCTCCAAAATCTTCTCCGAAAAATTGTGCACCGTAATGGCCTCAAACACCGCTCCGTTTTGTGTGTCGTTCATTTTTGTTGCTGCTGTTGTTGTTGTTTAACTCTAGCTAGCAACCATTTGAACTCGTGCTAGCTGCAAACAGAAACAGAAAGAGCTACTTCCTTGTGGAAGGAAGATGGCAGCCCAAAGCAATCGATCGTCAATGCGATGTGCAGCACCAGAGCAGCTGATCTTGACCATAAAAAACGCCACAAAAAGACGGCGGTGGAAGAAGTACTCACACATTTTTTACGTAAAAGTAACAATAATAACACAGTGTAGAAATACTCTGTTACAAGTAAAAGTCCAGCATTTTAAATGAGTACAAAAAGTATTAGCATAAAAATGTATATTATGCAGAATAGTCAATTTCAGAATCATATATGATTATAATTATCGATGCATTAATGTGTTCATCAATTTAATTGCAACTGGTAAATGTGAAGCTCATTTTAACTACATTAAATGTATGCTGGGTGGCTAAATCCATAATAATAGCCTACATCATAATTTATTAGTCGATTATATTTTGTATCAATAATCGGAATGTGCAAAGTAAAGTTGTCAAATAAATGTAGGAGTAAAAAGCACAATATTTCCCTCTGAGATGTAGTGTAGTAGAAGTAAAAAAGTAGCATGAAAATTAAAATACTCAAATAAAGTACATGTACCTCAAAATTGTAATAATGTAGCATACAGTACTTGAGTAAATGTACTTAGTTACGTTCCACCACTGCTTACTGTGTAACTTAAATATAAATCCTCATGTAAAGTAGCATAGGTAACACTTAAATAAAGGGCTTGTAAATGGTATGAAATAGCTTTATTAATGCTCAGAAATCATTTTCAATGTGAAATCATTAACATTACTCACCAAAATGAATAACTAATGTTACTGACAATTTACCAAATCTTAATCTTAGTTTTGTGATATTACAGCTATTGACACTGTTGTAAAATGTAGCTTTGTATAACTGTTTGTTTTCCAAAGTAAGCAGCTGCAGACATCTTACTTTAACCTCGTTAGGAGCTAATGCCACTGTTTTTTGTTTTGTTTTTGTTTTTTAAATAATTGCAGTGTAACATTAGCGTAAACGAGAAAAAACGAACATTGAAATTTGAAAGTTAAATATACTGGTTTTTTTTTACAATTGATGCTTCATAAAAACGGAGTACAAATTAAATAATCAATAACAAAATTTAAGTCATTAAGTGTACATATTTGCTAGTTACCCTGGCTACTTCTCCACAAGGCGATCGGTCGTCATTTCACAGTGTTAATTAATCGATCAGTCTCCCAGAAAGTCTTCCACCAGTCGGTTGAATTCATCAGCGTACCTCAGGTGGAGATTGTGTTTACCCTCTGGCATCAGGTGTAACCTAGATTTGGAATAAAAGACAGGTCATTGTTATTTTGTTGTTGTTTAAGTGTGTGTGTGTGTGTGTGTGTGTGTGTGTGTGTGTGTGTGTGGGCTTGTTTAACTATATTTGTGGGATCCAAAAACCTGGGGAGTCTAGTATTATTAGGTTCTGGTTAGGGTGAGGGTAAGGGTTAAGGTTAGGGATTTAGTTGTGATGGTTAAGGTTAGGGTAAGGGGCTAGGGAATGCATTATGTCAATGACGGGTCCCCACAAAGATAGTGCCACAAACTTGTGTGTGTGTGTGTGTGTGTGTGTGTGTGTGTGCGTGTGTGCGTGTGTGTGTGTGTGTGTGTTGTATGTTGACACATCCAAATGTAGACTAGGGCTGGGTATTGAATTCAATACTTTTTAGGCACTGACCGAATTGCCTCTAAAGTATCGATTATCGGAAAAAATGCCTCGTCATTCAATACCCAATTTCAATACCTAAGGAGTAAATCTCATCAGCGTCAGTGAGCCAATAAGCACGCAGCATGTTTCTACCAAGACCTAATAATGTCTGTGATTGGCTGTCTAACGTTACACGTCGTAGAGACACGCAGGGAAAACTCTACGTTACACTCAGAGACAGGGCTCACGTAGTAGGAGCTGAAAAATAAATAAAGATTTGTGCCGTAATGTGTAATGTTGCAATTCCTTTTTTGTTTTATAAAATTGTTATCAAAAAAAGTATCGTTTAGGAACCGGTATCAAAGTCACAGTATTGGTATCAGTACCGGTATCGAACATTTTTTAACGATACCCAGCCCTGATGTAGACATGCAGTTAAAGAAAGACAACAAAGCCAAACAACAATAAGTAGACCAAGATGGATTATATGTATCCATTGATGGATGGATATATTTGTACAGTTTTACAGTTTGCTTAGACTTACAAGTGACAATAAACATACATTGTATGCTCATAATGTACAGTATTTCTCCATTTTGTTGTGTTAACATTACGTGTCCTTGGCCTGCCAGGTGAGTGTGGACGCGGTGTGTGCATGCGCACGCATGTGTGTATGTGTGTGTGTGTGTGTGTGTGTGTGTTTGTGTGATCTCATCTCACTGTGATCCCTTGATGTGTTTGAGGAGGCACTGTGGGTGGAAGCTGGGCACCATGGGGTCTTTCTCTCCGTGGATGATGAGGGTTGGACAGCTGATTAGGGGCAGAAGTTCCAGGCAGATACTCCCTGACCAGATGACATTTAAGAAAACATTTTCAATCAACTACTTTCAGCCGACGGAGCATCTCAAATGTATCTCCTCCTCCAAGGAGGTCATGTTTTCGGCTCAGGTTGTTGGTTTATCTGTTTATCTTTCAACAGGATTATGTAAAAACTACAGGCCAAGTTATGACACTTGGTGGAAGGCTGTAGCATGGGCCAAGAAAGAAGCCAATTAATTCTGTAGAGGATCCGAATCCAAGGGTGGGTACACAAATTATTTGTCGCTTTCGTTACCATTGCGAGATAGGGCGTTATTGCTGCATTCATGTCGTGTCAGAATAATCCGCAAGATTTGTTCCCGACTGCATTAACATTGTGACATGCATTAACATTGTGACATTGTCATGCAGCGGCACGGGTTCAAATCCAACCTGCTGCCTTTTGCTGCGTGTAATCCCCCATCTCTCTCCCCCTTTCATGTCTATCCACTGTCTCTACACAATAAAGGGAAAAGCCCCAAAAAGTTTTTCTTGTGACACATCCACTATGCAAAACACTGCAAACTCCCAGTAACTATATATTATCAATACTTTACAGTCCCAGCCTGCCCCCAAAATATTTTACTGTATCAGTAGCCTAACATGTCTTGTCTCTTTACTTTTCCTTTTCTTCATTCTTTATTTTCTCTCCTCATTTAATTGTTCCTTTCTTCTGTGCCTTTTTGCATATACTGTGTTTAGCATGTTTTTATTTTCTATATGCTACCTTACGTTGAATTATTTTAGGGAACCCAACATGTCAAGCCCCTCAAATCAAATCAAACATGGATTCAGTACCTTCTGGTCTTTTTGCAAACTGTGCGATCCCATCCCCCCAGGCCTCCCAGGTTTTAGCAAAGACTTGTGCTCCATACACCTCCTCCATGGGCTGCCTCATCCTCGCACTCCACTTGGAGACATCACGCACCGCTACGTGTTGCCATGGACACACAACATACACAGTTAAGAAAGATGGCACCGTGCACAGTTCACAGTTTGGGACTACGTGGGCACATTACCATTGTAAAGCTTGAGGTCCTGCTGGGAAACAAAGGCATTGCTTCCCCATACAACCATCTTGCTGATCAGGTCGGGGTTCTTCGCTGCTGCAATCAGAGCGGTGATCCCTCCGTCACTCCACCCCAGCAGAGAGAACTTATCAAAGCCCAATGCCTGCCAATGAAATGGAAAATACTATTAATTAGCTTTCATTCTTCCTATCGCAGAAGTATGTGATCAAAACACATATTTGCTTAACCCTCTGAGGTCTAGGGGCATTGCTTTTTAACCCTTGTGTCGTCTTCCCATTGGCCATGCAACTTTTTGTTTTTCTGGGTCAAAATTTAAAATGTAAACCGTCAGAAGCTTTTGTCGGTTTTCCCGTTGTTTTTTTGACATTTGTTCTTTCTTCTTTTACCACGTTTTTGAAGCTTTTTCCGACGTTTTGTCACTTTTCCAGAGTTCTTTGTCGATTTGTTCTGCGCTTTTGATGTTTTTGTTTTCTTGTTTTTACCGACATTTTTGTCACTTTTTTCAATGTTCTTTTATCAATTCTTTTCTTCAAATTTTATAAAATTGAATAAAACACCCACATTCAATGAAAGTAGTGAACTGATCATTCATTTTACTTGTGAAGAGCGTTGTACGGAACCATCCACGTTATTATTTTTGACAATTTGGTTGAAAGAAACCCAAATTTTTGACATTGAAACTTGTTGAAAAAAAAAAATGGGTAAAATTTGACCCAAGGAGGGTTACATTCACATTTTAAGGATATATAAATCGATACCCATTTCTTTCATATCAAAATGTTCAGAACAGACTCAGCTTTCTGTAAAGTAAGGCCCAAATTTGTTCCAGAGCGATAATTTGGCCCTAAAGCTGAAAAGTTGAGGTTCGCTTTTTGAAATTTCTCAAATCTCTTGTGAAAACAAACCTAAACTCAAGTGTTTTGGTGCTTCAAATGAGTTGACAAAAGTCTTGGGTTCACGATGGTAGCGTAATATATGAATAAAATAGTATATAAATGTATAAAATGAAATTTTGAAATATTGCTTTCTGAGTAGGACTCTTTGTCAAACATCACTTGGACTGGTGAATGACATCTTTTCAGAATCAGAATCATCAATCCCCTCAGGGAAATTATTATTATGTTTTGTTATTATTTGTATTAAAATCACAGTAAACTATGGAAAATACTGATGTGGACATTTGTGTGCAAAGATAAACCGAGAACATAGATTTAGCAACCAGGACTATCATCAGTGTCAAAAAAACAGTGAGGATGCTATAACATGCTTCCTCTATGCGGCACATAATGGAGTGACAATCAGCCACTCAGAGCAGAGTGTAAATTAGACACTATTTGACTGTAAAAGCTTATTTTCTTAGATAAAGTGTAGATCAGAGGAGGCATTTTGAGGTATGATTTGTGCTTTAACATGTAAAGATTAATTGTGCAACAGCAAAATGCTTTGATTTGCTCATTTTAAATCTATTAAGTGCATCACAAAGGACATTTCAGTGTTTTCACTATTCTTCTGAAACCATGTATTCATTTAGTTGGTGTGACAACTAAATACTGCACTACTTTTTTTTATAACACAATTAGAATTTCCCACTTTCATTCTGAAATACCAGCCGTATATACCAGCATCGTGCTTCAAAGTTTTCCTTAACTGAACAACAATTTATCAATACATGCTCTCAGATTTACACAGCCATGTTCCTTCCTACCATATGACCCCCCCCTCACCCCCCCACGCCAGGGGGGCTTCTTAGTAAATATGCAATTCAGATTGGTAATAATGATCACCCCTGGCTGATCAACAGACTCATAAGACCTTCATAAGATCCACTGCGTCCTTTGCATCCCTCTCAAAGAAGTCAGGGGGGAAGTCTCTATCTGGGGGGCGGGATTGTCCGTAACCACGGGGATCCCAGCCCACTACAGTGTAGCGTTCCTTATTCAGAGACTTCAGCTGAGGTCCAAAATCAGTCCAAATGCACCCTGTGGAAGGAGAGGTTTTCACAAGCTTAGAAGACGTGTGGACAGACATGAGGCAGAGATACTGTGTGTGTGTGTGTGTGTGTGTGTGTGTGTGTGTGTGTGTGAGAGAGATTTTGTCAGAAAGACTAAGAGATGTTGTTGTTGTATTTACCCAGAGCACCAGGAATCAACAGCACGGCGTGTTTCCCTCTGCCGGTCTGCTCGTAGTACAGATCCACTCCGTTAACATGCTGCCTGCCCGAGGCCAGCGAAGAGCTGCAGGGACACAGACAGGTAGACTGTGGCGGTAATGGTCATGGTGGTGGAAAAGAATAGAATCGCTCCGAAAAACATTGGCTTTCATTTGACAGTCACAGCAAAATCAAATATGACAAAAAATTACAGCCATATTAACATGACAACAATGTACAACATTGGTTTTAAATAAAAAAGTAATATCAGCTTCCGTTTGAAACATTCACCTCTGAGCTGAACATGTCAGCAAGGATACTTGAATAAAACATGAAGCTGCACAGACGATGACTGCTCTGTTGGACTGTCATGAAATCACATAGGAAAATGCTTCAGTTGAGAAGAAGTCTTGTGGACTTGACTTGTCGTGCCAAGATTTTGGCATGACACATCAACAATGATTTCTGCTCAACAGAGTTGTTATTTGGTTGGTTCAGCCGAGTATTAACGTTGAAAATAACGTGCCCATGCCTTATTCAAGTTAATAGAAAATGTAGAGTCGGAATAACAATTATTTTCGCTAAGAAATGTTTTCAATTTTTTTTACTTTGGAGGGGAAAGCTCCTCAACATTTAAGACTATGTATGATCAATAATCACATTTGTTACTACTAGAACAAAGCAGTATTTTAAAGTATTTTTAAATATTTTTGGGCCACTTTTCTTACATATTTGGATGATTTCAGGGCGTGAGGACTATGGTTTCAGATTAAATAGTCATAGTCAGACATGACTATCTAATACTGGATTATTTGTGTGTCTCCTGGCGCTAAATTCAATACGGCGCCACGGTGCCTCTGCAAAATAGCCTCGGGAAGGAACTTGTTTTGGTGGAACATGTGTACGTTCAAAGGTTGTTTTAGTCGTGCAACAGAAAACTCAGATTGGACAGATAGTCTAGCTAGCTGTCTGGATTTACCCTGCAGAGATCTGAGGAGCAGTTAACCATAGTCCTCAGAAATCCACCACAGTTTAGAACGCCAACACAAAGGAAGCCCAAGGCAACGGATATCCGGCCTAAATGAGTGAAATCTGGCAGTATTTCGGTCGGCAACGGAGCAATCCCAGAAGTGGAACGTCGTGGATATAGACTAAAGTCCGGGTAACAAGCTGCCTAAACTTTTTCTGTTATTTTACGGATTTATTTCTTAGAGAGCAGGAATTAAGTGTTTGACGCTGAAACTTTTCTGTGTCCCGCCAATGTTGAAACCAAACCTATAGGCCCTTGCCGTCGACCATGAACTTGTTGTCCTTTTTTTTTTTTTTTTACGTTTTTTTCCCCCAACTACCACCAGTAGCCTATATTCTTGGAATTCATGGTCAACAAACCTCAATTATATGATATTACACCCCCTTTTTAAGTTAAAAAAAAGCAGAAATTATGAATTATTTTGATTAATAGTTAAGATCAGAGGATGTTAATGGATAATCACAGACTAGTTTATGTCAAAGTTTAGTCAGGATACGGTTTTGAAACCATTTAAAAAAAATTTTTTTAAATGCTATGAAATTGAAAGTTGTGAGCTGATCATTCATTTTTACCTGCAAACAACGTTGTACGGAACCATCCGTGTGTTTTTTGGGCCATTTGGTTGAAAGAAAGGGCTGCACAATTAAGTTTGTTTAAGGCATAACATGTGTCAAACACTTCTGAATTAAGTATTGTGGTGCTCCAGCCTACAACTTGTATCCTACAGACTAAAGAAAAAAATCTTTGTTTTGTACAGATCCTTGAGGAGGAAAAAAAATAAAATAAAAAATAAATAAAATAAATTCACATTATAGTCATTTAATTATTTTTTTGATTTTCATATTTTTCAAGGAAAATAACAATGATACAAAAATAAAATTCCCTCCAATATCGTGGATCATATCGCAATCGGAATATCAGTCAAAATAATGCACACATGCAGAGGAGGTTTATTCCTCGATGCAGAAGGTCCAGGATTCGAGTCCGACCCGGGACGGTTTTCCTGCATGTCTTCCCCCTTCTCTCTCACCTTTCATATCTCAGCTTTCCTAAAAGGCAGAAATGCCCAACAAAATTTAAGAAGAAAGATCTTTAAAAAAAATAATAATAATAATAATCGCAATTAGATATTTTCCTCACATCGTGCAGCCCTAAAAAAAAAAAAAACTTTTCTGAAATAAAAACTTCGAAAACGGGTGAAATTTGAGCCGAGGACAACAGAAGGGTTAAGGTGCACTGTCTGCCTGGACATGCTCCGCCATCTAGTGGCTTTAAATCAAACTAGGCTTCATGAGGAATACTGCAAAAAGACGACTAAAGAACAGGGCAAGCGTTTCCTGTTTTCTGGCTGCAGCACTCCGTGGTTAAAGTTCACATTTCAATGTGCATATAAACATGCAAATATCAAACAGAAAACAGTTAGCCTACCAGTACGACTGGAATGACTCTTTCATGACTCTCTTAATGTCAGTTGTGCATTTAAAGAAACGTCCTCCGAGTGAAAACAACGCCATTCCTGAGCCGTCCACTCCGCACAGACCGAGCACTTCTCCGCTGCCTGCGGGCTGCGGGCTGCGGCTCTGGTTCTTTAGTGCTTCAACATTCCCTACACTGAAAGGTTGGGATTTTTAACCTAGGGAATCCAGGAAGCTGCAGTCAGTTTGGCACTTTCCACGTCGTCTTTATTGACAAAAGAAATTAAAGCGAAAGTACGAAAACGAATCGAAGGGCAACTTTCACGGGGAGGTTAAATAGGCTACACCCCTTGGGCTTTACAGGAAGAATATTTCAGTAACGCCATAGATTTGATTGATTTTTCTAATAATTTCCAGATAACTTTCCTTGTTTGTCTGTAAAATACCTATTACATTTGGATGATCTGCTGGGTGTCACACATAAACTGGCATCCGACTTGAAAGTAACTCCTGAGGTTATGTGTCTCCTCTTCTTCTTCAAAAAAACACACTTTTAATCATTAACATATCACATCCTCTAATGTGTATGCAACACAGCCCCCCCCCCCTCCTCTCACTCTCACACACACACACACACACACACACACACACACACACACAAACACTCACGGACACACATACACAGTGATGGTGTTTTTTTATGTATTAATGTTTACCATATCACATCCTCTAATGTGTATGCAACACAGCCCCCCCCTCTCACACAAACACACACACAAACACTCACGGACACACACACACACACACACACGCACGTTTAATGTGAGATGTTTGTTTATGAATGGGGTTGACCCGCTGCTATCTACATGAGCTGATCAGACCTAATTTCTCTGTGGAAGGCAGCTTTTTTTGTAAACGCCTCCATTCTCCTCTGCTTGTCAGTGCGTGCCACACACTGAACCACACACAGGAACACGGCACACAAAGACGACAAAGCTGGGCTAAAAATACCTCGATCGCCGCAGAGCGATGTGTTGAAGATGTGGCAGAATTTACTGGAAATGAAGTGACTGAAGTAGATGTCCACTGAGACATGATTTCAAATAAATAGGGAGGCGGGGATCTTTAGATCTAAGATAACATTTACAAAGTATATAAGCAATTCTCATGAAATTTAAAAAAAGTCATGAAGTAGGTTATCAAGCTGACGTTTAATTTGAGGATGTGCTGCTTTCCCCTGATTTATTTTATTTAGCAGAAATGTTAGTTAGTATGCCGGCTGGTCAGTCCACCACTTTGGTCCAGACTAAAATACATCAGCAACTATTGGATGGATTTCCATGAAATCTGGTATGTAGATTCATGGTCCCCAGAGGATGAATAATCCCACTGACTTTGTTGATGCCCTTACTTTCTTTAAAGGTGCAGTAGGTAAGACTTATAAAACTAACTTTCTGTCATATTTGCTGAAACTGACCCTATGTTCAAAGAGCAGAAAAGTGCAATGTGATATTCTCTACTTGAATATCACATTGCAGTTTTCTGCTCTTTTTGCACTTTTGGTTGGACGCAAACTGCATTTTGTTGTATTTGTACTTGTACTCTGCACAATGACAATAAAGTTGAATCTAATCTAATTTAAAAAATGAATGAAGCAGGTAATTAAAAAAAAAAAAATCTGGCTCCTCTGGCTCCACCTACAGCCTGTAGTGAGATTTGCAAAAATCCACAGCTCCCTGTTCAGATGCACCAATCAGGTAACCTGACTCCGCCAGATGGATTTGCTCGGCATATCCATCTTGGAACTTTCCGTTGGAGAACTTTTGAGAAGGGGCGAAAATACTGGTTAGCTGATTGGATAAACCATTTGTCCATCACCACCTATGTTGGTGATAGACGGACCAAATCAACCAATCAGATCAACGATATATCAAACTCTTGCCGAAACCAGTCGGGAGAAGAGCAAAAACATCTTTTCCTCCAGAAAAGCCTCCAGTGCCGTTTTTTGCTCTTCTTTCAATGAAGGAATACTTTCTAATTTGGATAAAACTTGCGCGATAGCTACGCTCATCTCATCTGTGGAAGCCGCCATGTTGTTTAGACTGAACAGTCGCTTCTCGTTGCGTCACACCTAAACCCGCCTCAAAACTAACGCTGATTGGTCGGTCGTTTGGCGAACGGCTCCAAATTTTCTCTGTCTCAAGATGTGGACATCTGGAGCTCGCGAGATCAGGATGGTCTCACGAGGCTACCAATCAGGACCGGGGGGGGGTGTCTAACTGCATGTCAATCACTGCTCATGCACAAGCATTCATTCTCCCTTATGGGGGGAGGGGCTTAGGAGACTGTTTTGGGCTTTAGCGGAAAGGGGGGAGAGGGACTGAGAAGTTGTTGATGTTCAAATTCTTTGGCTAAGTCCTGGATCTTCACAATCCTACCTACAGCACCTTTAAGCACCACCAACAGGTTGACATTTTAGTTTGGGGTGAAATACAGTGACAGCTTTCAGGTTGATTGCCATAACATTTGGTACAGATTTGTATTGCCCACAGAGGACTTGACAATGACTTTGGTGATCCCCTGACCCTTTCCTCTGGAGCCACTGTGGAGGTTTGCTTATTCGCGGCCGGTTCACTCTTTAATTAAACTTATAGGGAATAATTATGAGCTGATCAAAGTTTTCACTAATTCATTTAGTGATTTTAATAAATCTACAACAAGGTTAACATTTGGTCAACTGAGAACTGGACACCATGTTAAAGCTCCTAAAATCATAGTCACAAATGTCAAATATTTCTCTATAAAATAAAATGTTCCTCAATAAATGCGCAAATATATAATTTTGGATACATAAGTTTGGATGTGATTGCCTATACAAACATCCCCTCAACATTCATTGCATTTTGATACTGAAATGTTGCTAAAACCTGATTGGCGCACAACAAAGTGTATCACCTTTTTTTTTCAACCTCTCCCCGCCCATGGATGTATAGTTTCCACCCACTTCAAACCAGCAAGAAGAGCACAGACAGAATGAAAAATATGGAACATCTTTCACAGAGAAAACAGAAACGGAACTTTTGCAGAACATTGTTTGTTCATGTAGGACACATCATCCACAAGCTGTTTTTGGAAAGTGTTTTTCAGGGCTTTTAATTTAAATGAGGGAATTCACAGTTCTAAGACAACTCATATATATAACTCAGGAATATTATCTAAATTGAGATCTATTGCAAGTGGCATGTTTTTTTTTTGAGCCTCATCAGAAGGGCTCCTTGTACGGTATTACACCTCAGTAGATAGTGGCATGCATGTCGGATCTGTTCTCATCTGTCCTCTGGCCCTCAACCATCTTTGTCTGGCTGGTATGTGCCTATGGACAGTCCCATGACCCGACTCCTGGTCTAAATATAAATGTCCAAGCAGCACTGCTAAGGTCACATTACGTCATCCCAAGCAGCACACTCTCAATCAAGTAGCACTCGGTGCATGAGCTGTGGAGGCGCCGAAGGCTTTATGATATCCTGGGTCATTAGGGGCGGGTTGAAAACGATTGGCGGCGCTAATCACTCCTGGAGCACTACATGATACACAACTTTAAAAAAAAAACCTGGTGAAAAGAAATCCCTATTGTGTCCTTTGTGTGCTTTCCTCGAGACTTTTAGCTGACATGGGTAATGGAATAAATAAGGTACAGTATGAAATCTCTACCTGAAAGGGATTCAAAAACATTCAAACATGAATCACCTCGTTGTACTTTCACAGCCTCTTCTTCCTTCCTTTGACTAATGTTCTTTAGATCCTGCCTGATCTGTATCTCGGAAACATCAAAGGTAAGATGTCCTGCCTTTTGTTGAGTAAAAAATTGATTTATTATCTGGATAATGTAGCAGAGTATGTTTCAGTTCCTCATACGGAGGGGCATGTGGTGAGATTCTACACTGAGCTCAGTTTCTATAGAGTAAAGAGGTCACAGTGTAGAGCACAATGATTGAAGTATATTTTGATGATTGAAAAAAAATGTTACACTGTGTTTTTGCCTCTGTGTGTGTGTGTGTGTGTTACTCTCTGTCAGCAGCTGGAGGAAACAAATTATTTTGAGGGCTGCTGAGTTGAGGGTTGGTGTGGGTGGGGATGCCCCGCAGCGTGGGGGTGTCCCTGGTGTAAACTGTATTCCACATCGTTCCATAAAGCAGCAAATGCAATCATTAGGTTGCTTTTCTTTTCTTTTTTTAATTAAAAAAAACCAATTGGTGCACACATGTAATGGTGAGTGCATAGGAAATGTCTTAAAATATGTATCACTTTTTGTAAACATGACATGTTCAGGGAACCACTCTTAAATAGGAAATCTGACATATTTCATGTTATCAAGGCCTTCTTTTTTATCCACTTTGCTCTTGTCTTTATACAGTAACAAGTGTGAGCAAGTACCAACGACTTTTACAGTGTAAGAATACCCCTGACCTGTCCTACAAAGGAAGAACAGTAGCTACAGAAGCAGTAAAGTCTAGAAAAAGAGTTTAGAGGAACAATGAGTAGGATTTACTAAAAATCACTGTATAGACTTACACAAAAATAATCCCTGTCAATCATCACTGACAGTCTTTATCTGTTGCCTAAGCTGTCACAAATATTTATCTCATGACCAACACACTTGTGGACTCATATGACCTTCAAGTCACTGGCAGACAGTGTAAGTTGTTTTTGTGTCTAAGTGACTGATGTGAACAACAATCTTTGACATTGGTCCAGTATTAAGCGAGATCGCTGCAGTCGGCAGCGACGAAACAAGCTACAATGTAAGTCAATGGAGCCATTGTGCAGCTTGTATTTACGTTCACAAAAGTGCTCATTTTGCAGCTGACAGGCTCAGATTGATATTCTAAGTGTCTGACAACATTATGAAAAGGATTTCTAAGGAGGTCGACCTTTCTGTTAAAGAGTAACCTCCTCCCCTCTGGCAGGCGCTACAGATCCACTTCCCCACCGCCATCACTCTCCTGAACTGCGAATAAGTAGGGTCATCCCCACTTTGGCCACTCACCCACTTCTCTGCACATTACATACTTATCACTCCAATATGCATCTTGCGCACTACTTTGCACTATTACTTTTTGCACTCTACATCCCACTTCATGTGTACTTGTCTTAATAGTATGTCTTATTTGTATTTTTGTATATTATGTTGATATGTGCCTATATGTATATTGTTGTCTCTATTGTCTATTATGTGTCTATATTTTGTCTACTGAATGTTTACTACTACATGTCTATTTGTTGAATGTATAGAGGGTTAACACCTACCGAAGTCAACTTCCTTGTGTATGTAAGTATACTTGGCCAATAAAACTGATTGTGATACTTTTCTTTTTTTTTAAACATAAAAACATCCGCGAGATTGCATTCGCTAAAGCCGCCAGACTCCATGTAAATAAACAGTAGTGGACCAAACTGACGATGCACATTTGCCCCATAGGGTTACATTGCAGCTTGGTCTGTGGCTGCCGGTTACAGCGTTCACGCTTAACACTGGACCAATTTCAAAGATTGTTGTTCCTATCAGTCACTTACACCCAAAAACATAGGAAAATAGGGTCCAGTTTGACACGAAATTACCCTTTAAGGATTTATATTGAGTATTAAGTATGTATATTTATTTTCCAATGTATATCGTATCAGTTTTTGTTTTGTCTTACAGTTTATACAAACTCATGTTGTGTGATATTTGGGTTAGTTGAGTTGATTTGGCTGGCAGGAGGGCTCAGCACACATTCATTTTGGTCTTGTATGGGTGGCGTCAGCATCCTGCAAACTTGCAAAGCATGAGAAAATCGTGCTCAAGGCACATCTGTCCAAGGTAGAAAACATTTGGCTTCCTTTTGTAGAACAAAATTTGATTAGAACAATTACTGATTCTTGCTTCTGGGACAAGCTGTTGGACTGTTTTAGAAACATTGGTTTTCCGGTTTTTCTTTCAGTTCAAAACAAGAGCAAAACTTTTAAGGCCACATTTGCTTGGGAGATATTAGGGGAGGGGGGGGTTGTTGTTGGGTAGATAACGCTTAATTTAGGTTGTACTTTACATGGGGTGATTTGTGATCGGATGGACAGGAATATTTGTTGACGATTAATTTTCTTTGCGTTCCGCAGATGCACGAGACAGGGAGCTGTTGGCGCAGCACAACATCACCCACATCCTATCCATCCATGACACAGCTGCACCCATCCTGGAGGTGAGCTGTTGTCTCTGTGTCTTATATCGGCCTGTGTGACCCCCCTGACCCCAACATCAATCCGACCACAAAGTACACAACCTCGCCTAAACTCACCAGGGCAGTTTTTCCCACCTCAGCGCCTCTGCTACCCATTCTGAAGGTTTTTAAAAGTTGGCAGCAGACATGAGATACCACTCAGTCTTTTTCTGATTAGATCTTCATTAGGGCTGCAGCTAGCAAATACTTTCTATTAATCTGTCAGTTCATTTTCCAATTGCTTAGTCTGAAAAATGTGTCAATTTCCTAAAACCTACTTGAACCTGAAGCCGAAACCCATACTTTTTTTTTTTGCGTTTTATGCTTAAAAAACTGACTTAAACATTTATCACAATGTTAATTTTCTATCTATTTCCTCTGAGGTATTGTCTTCAGCAATCTATTAATAATATGTGGCCATTGTTGTTGCATTTTGAAAGGATAAATATGAAGAAAAAAGGGTGTAAAGTAACATCATTTACACAAAAGTCTGATTTTTACCAAAGGCTGTTGAAATAGACCACTTCAATTGGTGTGACAGTCAGATGTTCTTTTTGTCCAATTTTGCACAGAAAGTCCTTATTTCAGTCACAAGAGCTGGAATTCACCAGGTTTCACAAAATAAACAGCTTTCTGATTGACTTCAATATTGTGTGGGATCCCGGTGAATTTTTGAAAATTTGTATGCCATTTTCAGTCTGTGATGCAGCTGTGATGCAGATGCAAGCCCTCAAAATGGTAGACGTTTTTCACACAAGATGCTTTTAGCTCAGCAGCTTGAAGTTTATAAAGTCTTGAAAGTGCAACTGCATTAAAAAAAAAAAATTCTTGCTTCTCACGACTGCATTTAGACCAAGCAATTGGGGTACGAAAGGGAGAGAAAGGTGTGTACGTGAGCAAGTGAGTGTGAGATAAAGAGAAAGAGGTGATTCTACTGTCAGAACCTTCAACCTGGTAGGTTGAACATTGAAAATTGCCCTCACTGATTTCCATTCGGTAACAGCATGTAAGAATCCAGTCTGTAAAATGAGCAAGATCTGTTTTTGGAGGAATAAAGTTGAATTTAGAGACGTTATCCCCTCAGAATAATAGCTAATGATCTATTTGAAATTGAATTGAATTGTCATGTTATTTGAGTGATATTTCATTCTCTCTCTGTCTGCGTTTGACTCGTTTTTGACAATCTTGATCTTCAGTGTCCGCTTTCACAACTTTCATCTTTTCTTGTTGAAAGCGAGCATGAAAAGTGCTCACGAGATTTCTGTACACTTTCTCCATCCATGCTAGTATGTTTCACAGAACTCTGAAGAGAAACAGCAACTTGTATTACAGTATCACTACCCAAACTGGTCAACCACCAAAACTTTTTTTTATAAGGTTTTGGGCTCGGAATGATGTCTGACTCTCTGAACTGTGTTGCCCCTCATTCAGCAGCTCTTGAATCCCTCCTGCTGTGCAAATCTTTGATCTTGATTGTTGGATTGTTCTCACATAAATACGAATGACGCAACTTATTGAACTCTGACATAATGATGAATCACGTCTGTTTTTACCAGTGTAGCCCAAATGGCCAGATGGGATGGTGTATTTGCATACCTAACAGTCAAACTGCTGACTGATTGATTTCTTGGAAGACAGCGTCATGGTTTCTGAGAGAGGAAGGTAGAATTTGCAACCACCAAGTCTCTGAATACCCTTTACCGTACAGTTTGTGGCTCAAATTAACATACTGCAAAATAAACTGACACGGTTTTATGGATAAAAAAAAAAAAAGGGTCTTTTTGCAAGTAAAGAAAATTAATTTCTGAACTTATCCATATCCACTTGCATGCACACTGTTTGGAAGTTTATTCGTGCTTTCTGTCTGCCAGGATTTGATTTTACAAACACTGTATCATGGTCTTGATGAGTTTTAAGGGTGATGTTGCAAAGATATAAGAAGATATCTCAGCATTTGTTTGCATAACGTGACTTTTACTGTCAATAATTACAATTTTCACGACATGAGAGTTACATTCTCTGTCCATATGTGCCGAATCAGAATCAGAAAAGGGTTTATTCACACAGTAAGTTACACCTACGTGGAATTTGCCTTGGTGATTGGTACACACACACACACACACACACACACACTAACATATTAAACATTAATAAGAAATAAACAATAAATACAGAAACAGAAACAAATATATACAAAATAGCTGTCCAGCATAAAAACGTGGCTGAATGGGTTGAATGCAGAGTGCAAAAAATATATAATATGTGCATATTTGTTAGTGTTTAGGCGTGTGTGTATGAGACTGTGTTTAAGTGCGTGCAAGCTAACCTGTCTGGAGCACTTCCAGAGCTTGGTGTGTCCCAGAGGGCTCAGGGGTTTTTGCGGCGGTGCAGTCATAACGGGACAAGGTAGTTTCTGTCCACTGTACAGTATGTTCCATCAGCTGCCAGGTGCACAGTACAAAAACACACACACACACACACACACACACACACATACACACACACGAATATCGTTATGTCGTGACCTACCATAACAGCAGGGTCAGAGGGGCAAAGTTTCAGGGGCCGCCCCATACACTGAGAAACAGGAAGTGTGTTAGACCCGGTGTTCGAACAGATGACCTGACAGAATGAAAACCCTTGTTACACTTTGTTAAATGTCGTACTTTCATTAATTTACCGGGTTTATCTGCAGAAAATACACTCTATTGTGTCGCTTTAGTCTAAACTTCTCCCCTCTATTTTCCTCCAGGACATGACGTACCTGTGTATATCTGCTGCTGACCACTCAAAGCAAAACCTGTGAGTACTTATATGATATATATATATATTCAGTATATACACAGTATGTATGTATAGCCCCACTTCTTTTGAAAGGTCATCAATATTGGATCTGATGTATCTACCATCTGTTGATCTGTGGCATTATGTAAATAACAAGAAACTAAAAGTCCAACAAATGTTTTACCAGTATATATATATATATATATATATATATATATATATATATATATATATATATATATATATGAAAGCATTTTAAATAGAAGTATTCTTATTCAGGACGTTCATTTGAAAAGAATCACATACACAGTGCCATTACTGATTGAGTACTGTAAACCAAAAGTTTACAACTATCAATAAATCATACAATCCAGTGTCTTATAATTTCTTAATACCAAATCAGTACTTTCGCAAGTTGAATTAAGTGGAATTGATTGATTGATAAATGCATTAAATAATCTGGGCCGAGTCCTCGGTTGTGTTTTAACTAAAATGATCGTGACATGATTCACAAGAAGGAGCTCATGACTTCGAGAGGGGAATATGCTTCAGTAAGTAATGATGAACTGTGCTGTATGCAATGTATTTTGTTTTGTGGATTTGATTTGCAAATAAATGAATAAAACATGAAAAAAACCGACAGATATTTCAAATGTGGTTAAATATATATTTTTTTCAAGTCTGTATTATCAGGATGTTTAAATCCATTTGAATCCAGTGTGTTTCATCTGATAATTTGACCAGGATTCAGTACTTCAGAGACAGCATCATGTTTATCCACGAGTCCCGACTGAAAGGAGAGGGTTGCCTCGTTCACTGGTGAGTGAAAATAAATCATAAATAATACTAAAAATCCTTATTTATGTACTTAATCTTAAACAAATGACATGCTAAAACAATAGTTCAATTTGATTGATCAAACAGGATTTATAGTCTTGTTTTTTTTTTTTTAAACAATATAGTCCTTGTATGTCTTGTCTGAACTGTTAATGCATAGTGTTCTCCATTCATATTTTGATTTAAAAATCATAAAATCATAATATGCTTTACATCAGAATTAATGGTACGAAACTGGTGTCATTTGCATACGAGGTGTCGAGAGGAAGACGCAGACATATTCAGATTTAGTTGGTTTTGGTTCATTATGATGAGCATTTGCCTCGAAGTAGATAGATAGACAGATAGATAGACAGATAGACAGACAGATAGATAGATAGATAGATAGATAGATAGATAGATAGACAGATAGACAGATAGACAGACAGATAGATAGATAGATAGATTGATAGAGAGATAGATAGATAGATAGATTATTCATCCCGAGGAAAATGTTAGGCATCCAGTAGCTTACACAAACATAACACAACATACATACATATATCTCACATACATAAAAATCACTCACAGAAATTTAAATAGTTAACAACTTGTGAAGTGATTACAAAGTTCTGGTATGGACTAACCATGTGATGAAATGACCATGATAGGGTGCTATGGTAGAGTGTGTGCAATGGTGGTAGGAGGGCTAATATATCCTATAAGACAGTCAGGTGTACAGCAGACAAAGTGATATAATGGTGATATAAGGTTAGAGGCTGAGAGAGACTCATGCTGAAAAGGTAATTTCTCCCCTCCGCCTTTGTGTGGTATTGAAGAGTTGGATGGCCCTGGGGACAAAGGACCTTCTCAACCTGCCTGTTGAGCATGCTTCTCTGTTTAGGTGATTACTGACTGGATGTCTTCATATTTTATTGACCCAATTCTCCTTTTTCAACCACATCACTGTGACCAAACAACAACATTTGGGTAATGCTCTCATTGTAAATAGCATCACCTTTAATCTTTTCTCATATCAAACAGGACAAAATCAAGCATTTAACCACAGCAGAGTTTCACTTCTTTGTACACTAAAGAAGGGAATCTGACAAGGGCATAGGTTTTGTTTTAGGGGGGTGTGGGGAGAACACACACACACACACACACACACACACACACACACACACACACACACACAGGAGGTGAGAGATGAGTGAGAGCTGAGCACAAGTTGTCACATCTGTTACACTGTCAGCCGTACCCTGAATACCAGCTCCATGCATTTCAGAGGCATCAGGGTAAAACTGTTTGCTATCAGGTTCACGTCATTTGGGAGCAGCTGCAGCCAAATCAACACCCTCAACATACAGTACATCCGTTTAAAGACATTTAAGGCGCAATTCCTAGCTTCACTGCACGTTTGCCAGTCCAGCAGCGTGAGCTATAGTTTATTTCCTGTCTTGTTCTGATGATAATAATCTGATTAATAGAGACAAACAATTTCTGCATCAATTTATGGTGCAAATGTCTTTATTAATGTAAAGGAAATTATTATTCTCCTGTATTGTTCAAAACTTTCTGCATATTTAAAACATCACACGTGTTTCGGGATGTTTTGTTTTTGGAATCATGTACATCTCAACAACATATCTATTAGAGAATGAAACCTTGTTAAAGCTCCAAAGTTTAAATCTGTATAAAAGACATGACAGTCAAAATCACAAGAAAACACATTCTATATTTTTCCCAGTCATGTTGTGTTCTTTAATGCCCCCAATGTAGCACAAGTACACTGTAAGAAAAAAATCTGTAGAAAAACTAATAATGTCCTGGCAGAAAATTACCAGCAGCCTACCTTTTCCGTTAAGTTTACAGACATTTCTGTTAATCCAAAAACGGAAAATTCTGTAGATTTACAGTATATCCTCTGTACCTTTAACAGACATTTCTGTTAATTCAAAAAAATCAAAATACGGAAAAACACCTGTGAAAAATGATTATAGAAAATTCCTTCATAGGGTTAGGGTTAGCATATTGGCCCTTATTTCTAGGCACCGTTATTGTTTTCCGTACATTTTGAGCCCCCTGAATGGTGATTTGTACCTCTTTTGGGGAGTGGCTTGTCTTTTATATTTTTTGAGGGGCACAAATCTACATCTGCTAAATATTGGGGGGGGACACATCTATGGAATGTGAATATGTGTTGATTACTACACCTGGCATCAAGTTGTGATGCTGTGTGCTCTCAGTGTGGCAGGAGTGTCCCGCAGTGTGACTCTGGTGGTGGCTTACATCATGACGGTGACGGGTCGCGGCTGGGTGGAGTCTCTGGCGGCGGTGAGGGCGGCGCGGCCGTGTGCGGGGCCCAACCTGGGCTTCCTCCGGCAGCTGGAGGAGTTTGAAAACACAGAACTGACAGAAGTGAGTGAAACCCCACTGATCTCAATTTAAAGTTATGATCATTAAGATTACATTTAGTTTATTTATTTTTTCAGCAGTAGTCATTCAATGTATTTCTGTAATTACCGGTATTGGTGTTTTAAGCACCCAACGTCTCGTCGCACTAGGATTAGGCAATGGTTAGGGTTAGGGTTAAGGTTAGGTGCCTTGCAGTCAACGTTGGGGGCTTAAAACACCATCAAGCGTAATTACCTAGAAGCAGAGTTGGGGATTACTCTATATCAACGACGTTTCATTTCCGGGATTGTTCAGGTGCTGCTGGAAATTCCGCCGGATGTCCCTCAATCCGGCCGGATGTCTGTCACCTTCCTCTTTCTTTGTGTTGTAATTTTAAACTGCGGTGGATTTCTGAGGACTATGGTTAACTGCTCCTCAGATCTCTGCAGGGTAAATCCAGACAGCTAGCTAGACTATCTGTCCAATCTGAGTTTTCTGTTGCGCGACTAAAACTACTTTTGAACATACACGTTCCACCAAAACAAGTTCCTTCCCGAGGCTATTTTGCAGCGGCACCATTGCTCCGTCCGGTGCTTAGCGCCGCCCAAAACTATTGTGATTGGTTTAAAGAAATGCCAATAAATCAGAGCACGTTTCTCTCCCATCCCAGAATGCTGTGTGGACTAGCCAGACCCTCCTCAGCGCTGTGAAGGAAGGTCTGGCAATGCGAGACTAGGCACAACTTCAGATACTTCCAAGGTGCATGGAGAGGGGAAAGAGGTCTAAATAGGTCAAATCTCCAACAACACTTAATACAATACATTATTGAACGACTTCAGCCTGTGGCATTCATCAGGGTTTCTGTAGTTGACTTCCTATATATTAGTTTTAGTTGTTACTGGCAGAGTCCGCCATTCGTACGTGGGATTCAAATTGTATATCCATGCACAAGGGATTAAAAGGGAAATAGACTGGATCAACGGAAGCACGTTTCCAGGATAATTGCCTGACATCTCGCGGGTGGCTCACACAGGAAACAACAACAAACTTAGATCTCGCAAGCTACACGCTGACAATGTTAAGTTTTGAAAAAAAATAGAATCGTACAACAAGGCATGCCTGCTTGGTTCTTTTAGGGAATTATTGTAAAGATTTACAAAGAATATATTAACGGCATTGACTATCTAACTGGGATGTTTGGGGACTGATTGGTGGGATTGCTGTGGATGAAGTACACACGGCGATACACTGCTAAGAGCATTTGACGTTTAACCATGTATCCAGCTAATTTAAATAGCTCACGTTACTGTATTTGTGTGAACAGTTAACTTCATTTTATATTGTATGTGGCGTTTTCTTTTGCTGGTTGCAAATGTTCCACCAAAACTAGTTCCTTCCCGAGACTATTTTGCAGAGGCACCGTTGCTGCGTCCAGAGCATAGCGCCACCCAAGACGATTAAAGAAATGCAAACAACCCAGAGCATTTTTTTCTACTATCCTTAAATGTACGTCTGCTGTAGCCAGAGCTTACTCCACAGCTTACTCCACAGCGCTGTGGGAGACTTAAAGGGAAATGATGCAAACATGCATTGGACTTTTTTTAGGGTTCAGTATGACTGTGTCGACATTGTTGACTGCTTTCTAAATTAAAACAATGTGACGTGATGAAGGCTCTTGGCCAGCGGTTTGTTCAGGTGCTCTGTATTGCTCACAGACAGAGTAGAGCTCTGCTTGAAGAGAAACTCAACACCAGGCTGAAACGCAGTGTTTGTATTACCTTCTGTGGTTGAAAGTTTCAAGCCTGTGCCACTTCTTGTTGTGTTTTTTGAAGATGATTTTTTATTGCTTTTGTATTTGAAAGTAAAGCGGTAGACAGGAAGTGGTGGGAGAGAAGGTCCACGGTTGGAATTAAACCGTGGACGTTGCGGTCACAGTATGTGGCATGCGCTGTAACCATTCAGCTAACAGGGTACTACCACCTGTTTCACATCTGACATGTACAACACCACACACTTTTGGATTAACCCAGTTTAAGTGTACGCTGTAACAGCACCTGTAACCACACCCGACAGTGATGTCACTGTGCATCGTCACCGAGGAGTACACGTCTACGTCACAGCAGCAAGGTAAGAAGCTAAGGCTACATTTACATTGCTACATTTTGGTTTTTAAGAGCAGTTTTTGTGCCAAAAAGTGTTTTTAGGTCCAGTAGAAAAATTCATATCCATTTAAACTAATACACCCAAACCAAAATATCGCATCAACATTCTCGTATACTGGGGATGCTCATGCCGGGGTAAACTGGAGGCAGCAGGTATGATCATAGACAGTAAAAGAAATGGACACAGCGACGCCATAGACTTCGACGGAGACCAGTGAAGTCAATTAGAAGTACTTTTCCGGTGATGGCTGAGCGTACTGCGCAACTGCTGCTCAGCTTCAAACTGAGCTTGACGACGTAGATATGAGCAACCTGTCTGAAAGTTGTAAGTCTTCTGGTAGCTGTGCCCTCCCTTGACTGTATGCCTCACGTCGCCCCGATTGCCTGCGAGCTTCTCCTGACTATACGGTAATTTCTCTACTGTGCAACAGAAAGTCTCGCCCGTTATGACACAATCGTTTTTTTACAAAAACGTCTGCTATGGGGCCATAACGTGTGATACAAGGTAATGGAGCCTTTTATACATTGTCGTGTTTCTTTAGAAATAAACAATGGACAAATAGAGTCTTTAAACACTTCAGATGTTAAGTTATTTGCTGTGAAAGTGATGTCAAAATGAATGGGAGTCAATGGAATGCTAGCAGAAGGTGATGGCTTGTTAGCCTCAGAATCTCCCCATAGGAGGTACGCTTTCCGGATGCTCGCTTACCCCCCTGGGTATACTCTACCCATTGCTGGTAGTTGCCATGGTAACGTTAGTAGCTTAGTCTCAGAGAACGAGACGTCATGACCCAATCAGGTGGCGAAACATTGGCGTCAGTGTCGGTGTTGCCAAAGGTCTACGTTTGCGGCCGTCGAGACTGCAACACAATCCTACAGATTCCAAACCAAAACGGGGTCAGAAGTTTTTAACAAATTTCTCCAGTTTAGGGGCTCTGAAACGCCAGAGCAGTGCAAACATTTCTACTGCCACCAGTGTATCATAAACGTGTCACATTTTGAACGGAACATTGGCACCCATATAACTAAAAGCCCGGATATGTTTGAAATGAATTTCAGACCTGCTCTGAAGGGCCACACTCGAAGAGAGACAAGATGTGATGGCCATTCAAATGGGGATATGGGAACACACACTTTCAGACAGTATCTCCTTAAAGTTAACAACTGTTGCACTCCTTTACACACAACAGTCACTGTGTAAATTGAGCATGATTATCTCACTGGCATCTCTTTATCTATAAGGCTCTTGTTGGAAAACTACCATACTACTCTACATAGGGTTGGGCATCGAGAACCGATTCCTACTTGGAATCGTTTAAAAAATTACGATTCCAGTGGAATTGTTTCTTTATTGGAATCGTTTGGAATCTTTTGGAGGATTTGGTTATTAAATCTGCTCATGGTTCCAAATTTAACATGCGCAAGTTTTGGTTTCCGTAGTGCCCATGCGCTTGTTGTGTTGCAGCCTTGGAGCACAGTAAGTGGCGCTTTAGTGTGGCTTTAGTTTACGTTGAAAAAGCCCTGTAAAACTGCACCCCACCATTGAATCAAAATAAAACTTCCCTCTTATGTGCGAAATAAGCATGTGACCCTTTTCAAATCTACCAATCAAAGAATCGGAATCGAGAATCGATAAGAACCAGAATCGAAAAGAAGAATCGCAATTGGAATCACAATTGTTAAAATCCAAACGATGCCCAACCCTAGCCCTACAGAACTTCTCTGTTTCTCAGAGGGGCATTATCAGACTCGCTCTGCTGACTGGCTTTCGCGTCATGTTCCACGAGCTCAGTCTGAATTTGGAAAAACACCGGACTTAGTGCTCCTGACTCCTGGAACAAATTACAGCACTTCTTTAAAAATCAACGCACTTGTGCCTATTGGACAATTTAGAAATCTTGTTTTGGTGGAAGATGTGTACGTTCAAAAGTTGTTTTAGTCGTGCAACGGAGAATCTGCAGAGAGCTAAGGAGCAGTTAACCATAGTCCTCATAAATCCACCGGAGATTAGAATTCCAACACAAAGCAATGCCGGAAGTAGAACGTCGTGGATATAGACTGGAAGCCTACTGACCCATAAAACACACTTGGCCTTGCCACCAGTACCAAATGGTGTTGCCTAAAACAACTAGGAATGAAATCCAACTTTAACTATCCTCCTCTTTGTCTTTATTTCCTGTCACACCCTCCATCGCTTTGATTCTGTCTCAGCTGTCATCTATTCATCTCACTCACTTTTACACCCCCCCGCAGTATCAGGCCTGGTGGAAGGAACGATACGGGAAGAACTCATTCAATGATGACGAGGAGATGGAAAACCTTTTAACTCGGAAATCCAACAGCAACAGCAGCAGCAGCAATAGCATACAACCAGCATCACACCTGAGCTTGGCACAAGTGGCACCTGAAAGAAATGTCTTCTAAGAGTCTCGTCTTTCCTGAAATCAAGCAGCTGAAGGACTGATATTATTATCATTATTATAATTATTATCAGCTGCTTTTCTTCATCATCAACCCTGCAGAGTAAAGCTACAGCAGGAACCTGTTCTGTATCCATATTACGATGAATCTCATGTTTGCAGAAAGGCTGAGGAGTTATGTGAGTGGGGGGGGAATTTTTTTTTATGCCATTATCTCAGCCCCTCTCTCGTCATGTCATGTCCTCGCCTCTAACTGTCAAAAACACATGCAAGGGCAGTCAAGCATGACACCAAGGAAATATGTACATACAGTCCACAATGTGAACACACATTTCGCAGCGTTCCCTCCCCCGCCTAGTTATGTTATGTTGTGTTGACTTGAAATATGAGTATTACTTTCTGTAGACAGTGTGGAAGCTGAAGAATACTGTATCAGTATCCAGTAAAACAGTATCAGAAACAGTATTTATTCATAAATCAGTTTTATTCCTTAATGTTTATTTTTGTTTGTGTTGTAAAAGTGTGTTCAATTAGACTCTCAATTATAACATCTTGTGGAGTTACTGATTGCCACCTACATTTCTGCTCCAGATTATATAGGCATTTTACACATGTATTTGCATTTATTTAATAAAATCCATTAATTGAGTTTGAATTTTATTTCATAGGGATGATGCAATTCAACATAGTTCCATCACAGCGCATGCAAACTGCTGCACAGAGAGATTATAGCTAACTTTCAACTTATCAAGTGAATATTTCTTTATATATTTAAAAGCAGTGGTTACTAACCTGGAGGCTGCAACCCCAATAAGGATCGGGAAGGCATAAAACATGTTAAAACCTATTTCTGCTACACAAATTAAAGCATCATTTGAGACATTTCAGGCCTTTTACAAAATATTCAAATAAAACAAGAGTCTTTGGTGGAACTGGCCAGTGGTGGAAGACATATTTAGATCCTTTACTTAAGTAAAAGGTGCAACGTAGAATATAAAAATACTCCATTACAAGTAAACATCCTGATGCATTAATGTGTGAGCAGAATTTTTTTTTTGTTTGTTTCAGGTGGTATTTTTAACTACTTGATATTCTGCGGGGTAGTTTAATCTAAACAACATTCATTATATATTATAAATTGATCATTAACTTTTTTTGTTTGTTCTTAATGTTAGGGTTATTGTTATAACACATTTTTATTTGTTTTTGATCTAGTTCTCTCCTAAACATTTTTTATCTTTTAAAACTTGAGTGTGTGTGTGTGTGTGTGTGTGTGTGTGTGTGTGTATGTGTGTATGTGTTGGGGTTGCAAGCCTAAAGGCAATGGTACAATAGTAATATTAAGTGCTATTGGACAATTAATTAATTAATTTACTTAAGTACTGTTATTAATTACAATTTGGAAGTAGGAATCTCTACTATTTTATAGGGTATTTCACTACTTTTCAGAGGGACATTTTGTGTGTTGTATTCTACACTCATCTGATTTATCTGCTATAGTGACCAATTACTTTACAGATTAAGATTCTATGTAGAACATAAGCTGATTTTTTATAAAATATGATGCCCAACAGTGTATTAAATAGTTAAACTTAGCTCCACCTCAACCAGCTAAACTATAGCAATGTTTCTAATGTCAGTAATGATAATCAAATGATGTACCCTATCATATTATATCCTTTATTACAACACTGACAGGAGCCAATTCTGCAGAATCAATACTTTTAATTTTGAGACGTTGAGTTTCATTAGTTCTTTGTACTGTTACTTAAGTAGACTATTTAAATGCAGTATTTGAGTATTTTTTTGAGTAAATGTAGAGCTGATTTCGAGCGTTACAGTGAGGATTTTTAATTGTTTTGTATTTTGTATGGAACCTTTACTCCTATTTCTAAGACACCTGGTGCTCACACCTCGATGGACTGTAGACATTGTGCTCACACAATAACGTAGGCTATTTGGTATTTGT
This sequence comes from Sander vitreus, assembly GCF_031162955.1. Taxonomy (NCBI): domain Eukaryota; kingdom Metazoa; phylum Chordata; class Actinopteri; order Perciformes; family Percidae; genus Sander; species Sander vitreus. The sequence goes on from NC_135863.1 coordinate 2,804,897, forward strand.
AGCCTATATATGGTAGCCTAAGCTATATAATACGGTGGCCTATATGACACACAGTTTATAATAAATTGTTGTCTAATTGTCTGCGGTATCATCGCAGTTTTTCTTTATAATCTTCCAACGTCAACAAGCTCAGGTTTTTTTACGCATCACTTCTGCTGCAGGACCAATCTATAGTTACTTTTCGTAAAGCTTTATCATTTCAAAGAATTGTTTTCGTCTCCGTCCTGAGTTTCCACGTGTGCGGGTGTGTGACACTTCAGACTGACGCTGGCAGGATTTCCCCCGGTGTCTTACTGGAGACCGGCCACTGTGCGCGCTTGATAGAGAGAGAGAGAGAGAGAAGGAGAGAGAGAGAGAGAGAGAGAGAGAGAGAGAGAGAGAGAGAGAGAGAGAGAGCAGCAGCAGGTGCGTCCTCCTCAGCATCCCCGGCTCCGTGTCTCCGCCCTCTCGCTGCTCGCTATAGGCTGGAGGATTTAAGCGGGCCCGCCGTAATGATGAGGGCTTTCTGAGACTGATTGATTTCAAAACTTGACGGGTTTCGAGTTTCACAGGTAAGAGCAGCTCGGTACACTATTAGCACGCTAAACTAAAGAACGTTAAAACCACGTTAGTCTGCGTGGGAGAGCGGGGTTATTGAGTTTTAGCCTACTGAACGTGGACAGACTCATCCTTATCTGCTAAACTTGCACTACTTTCAAAACACATATCAGCACATTGCGCATTGATACAGGGCTAAATTTGAGTTGTCGCGTGCGTGTGTTTGGACAGAGATGAATGTAGAGGTGGATTACGGAGGCTCCGGGAGCAGCGGGAACGGAAAGCTGCGCCAGTGGCTCATCGAGCAGGTGGACTCCGGCAAATATCCCGGGCTGGTGTGGGAGAACGACGAGAAGAACATCTTCAGGATACCGTGGAAACACGCCGGGAAACAGGACTACAACCGTGATGAGGATGCCGCGCTTTTCAAGGTAAGAGACTCGCACCCTCCGCTGTTTAATCCAGACAGAACGAAAAATGACTTTCAGAATAAAAGTAGAAAAACTGGTGTGCAAACATTTTTTTTTTTTTTTATATATATATAGCATACAGTCTAAGGTACAAACTGACAAAACCCATCGTTTTCAAATGATTCAAAGTGATATAAAGGGAGACTATGATTATTTCTCTCATTTCTCTCTCAGGCTACAGTAGATTTTTTTTATCGTAATGGTGCTTTTCACAAAGTATTTGAGGCTTAATCACTTAGAGTAATCAAAGGAACATTAACCAGTTTGTCTTGCACATTTAATGTTTTTAATATTTCATGTAAAGCACGCCTTTTGTGTATGAAATGTGCAATAAATATAAATAGGGCTGCAACGATTCTGCTCATTATCGATTAGTCTGCTGATTACTTTGTTGATTGTTATTTTGTCTATTAAAAATGTAATCAATTTACTGTTATGAATGAAAAACAGGACATATCAAAAACATTTAAGACATTGACCATTGTTGCTGATTAATTTTCTGTTGATGTACCACTCAATTAATCGACTAAGCCTAATTGTTTTAGCTCTCTTATTAACTGTCCTCACATGCTGGAGATCAGTGTGGTATTTGTCTCACCCTCTAAGGCTAAACTTTAGTAAAGGTTTTTGAAGTCTTAACGGTTGTTGGTCTGCAGGCCTGGGCGCTGTTTAAAGGCAAGTTTCGGGAGGGGATCGACAAGGCGGACCCGCCGACCTGGAAGACTCGCCTCCGCTGCGCCCTCAACAAGAGCAATGACTTCGAGGAGCTGGTGGAGAGGAGCCAACTGGACATCTCAGACCCGTACAAAGTGTACCGCGTCATCCCTGAGGGCGCCAAGAAAAGTCAGTCCCAAATCATATATCACACAATACCGCTTTTAAACTGTTGGTTTCTGGCACAGCATGAGTTAAATGATAATGCAGCAGATGGCAATTACAGTCTACAGTCTACAGTCTTCAGGTTAACCTGAAGACTGTAGTCTGGACCCAGCCTCTTATGTGTTTACCTATTCTGTTTAGGATTGACCCATTTACAAATAATCTTAGGCTGAATGGAACCTGGGTCCCTGCAAACCGACATAGGTTGAAATGTGTGTGTTTAAGGTATTATGGATGTTAGATGTTGTTATGATAAACTGGTTATAATGAGACAAAGTTGGAAATTCTCTGCCATGATTGATAAAGGTCACTGACTCCTCAGAGCAGTAACAAAACTTTTGTAGAGTCACAAAGCCAAACCACCAGAGAAGGTCATGATGTCAACAGCTGTGGACTTTTTCTGTGCAGACTTCTGTATGTGTTAAGATTGTTTTTTCTTCCTTCTGTCTTGCGTTTAGGACCCCGACAGGACGACAGTCCTCTGAGTCCAATGAGCTATCAGGTGCATTCCCCCTATCCGGCACTGCAGACTCAGGTGATTTGCATACACATGGAAATGAGTGTGCTTGAGGGAGGGAGGGAGGGAGAGAGAGAGAGTGAGAGAGAGAGAGAGAAAGGCAGAGAGTGAGAGAGATTTGATGTTTAACAGAAACAGTTGATGAGAAAGCATACCGTGCATGCTTGAATGACCTCAGATGCACCAGATGCCAGGTCACAGGTTTTATGAGTTGCATCACAAAGTCTTACTGGCGCTGACTTCAAGTGCTGTTGGAAATGCTGAAATTATCAGAAAATCATCACACAGGACGAGGGCAGTGTCCAATTTGTCTGCGTTGTCCAAGTTCCAATGATGTGACATTTTATTTGGCGCAAATCATGTAAAAACCATGTCAATAACAGGCGTTGTTCATTTGTTAGACAGTATGTCATGTATGTTTGTGCCGAAGAATTTAGAAATATTTCTTTCAGTTTGACTTTCCAGCTAGATGCCACTATCCAAATTTCTTGACTAGACACCAAAAAAGTAAAATATTTATACATTTAACTGTTAAATCATATTTTTGGTACATGTTATCACCCTACAGTATTACACAGTTTTGTCCAGAGTTGTAATTCTGGTAGACAAATAATACATTCATTTATTTAACTGAACTATTTTTTTATAATTCTTTGTCTTAAAGTAGTCTAAAGATAATGAAAAAAGGACACATACTAACAATGTAAATATACAGTATATGAAATCGTTTTTTCTCCTTAAGAAAAGGATTTTACTCTTCAGTTGCAGGAGTCAAAACAAAATCAATGACAGAAGTTACATCGTCATAATAACAATTTCAATTTGGAAGCTGGAGCGTGCATGTGTCCAGTACAGTCGGATTATGTTAACTTAATTATTATGTGATTATTTATAATTATTAAATAATAATAATTATTATTATTATGTTAACTTGATTGTTTGTGTGTCTGTCTGTAGATGCCACAGTACGTGCCCACACCAGAGTGTGGCTGGAGAGATTACTGTCCGGAACAGGCCGCCCTGCCTGAGCTGCCCTACACTCAGTGTCCCTGTCCCCCCCGCAGCCTGCCATGGCAGGGCCCGTCCATGGAGAATGGTACGGTATTACCACTATGGCTATTATTTCAGCTTGTCTTACATTTTGTATAGGGAGGGGGTGATGTCAAGTGTGTGTGTGGGGGGGGGGGGGTTCAGATGGGGAGGTGATGTGTCCATGTCGTAAGTTGCATGTTTTGTGTTAAAAAATAAATAAAAAAATGTAATCGTAAAATATAAGCATTAGCATCCTAGGCAGTGCCTTTTCTGTGCGTGTGTTGAGACTGTCTGCCCCTCTGTGTGTGCAGGATACCAGCTCAGAGCCTCTATTTACTCGTACGGTCCTGCTGACAGCCAGCCCTCGCCTTTCTCGCTGGACGCCAGCATCAGATCAGCGGAAGCGCTCTCAGGTAAACACATTCATTTCACTTTTTCTCTCTGCACGCTATAAAATCAAAAGGAAGGGAGGAAGGGTACTGTTGGTCCAGTGATGTCCTAAGCTGAGCTTTAGATGCGATTTCGATGTGGCTGCAGCTCTTGTTCGGCCTCAGTATCCTTTAAACAAAACCATAAATTAGGACCAAACAGTGAAAACATCTTTACATAATGTATACATGCCTAGAAATAAAACATGCAACATGCAAGTCTATATGTACAAGACTGTGCTTTGTTTATGGCCATATATATATATTACATAGCTAAAGATACAGACATCTGTTTGTTTAACTTCAATCTATGTAGCCTAATTATAGCCTACATCCATTTAGACATCTATAAAACGGCTAAGGCAAAACTGCAGAAAGGATTTGTATAACACTGCTATGATATTGGGAAGATTAATGCAACTACACAATGTTTTACTAAGCTTAAAAAATACAATATATATAGAAATAAACCCCGTAGGCTGGCGTTTCGATACCTGCGCAGCACCAGTGCCTGAGACGTGTAATGGCTGTGTATCTGTCAACTAGATTTGATTATGTACTGCCCCCTAGTGGCCATGGAACTTATTTACTGCCCCCTAGTGACAAGAAATTAATGAATGCAGCTTTAATGAAACTCGGAGGGATCGCAGTGTTTTGACGTTAAGAAAATACAATAAGCCTGATGGAGGCACTAGCTTATAGTAGCTTCAGTTTAAGGTCTACATTTTTTTTGTGATACTTTAGACATAGCTGGTCTACTTTTTATGACATTTGAAGGGATGACATATTTTTTAGAAAGTGCTTCAAAACATTGAGTGAAGTGCACTATAATAAAAGTTTAACATTTCACAGTTTGAAGTCGGACACAGATCTTGCAACACAGATCAAGATCAGAGCGTCAAAGTACTAACACGACCGCTCCAGTTCAGTTCAGTGTTGACCTGTTTCCCAGAGAACTACAAACCTTAACAGCGGTGTATGGGGCAATAAAATAATTTATCGCAATCCATTTCCAGCTTATACAGTGGGGCAACAAAGTATTTAGTCAGCCACCAATTGTGCAAGTTCTCCCACTTAAAAAGATGAGAGAGGCCTGTAATTTTCATCATAGGTACACTTCAACTATGAGAGACAAAATGAGGAAAAGAAATCCAGAAAATCACATTGAAGGATTTTTAATGAATTTATTTGCAAATTATGGTGGAAAATAAGTATTTGGTCAATAACAAAAGTTCATCTCAATACTTTGTTATATACCCTTTGTTGGCAATGACAGAGGTCAAACGTTTTCTGTAAGTTTTCACAAGGTTTACACACACTGTTGCTGGTATTTTGGCCCATTCCTCCATGCAGATCTCCTCTAGAGCAGTGATGTTTTGGGGCTGTCGCTGGGCAACACGGACTTTCAACTCCCTCCAAAGATTTTCTATGGGGTTGAGATCTGGAGACTGGCTAGGCCACTCCAGGACCTTGAAATGCTTCTTACGAAGCCACTCCTTCGTTGCCCAGGCGGTGTGTTTGGGATCATTGTCATGCTGAAAGACCCAGCCACGTTTCATCTTCAATGTCCTTGCTGATGGAAGGAGGTTTTCACTCAAAATCTCACGATACATGGCCCCATTCATTCTTTCCTTTACACGGATCAGTCGTCCTGGTCCCTTTGCAGAAAAACAGCCCCAAAGCATGATGTTTCCACCCCCATGCTTCACAGTAGGTATGGTGTTCTTTGGATGCAACTCAGCATTCTTTCCCCTCCAAACACAACGAGTTGAGTTTTTACCAAAAAGTTCTATTTTGGTTTCATCTGACCATATGACATTCTCCCAATCCTCTTCTGGATCATCCAAATGTTCTCTAGCAAACTCCAGACGGGCCTGGACATGTACTGGCTTAAGCAAGGGGACACGTCTGGCACTGCAGGATTTGAGTCCCTGGCGGCGTAGTGTGTTACTGATGGTAGCCTTTGTTACTTTGGTCCCAGCTCTCTGCAGGTCATTCACTAGGTCCCCCCGTGTGGTTCTGAGATTTTTGCTCTTGTGATCATTTTGACCCCACGGGGTGAGATCTTGCATGGAGCCCCGGATCGAGGGAGATTATTAGTGGTCTTGTATGTCTTCCATTTTCTTATAATTGTTCCCACAGTTGATTTCTTCACACCAAGCTGCTTACCTATTGCAGATTCAGTCTTCCCAGCCTGGTGCAGGTCTACAATTTTGTTTCCTTTGACAGCTCTTTGGTCTTGGCCATAGTGGAGTTTGGAGTGTGACTGTTTGAGTTTGTGGACAGGTGTCTTTTATACTGATAACAAGTTCAAACAGGTGCCATTAATACAGGTAATGAGTGGAGGACAGAGGAGCCTCTTAAAGAAGAAGTTAAAGGTCTGAGAGCCAGAAATCTTGCTTGTTTGTAGGTGACCAAATACTTATTTTCCCGAGGACTTTGCAAATAAATTCATTAAAAATTCTACAATGTGATTTTCTGGATTTTTTTTCTCATTTTGTCTCTCATAGTTGAAGTGTACCTATGATGAAAATTACAGGCCTCTCTCATCTTTTTAAGTGGGAGAACTTGCACAATTGGTGGCTGACTAAATACTTTTTTGCCCCACTGTATGCAACATTATCACCTCTAAAATGCTTACGAAATAAGTGGAGCACTAACTGGTTAAGTTTAAAGCTAGACTGTGCATGCTGAACAGGGGGTACAGCTACAAGCGTCCATATTTGTAGTTTGGTAGACACTAAAGTCGTTACATAAAATAGAGAAACTTGAAACTGTTATCGACACTTTTGTTAAGCAATTTTATGCCAGCTGATTAATCGATTATTCCCTTCATTGTAGATATATTCATTTTCAGCCAAACATACAGTAGCTCACAAATACTTTGTGATTCAATTCAAATTAATTTAAAATCTTGACCCTGATTGGCAGATGTGACATGCACAAACATCAGTGTCTGAAATATGTGACGTTGCAGATAAGTTCACTAAGACAACACACAGCTCGACTCCGTTCAACACTACACTGAGAAGGGTGAACTTAGTCTCGCATTGCCAGGCCTATCTCCCCAGCGCTGTGGAGTAAGATCTGGCTACACCACACATACATTCTGGCATAGGAGAAAAAAACGCTCTGGGTTGTTTGCATTTCTTTAAACCAATCGCAGTCGTCTTGGGCGTTGCTAAGCTCTGGACACAGCAACGGTGGCTCTGCTAAATAGTCTAGGGAAGGAACTTGTGTTGGTGGAACATTTGCAACCAGGAAAAGAAAATGCCACATTACAATATTAAATTAAGTTAACTGTTCACACAAATACAGTAACATGAGCTATTTAAATTAGCTGGATACATGGTTAAACCTCATTTACTCTTACCAGTGTTTCGCCATGCACTTCGTCCACAGCAATCCCACCAATCGGTCCCAAAATGTCCCAGTTAGAGAGAAAATGCCAGGAACATATTCTTTGTAAATCTATACAATCATTCCACGAAAGAACCAAGCAGGCCAGCCATGTTTCACGATCCAAATTTTCTTCAAAACCTGACATTTTTTAGCGTGTAGCTTGCTGGCTCGAAGTGTGTTGTTGTTTCCCCGAGGAGAACGGAGTTAGACAACGGCAACACAGAGAGAGAGGGGAAAGCGAGGAACATCCGGCGCCATTGATCCAGTCTAACGTGAACTCTACCTGTGTTCTCTTCTCCTCCTATTAGACTTCCGCCTGCATGTGTCTGTATATTTCCGGGATACTCTTGTGAGGGAGGCGACCACCTCCAGTCTGGAGGGCTGCCACATCACCCCAGAAGAGAAGCACTATTTGCCGCCCGGAGGTCCTGACGTGATCCCCCTGCCTGTGGACAGTTTCTTGGCCCACAGGATGGCAGAGGAGTGTCCCCCGAGTCCCCCGTCCAGCCTGGAGAGGGGAGTGTTACTGTGGATGGGCCAAGACGGACTGTACGCTCGGCGGCTGTGTCAGAGCCGAGTGTACTGGCAGGGAGGAGTGCCCCAGTACGGGGACAAGCTCAACAAACTGGAGAGAGAGGTCACCTGTAAACTCCTCCACACACAGGACTACCTGACAGGTGAGACAGCAGAAAAGGGCTGCAACTAATTTCATAATCATTGAATCTGGAGATTTGTATTTGATTGTCTATGATTGATAAGTCTACGACGTATCAAAAAGTAGTGAAAAATGCCATCCTAGTTTTTCCTAAAGCCCGAAGTGGCATCGTCAACTCAACAGTCCACATCCAAAGATATTCAATTCACATTTAACGACAAAAAATAGGAAATATTCACATTTAAGAAGCTGGAAGCAGCAGACGTTTGGCATATTGGTTTTATAAATGATAAGCAATTGATTATCATAAATGTTTGTCGATTAGTTATTGAAACTGAAAGCATGTTGGACAACTCTTCACTACACCATTCTTTATTCACCAAATGTTTCTGGCTGCCCAGTTGTTGTTGAAAACCCGGCTGTTATATATAATAATACTTAACTGCTGTTCTGAAATTAGTTTCAGACACCTCAAAGACTCTTCGGCAACACTTTACTTGAAGGTCTCTACATAAGAGTGACATGACACTGTCACTCTTATGTAGATACCTTCTAGTAAAGTGTAACTGACTCTTCTAACCATCTGGATGAAAAATATTTCACACAATAAAATAAAAACCCATTTTTTGACCCATTTCCTAAGTTGCAACTATAGCTGGAAAAAAGCAGATCTCTTTTGCTCTTTTAGTAAAACACAAGCAAAATATGAATGTGTTATTTTGTATGAAAATTTCAGAAAGAAACACCAATACAGCTAATCAGATTTTCAAGAATTTGTACATGAGATCTAAACCAATACTGTTAGTTTGTTAGAACAAAGAGTTGCAACTTGTGAAACAGGTAAAAAGTGCAGCAGATGGAATATTTTGTTCGTTGGAAGAGTCTTTGAGAGTTCTGGAAAATCCTTCAAAAAAGTGGAGTGTGTTGTTAAATAACCTTCTGAGTTATTCAAAGTGTATTTTCAAAAAATCGGATGCTTAGCTCTGTGACTCCTATGTAATGGTATTAGAGTACTTAAGAGGCAAACACTGGGGCTAAGGATAAACTTACAGTCAGCAGTGCAGAGTTTGTGTTTGTCTGAACCGACTTTGAGAAAAACTACAGCTCATTTACTGTAAGTCACTTAAGACAAAAGCCATCTCAGAATAAAACTTAATTCCCCCCAAAAGTCAAATTCACTGTGTCAACCATAACAACTGTGGCAGGCCTACTCCTTTAAGTAGTATTTCATGATGAGGGAGCAGTCACATCATCCCCGCCCACATGCTAAGCCAGCCCCAGCTGTGTAAAAAGCCTGACAGCTAATTGTATTTGCATACATGGTGTGACCAGGACTTTCCATTTGAATCACCCCAAATGTCATGTCACTTCAAGTGAAATTCTCCTGAATTCGTTTGAATTTGTTCAATTGTACTGACAAATGCTCTGATCTCATCTCTTTCCTGACTATCAGAGATCCAGAGCTGTGGGCTCCACGGTCGGCCGCTGCCTCGCTTCCAGGTCGTGCTTCATTTTGGAGACGAGTGTCTGGACCCGCAGAGACAAAGACGGACCCTCACAGTCCAGGTGACTGCCCATATTCTAGTACCTGCTGCTGCACTCATATAGAGCTGTAACAACTCCAGATGTTGCTGTGCAATTAATTGTCTCGGAAATAATTTTGATTAACAATATAATTGTCTCTGTCTAAATATTTATTTATTTATGACTTTTTAAAACAAATGTCAAGTTTTGAATGAATCACAGAATACATCTTTTGGTTATATATCACTGTTATGTGATCCATATAATGGAATAACACAAAGACACTGCCTATAAAGTAAACAACGCCTCTTATCCTAAAACATTTTCTGTCTGTATCCCCCCTTTTCAAAAAGGGTCAAGTGCCAACAACTAACAATTGAAATAATAACAAAAATATATAGTCCGACTAATAATCACTTATATAATTATAATACGCCTTAGCTAATGTTAGCAATTAATTGCGGTTGGACAAAGAAACTGCGATTATGTTAAAAAAAAAAATTGTCAATTAGACAATAATTGTTACAGGTCTAAATACATAATCTATGGAAAATATGTTTGACTCATTTTTGTTGCTATGAACGTGTATTGGGTCAAGTGCCAACAACTAGCATAGCTTTAGCCGAACAGTCCTACCAATAATTACTTATATAATTACAATTTGGCATATCTAAACATACTCCTTAAGACCTTTGCTAATGTTAGCAATTAATTGCGGTTAAACGAAGAAACCGTGATAACGTAAATATTTTTTTCAATTAGACAATTATGTAATAATTGTTACAGGCCTACACTCATATTAAAGTAATGTTTGATTAGCCATGCCTCACATCTCCACATTGCAATTCCATGCACCTATAGATTACTTTCAGTTTTGTCATTTTGCACTTTTAAAATGAGATTTGAGGATTTGAAAGTCTGTAAGAACTTCTTCATAGTCATAGTGTTTCAAAACTTTAAATTCAGTTTCTGAACGAGCAAGTCAGTCTAATGATCAGCCTAATTTTACCTTTGGAAGAATCCAACCAGCTTTCTGACTCCGTGTCAACCTGGGAAGATCTGAAACCCAGAAAACCCCCCAGAAACAAACCCAAAAAGTGGAGGTTCAACCAATGGTGCTCCGGCCTTTCTTGGCAGTTAGTGTTAAGTGTTACAGCCTGATAATCGGACTGAATAGAAAGTTTGTTTTCACTCCGATCGTTTAGTCTAAAATCGTGGTAACGTTTGCTGATTTCTGTTTGGGAGGGATTAGTCGATCAACGGTGAAAATTGCAAATATTCCAAAGTTCCAGTCTCTATTAAGATAATTTGCTGCTTTTTCAAAGCTTTAGTGCATAACTTGTTGGTATTAATAAACGTCCGTTACATTCAAGCCATTGCCAAATGAGTTGCTACAAAGCTAATTAAGACTATCAGCTCCACACAACTCTCTCTGGATTTCTCAGTATGTTCAGAAGATTGTGTCGTCCGGTGACTTTCGCGCGCAGAAAGCTCTCCTGAAGATAATTACCTCTCCTGAAGAGTCCACCTTTTTTTTTTTTTTTTTTTTTTATCCTCCGTGTCCTCCTTGTCTACTAGCAACTGCGTGGAGGAGGGGGGAGGGGGGGGTGCGTGATCACAGAAGGCTTGTATCATGTGGACGCGCCGACAGTTTTGTTGACATTACTTAGAATTCCTCATGGGGGCGACAGAAACTACGCACTACAGCTTTAAATTGACGGCTTCAAGATAAAAGGCAGTTCGGTGCGAAGACGTTCTGTCCGATTGGGGCCTAATGGAATATTTTTTTAGGTTTTTAGGAGCGTCAGGGAAAACAAGCACTTTGATGCCATCACCTTGGGCTTTATGAAATTGTGATGGTCATTTTTTGCAAAATGTTATAGCCTAAAAAACGTTTTGTTACGATTTCTTTTTAGCTTAACCAGGAAAATAATCAGCAGACTAACTTATATATAGATTAATAATGAGAATAGTCACAAGTTGCAGCCCTAATGCAGATTTAAGAGCTGTTATTTCTGCAATTTTCTGACGCTGGTTTTCTAGCAACTCCCCAATGAGCACAACACCAAACCAAATCATTCATCTGAACAATTATTCAGGTTATTATTGTTGCATTTCCTTAGAACACGCATTAGGTTTACCTTTCATTTCAGATCCTGTCTCTTTTAAAGTGGTGAAAGAGCAGATTTTAAGCAACAAGTGTGTTGACTCTTTGTTAGATGGGTTCAGAAACTTTAAATTTAAAATGAGAAATTAATAAATCATTCTATACCTTCTTAAGGTCTACTCACTAGCTTTTCTCAGGAGTTTTCAACCATACTCCTCAGTGGTTGGAGTTTATTCATCTGCCCATAACAGGTGCCAATGTTTCTTAGTTCCATACTTTCTTAGTTCATATCTCTATGACAACTGAGCAAACTGCATCCACGAGAAGGACCCAGAGTTACAGTAGAAAGCTCTGGAAAAAGCTACTAAATGGACCTTTAAGTGAATATTCTTTTGTCAAAGCTGATTACAAAGTTATGAAACACTTCTAAAATTATGAGAACAAAGCAGCTCTTACAGACTCTTGTTATTTTTACACTTTCAAATCCTATTTTTCACTTCTCAAACCACAGATTTAACTTTTTCAAAACTTACTTTTTAGCTTTTGAAATATTAGTTTTTGATACTGATCTGAGCTCATAGAAGTGACAGTTGGAGGCCCTTCACTGACCTGTGTGGCCTTCCTTTGTTTCAGGTGGAGCCGCTGTTTGCCAGGCAGCTCCAGTACTACGCCCAGCAGATGGGCAGCCACTACTACCGTAGCTACGAGCACCCGGGGGTCACAGAGCACGTAAACACCTCCGAGGACTACCAGAGGACCATCACACATCACCACAGCAGCAGCCTGCAGGAGTGATCTCAGTAGGTTCAAGTGACTGTTGAAAACTTCAAGATGCAGCAGTGACCTTCGACCCAGGAGATGGGAAAACTCAGAGACAGGAGGACAATATATTATACATAAAAATGATGGACATTTAGTGGCAGTAACTGTTTGCCCTGTAGGGCAGTGTGTGTGTGTGTGTGTGTGTGTGTGTGTGTGTGTGTGCGCGCAGTGGGAACAAAAGTTGCAGTGTTATTTTTTTCTCTCCTTACTGTATTTTTATGACAACATGAATATTTTTCCATTTCATACCGACTATGCAAAGTAAACTGACAGCTTAGGTGATTGTACTGTAGAAAACTGTGTGGTGAATTTTAGTGCCTGAAAGTGCTCATATTATGCTTTTTGGGCTTTTTCCCTTTCCTTTATTGTGTTATATACCAACTCCAACAGAAAACACTGTTCACCAACTGCTCCAAACAGCTCTATTGTAGTCCAGCCTTTACTTCAGAGACAAACGTGGTCACTTTGTAACACACGGTATAATGCTCGCCTAGCTGCTAGCATGGCACTCCCTCATACTCTGCTTCTGACTGGCTAGTAGTCCTTACCTAGGTACTGTCAGGGCACACCCTCATACTCTGCTTCTGACTGGCTAGTAGTCCTTACCTAGCTACTGTCAGGGCACGCCCTCATACCCTGCTTCTGACTGGCTAGTAGTCCTTACCTAGGTACTGGTCATGTGTGACTCCCAACAAAGATGAAACAGAAGTGAGATGCCTCACTCTGTAGCTAAAACAGAGCGCTCAACACACAGGGTGAAAAGAGGAGTTTACCATGTTAGGATTAGGATTAAACCATGTAAACCTATTCTGATACAACCTCTAAATACAATTATCAACCTGAAAATGAGCATAACATGAGCACTTTAAGGTGATTGTCAGTCTCAAGTCTGGACAGTAAACATGAAGCTGGAGCCAACGCGCAGTTAGCTTAGCTTAGCACAACAGACTGGAAACAGGGGGAAACTGCTAGCCTGGCTTTGTCCAAAGTTGACAAAATCCACCTACCAGCACGTCTAAAGGTCACAATTTAACACGGAATATTTGCATATTTACAATATTTACAATCTATATTTACAAGTGTAAAAACACAAAATAGCCATTTTATGGGAGCCATAAGCCTGACTGTCATTTTCACACTGTTTTAATTTATACAAAAATCTAACAATATATAATGTGTTATATGTGAGCTTTAAAAGGTGCTGGGAGGCAGATATTTTACCTCTGGAATTAGCCAGGCTAGCTTTTTGCAGTATTTATGCTAAGCTAAGCTAATCTTCTGGCAGTAGCTTCATATTTTCTGTACAGACGTGAGAGTGGTATGGATTTTCTCGTTTAACACGTCTTCTAAATCAATTTTTCTGACTAGGAGACACTCACCACCATTTGGTAAATTATGAATGAAGTCTTGTGCCCGGCTGTGTTTGTGTGAGAAACTCTCAGGGAGCTGTTTTTAGATAAGCTTTTTCAACTTTTATATCAAATTTTTCACTTACATGACATATTTTGTAAATGTGTCAGACATCAAATCTGATAACGAGTCGGAGTCAATGTTTGGAGCTTTTTTTTTTTTTTTGCCTTAAAAAGGAGCACATTTCTGTTTTTAAAAATAATAATAAAAGGCGTATAAGTGCAAAACAGTGACGGCCTCTGTTCATAACTGTGTGAGCTCTTTGGGTAACGTCAGTACTATGTGTGCTACGTCTGAACAGGAAGTGTGGCATAGATGCAGGATGAGGCGGGTTAATGAAGCACTTCGTTATCACAAACAAATGTGATGACATCACAAGGGGGGGGGGAATAGAGGTTGGCCACGCTTTCCGCGCTGCGCTGGAGAGAAAGCCTTCCTGGCTTCTGCTCAGATTAGAGTCTGTTTCCACTTCCATGGAACAACAATCGCAAAAACCCACAAAAACATCTGTCACTGCCACAAAATAATTTACAAGAAGAGCAGGGAAGATGCCATCACTTGATAGGGTTGCCTGTGAAAAACAAATTGAGACGTTTTACTTTGAAAATCCACAGACTAATTCAAAGTTTTTAATATGACCCCTAACACAGCTAACAGAGCTGCAACTGATGACTGGTTTCATTATCAATTAATGTGCTCATTTTGGTTTTAATTAACAGATTCATTGTTAAGTCCGTAAAATCACAACTTCTCCCGGTCTAAGGTTACGTCTTGTTTTCACGAAAAAATCTCAAAGATATCAAATGTATTATGATATAAAGCACATAAAGCAGAAAAGCAGTAAAGTGTGTAGAATATTGCCGGCCTTATCCTCATCCCTTAAAAGCCATGCTATGCTACGCTAGACATGAGTGTGTGTGTGTGTGTGTGTGTTTTAGTGTTTGCAGTGAGGAATAAAAATGTTATTTTCAAAAAAGAAAACTGCAGTCTAATCCAGTATATATAGACCAGGAATCTTCAACGGGGGGTCCAGGACCTTTAGGGGGTCCTCAGAGTTACTGCAGGGGGGCCAACATCATATTAATAGCAAAGAGAAATCGGCCTATTCGTGATTTTATTTTATTCACACAACATTGATGACAGACTTTACTGGCCTGTAGCTAAGGTAGCCATCCACGGTTAAAATTAAGGATTCACTGTGCTACATGTGTGTTTAACATTAAAACATGATGTATAAATATATGAATATGTATATTGTATATATTTTAATACCTTAGTATTGTATGCACCATATAGGTATGTGTAATTTGCAGCTCAATTTTTTACAATTTTAGTAGGGGGGGTCCCTGCTCCGTCTCTCTTTAAGCTAATGGGTCCTTAGCCCCACAAACATTGAAGACCCCTGATATAGACAGATTGGGTTGTCTTTTTTTTCCCCAATGATATGTAACACTTTAATATTTAATTCTCACGTGATATTGACCAACATATAAAGACAGCAACAAAATGTATTATTGTTGTCTTACTATCCAACAAATGGCTGTAACTCACTGAGGACAAACGTCACATGGAGCTCCAAAACACCTAAATACAACTTTTCACAATGAAAAAACACAAATGCTCTGGTTGACTTCAGTTTTTAAATATGGTACGCTCACGCAAAGTAACGAATGAGGGTGACTTTACACTGCACCAGAATGTGATGTTTAACGCTTGAACCAATCAAGTGATAGACATCAAATGCCACACATTTCCTGTGTGAATTCTGTTTCTTGATGATCTTGGTAATGTCTGCTGTGTTTTTGCAAGTCCATCTGCATGAATACTGAAAGTAAACTGTCACAAAAACAATCCAGGTGAGCTCAATCTAAATTTCCTCTGATGTGTCAAATGTCTCCATTCCATTTAATTACCCACTCACGCTGAACAAAAGTCAGATCAAAGTCTAAATGTCTAAATGTTTTGCGGGTCTCGTCATCTGAATGGAACAGAGTGCAGGAGAATATAAAAAAAAAAAACATATAGAAAGAAAACTCCCCCTTCTCACCTCTGTTACTGTAAACAGAGAGCGGATAAGGGTTTAGGCTTTGAAAATACTTTTGTGAATGAATCCGTGGGAGGGCAGAGAGCTAAGTTTAGAACTCAGACAATCAAAACAACTCCTGCGTTCCCTGCATGGCTTTCCCCTAAACGCAGATGGCAAACCATGACAGAAAAAAGCTCTGAGGGGCATGAATGTAGAAAATAACAGAAAGTTGTAGCCAGAAGCTGTGTCCACATTCAAAAGTAAACTAAAAAAACTTATTTTCTCAGGCATTTGTTTAACTACAGTGAGTGTGTGTGTGTGTGTGTGTGTGTGTGGGGGGGGGTGTAAAGCACTTTGGGTTTGTGTGTGATGAAAGGTGCTATACAACTAAAATTGCCATTGCCAAAAGACTACTGAAATGTACAGGTGGTGCTTGTTCAAAAGTGTGGGGTTCAACTTCTGCTACAACACAACAGCAAGTCCACCTTGTCCCCAGATAACCTCGTGTCTTTGTCAAACTTGTGTGACTAGACCTACCACAACCGTACCGCTCGCACGGAGATCCTACGCCCACAACCATAATCACACTTTCTGTTCTCGCCATCTTCCTCTGGGATCCAATGACAGCCTGTTCTGCTCGCGGCCCTGAATAACTGCCTACACCACCCCCTCCCCTCCCCCCCACCCCACCCTGCACACGCCCTGGGCTCACCCTCTTCCCAGAAAGCTAGACACCGCCATGGCAGACAGCATGAGTGAAATGGTGAGCTGGAGCTCCAGAGATGAATGGCCTAAACCCGCTGGTTTGAACCGTGGTGCACACAGACCAACTGCCTGCAAATGTGCACTGATGCAAAATGGGTCACTTGAGTGTGACATACGGACCTGTATGTGTAAAGACAAGATAAGTGATCGGTTTGCAGAGGCATCACAGGTTTGGCCACAGTCATTAACACCTCTGTATGTACAAAGTGTAGTTTACGTGGGTCTGCATTGGTGTAAACATGCAGGTTATACTTGTTTCTGGACCTTGGCACTAGAAACATTTTGCTGAACTGTACACTTGTGTGTGGATGACTGACAAGAAATTTGGACTACATGGAGCATTATTTAAATAAACATCACAATACAACGTAATCCAGTACAAGAACACCACAAATGATACCATTAAATCTAGTTGAATTAGCACTTCTTTGACATAAATGCTTATTTAATGGTTGCATTTGATACATTCTAGGTCCGGAAATGTACGTGATAAACGATAAACTGTGAAAAAAAGAATAATGACATAATACCATACCATTTCTACTGCACCGCCTTTAATGATAAAGTCAAAAAAGAACACATTGATGTAATAATGTAGAATTATGTGTTGATAACCAAAGGACAACTGAGTGTACTGGAATAAGGAGAGACTTAAGTTAGAGATCACATTGTAGTGATCTCCGCCAAGGAGATTAGGTTCTCTTTCAAGCCCTCTCTTAAACCGGACATTACAGTCTTTACCCTGCCAGCTCCCTAGTACAAACTCCATGTAATGTCTGATTGAGCCAATGTATGAATAGAGCCGCTCATTGAGCGGAGAATTCACATTGATGTTTCTATCATGCAGCTTACGCGAAAAGCGGAAGAAAACAAACGTTTGAGGTTGAAGGGTGATTTATACAAAGATTGTAACAAAAATGTAGCCCGATGTCGTCATACTCAGATTCTAGTCAGAATATGAGTCAGATACTACTCCATTGGGCTGTGATTATGGGGTGTGTTTCAACCGAACCAGGAAAGTAAATGCCTCTGCACTCAATTGGATGGACCTCCAACCAATCAGAGCAACGGAGACGGATGTCACAGAAGCTGCCAGTCAAAGGCAGGCTTCGACAGAGCAAAGGCAGAGGCGGCAGTTTCCGTGTCGTGCTGACGGGTGCGGCATTGTGTATATGTGTACGCACGTGATCGCGGTTCTCTGTTCCTCTTTTAAAATGAACGCGCTGTCGATATCTTCTATAACAGACGCGATGGCAGCCATCTTTGTTGTCAATGAATTCAACCCAAGCGCTCTTTGGTGACATGATTGATTACGTTACTGTTGATCATCTGTCCATCATCGTATAAAGCCCGCCCTGACAATTTGATTGGTCCGAACAGCTCTGGTTCGAGCATAGCTGCTCCACAACGGATCAAGTCCAGAGCGAACTTCCCGACCTCAAATGTTGTGGGTGGGGCTAAGTTCGGCTGGCGTCCAGGCTAACAAAAATGTCTAACTGTAGAGACAAGACTTGTGAACATCAGTCGGTACGGGCCGACGCTGAAATTGTCAGACAAATTCAAGGACTGACAAGAGACTTGGTTGTTTATGACCAAATTACGAACCGGCTCCGTGACATGCTGTACTCCGCGTCACGTCCAGCCTCCTGTACGCTCTACCCAGGTGCCAGGTGTCACCTAAACCAAACAGAGTATTTCCAATAGGTGAAAACTCATCTGACACACACACACACACACACACACACACACACACACACACACACACACACAATCTCCTGTTGTGTGCTAAATGTGTAAAAGGGGAACTCCAGATAATGTACTGTACGCACCTGATTCTCCTGACACTGTCCGGAGTTCATTCAAGAAAACAGCGTCAGTTAGTTAGCAGGATGTTGACGACTAAAATCTTAATTTCAGTAAACTTTGGTGAACATTTAGCCATTTCAAAGGATTTTATTTCTCTCCGCAAATCATAGCAGCCAGCAGCAAATCAGCATGACTGTCTATCACTCTGGTATGTGCATTTTGTTGCAGATCTAGAGCCACACGCTGAGGCCTGAGGCCTTTTGCATTGGTATGCCAGAGTGTCTGTCACATATCCCTCAAGAGCTACTGTAAATGAAATAGCCATTTCTAGAAAGTCAGATAGTTGCCAATCATTGCTGAAAACATGTCAAATAAAATGAACTGTCGGGCTCAATTTTTAAGCCAAAACGGACAGAAAGTCCTAAAAACGTGATCAGAATAATGGAAATATTCAACACTTACAGTTCCGTGACAACTAAGCGAACTTGATCTGCTGATGAAGAACATGTGAGGCAGTCAGAAGCACCCGAACAAACAAGTGCAGTAAGGGGACCTTGAGTTGAAATTGTTGCCGTTTTGACAAAACAACCAAATGAAACCACTTTAAACAGTAACTTTCTTACTTTATTGGGCAGCAGAGATGGCACAGTACAAAGCATCAACAACAACTTTAAATCTTGATTAGGACAAATATTTCAGTCTGACAGCAGCGATTCCAGTTAGCCACTTGCACACTGTCTGTAAGCTACACGAGTGGCCGTATGTAATTAGCATAACCAACATGACTGGGACTGCCCTACACAGTAACAATGAAATCGACTCATTTAGTGTCTTTGAGATTAGATGAACAGATATTTGTGCCCAATCTGGTGAAACAGAAGTTGAAAGTGACACTGAAAAACAGCAATGAGTTAGCAAGTGAGGAGATAACTGAAAAGACACGGGCAAGGTTCCTTTGCTGATTGCGCATAGATAAGAAACAAAGAGTGCAGTACAGTGGTAGATAGAGTGGATGACGTTTATCTCTTAACAGGCTGGATGCAGGAGGGCTGGAAGCAGGTGAGCTGGAGCTGCATGCTGCTTTTAAACTTGTTCAACAGCTCTTCCAATAACCTGGCGGAAAAAACAATAAATCATGTGAAATTCATCATTAAAGCATGAAGCAAACACCGAAAGAAAAAGATCAATTTCAGTAGTACCCGGTATGAGACTCACTTCTTATCGGCTCCGCTGTGAAGCTGTGGAAGGGCGTCCAAAGCCAGTTTGAAGCTGGCGCTAGAAACAAAAGACGCTCAGTTACAACTTTTTGAACTTCATGAACACTGGAAACAAGAAAAACACAGTTCCGAATAAGTCTAGGCGTACACACTGACCTCCACACATGAACACATACTGTACATGTACGCACAACGTGCACGCCACAGTGCGTGCACGCAGCAGAACCAGATTACTTTCACTTCCTTTCTATAACCCACCAAGTAACATGAATAGGGATTGTAGTGAGGGATGTGCGACTGCTAAGATTTATGTTTGTGACATTCACTACCATAAATCACTGGCCGCAGAATGCAAGTTCCTGTCTGTGCCACTATGTGAATGTGTGACCGTATGTATGTATGTGTGTGTGTGTGTGTGTGTGTGTGTGTGTGTGTGTGTGTGTGTGTGTGTGTGTGCGTGTGCGTGCATGTATGTATGTGTGTGTGCTGCACTTACTTGCTTTCAGAGTTTAGGTAAGCGGCTATGGCGTCTCTCAGAGCACAGAGTTCAAGTCGAGCCTGAGGACGGTGGGAGGGAGGGGGGCATGGGGGTCGGGTTTTATAAAAAAATTAAATAAAAAAAAGGCAACAGAGAAGATGAAATCAAAGGAACATCTTCAACTGTCAACGGTTGAAATATGGCATTATCAGAAATGACAGGTTAATCCCCCAACAAGTGTGAGGGTCGACTTATGAGTCAGGGTCTTACTATGAGTGATAAAGTGCTCTATAACTGTGCGAGTGCGTGCCCGTGTGTACCTGCAGGGCTCCGTTCTTGCTGAAGGAGGACACACACTGCATGAGACGACACATCTCGTCCGCAACTGACTCAACAATTCGAGACAAAACCCGAGGGACCAGGTCCTTAGACACTGTGAACACCTGACACAGACAAATTCGGTGATGAAATCAGAGGAGACCAAAAAAAAAAAAAAAACAGTTAGTTAAAGGCAACGTTTGTCCAAAGAACAAGAGAAGAGTGTCGGTTGTTTTTACCTCGGCATGAACTGTGATGATGCTGACCAGAGCTTCCTTCAGGTAGTTCCTTACACCTGAGGGAGAAGAAGGCACAGCATGAACATCAGTCCAGGTAGACGGGAGGATGAGATGCTAACAAATTACATTTTAGAGATCACAATGTAGTGATCTCCGCCATGGTGATGAGGTTCTCTCTCAAGCCCATTTCACACATGCACTGCAAACCTGAAATGATCTAGCCCACTACCCTGCACGCTCTACCCAGCACCAACCCTCGCATAAACAAAACGGAGTATTTCCAGAAGTAAGAACGTGTCCGATAAAGTCAAAGTTTCTATCACTATGCACACAGATAAATCAAACTCTTGTCAGAGAACGTGTGTGTGTGTGTGTGTGGAGCTACAGACAGTGTGACTGAAGTGCAACATAAACCAGCTGCATTGCAAAGTGCTTGCATCATTTGAAGGGCTGTATTCAACCAAAGAAGATCGTGGTCAAACTGAAATCCTACCTACTCTTCAACCAATCGATTGGTCAATGGGGGAAAAAAAACAAACAAACATCTGCATGTTTTTTTAATATCAACTAAATTGTCCACAATGCACTCTACCTGATAGTGCTGTGTGCCCATCAAAGCGGTTCTTCCTGAGGCCACTATACGTTTTGAATGTTTTGCAATGCCAGCGCTGCATATTCACTCGATGCTACAAACACCAGCAGCGTGACGAGCTGCTGAGCGTCTATTCTGCGCTGGGCGCTGCATGTTTGGAAGTTTGTTTTGGTCGCAGAGATAAAGAATGTTCAGGTTTGGGTAACAAGCTGCTAGGGCTCCTGCGTGGTCAGTTGTGTGGTGGCTGCATGGCATTTTCTATGTCTTTACACAGTAGAAACATGTCTGACGCAGCACTGCTGCTGCTAGCCTTGTCTGTACACATGTATGTTTCCCATTGATACAATGAAATACAAGCAGTAGTATACTTCATGTTAAACCTAAATATACACTGATTTGATTACAGCAAAGGCAACGTCGGCAGTATTGACGGCAAAATAGGCTACAGAATATTTCGTTCTGTATTAACAGGTGCAATATTTGAAAATCGATAATTATTTTATTTATTTTTTTCGATATCGGTGCTAAAGTCATACTTTTAAAACGGTGCCGATGCCTAAACAGGGCCTGAACTGAAACTTTTTAATAAAGTTAAAAAAAAAGAAGAAAAAAAAAGGGTACTAAACAACAAACGGCAACATTAAAGAACGGTTTGTTTATTGCTAAGGCCGTATGGTCCAAATGAAATGATTTAATAATAATGTAATAACTATAACTTATTTCACTAGTAAATTGCTGTTAAACGACAAAAGAAACCACCAGATGGGAAAAGGGTATTTTACAATAAATTTGAATGCACCAGTTTCAGTGAACGCAGTGTTGTTTTTCCGACAACGGCAGAACTGTTACGTCCCGGTGTTGGAATCCTCTACAGTGAAATACAGTCACACTTTACACTGTTTGACGTTAGCTGTCAGCATTTTAACCGTGTTTAATCCAGCTACTAGCTAGCGGTAGGCTAACGTTACCTGCTGTCGAGTGTAGTGTTAACTAGCATCACGTGCAGCGATGCTTCTGTTGCCTCTACCGTCCGTTTCGGAGCATCAGAGAGAAGCGCAGGCATATCAGTGGCACCGAAATCCGTGTTGCTATTCGGTCCGGTAGATACCGGTCGTTAAGGCACCGGTGCCATATTAGCACCAGGTTTCGGTACCCAACCCTACCGCTGACCTTTCAAGGCACATCCAATTCCAGAACGTACCTGCACGGCGCTTTGCCTCTCTGCTCTGCGCCCTACCTCGCAGGCTTTGCCGTGGATCAGGTGTAGACAGCTTAAGGATGAATTCTAGCTGGGTGTTAACAGTGTAACTTCTGTTTTTATGCACATGGCCTGTTCTTTTTTTTTTTTGTAGACAAATATCTCTAAATGAAAGATAGATATATGCTTTGTTCATCTCCTAAGGGGAAATTTAGGGGTTCAAAGAAAGTATAATTTTATAATAACAGCAATCTAGGTAAAAGGTGAATGTAAGCGGCTTTTCAGTCAAATCGTCATCGTTTAAGAGATTAAAAATGTATCGGAAACCACCGTCATTTGTGCTAGAAATGTGACTGAGGGGACTTCATTTTCCATTGCTTCATGATATGTTTGACTCTTAAAAAAAGTGATATAAGATGCATGCAAATTTCAAAATAATGCAAATACATGGAGCTGGAAGTGTATTATTTAAACTTTACACTGCTCAGTGAGGAGAAAAAGAAAACAGGAGAGACCATAGTTAATGTCTAAGTTTTACCATTTAATAAACTCTAACAGCCAAACAACCAGAGGCCACAACAGACTGAAAGTACTGAAACTGGACACACACACACACAGACACACAGACACACACACACACACACACACACACACACACACACACAGACACACACACACACACACACACACACACACACACACACACACACACACACACACACACACACACACACACACGCAAAAGGGCAACAAGTGAAAGTATCATATCCTAGAACTGCGGTTTTGTGTCCAAAATGTTCCTCTTTCACATGCAGCCCAAACACACAAATACACACCAGCAAGAACAAACCAGAGCAAGGCCCAACTTTCGATCAATACTGCCTTTCTAAAACTGTGTAAATATGAAAAGTCACCCAGAGCTCTAACACACACCCCGACATGTTGCCTCACATCCTGTGCTAAGGTAAACCACATATACACATTTAAGTTTCACCTGGGTTTTGGTGCATCTGGTGAGAAAAAAAAAGTCAAACTCAACTGGTGTGCACACACATTGCTGCACACCCACAGTACAACACAAAGGCCATGAGACTTTTAGGGGGACCAATAGAGTGATCTCAGCAATGTTTACAGTAAGCCATCAAAGAGCCGTACTTTACACATGACACATACGAACCACAACAACACAGATCAAACCAGAGATGTCGGATTCTCATCCCACAGGACTGTTTGGGGCTAATTTCGGATATTAATGGGGTCAGTTAGTGGTAGCTGCGGGCGATTTCCCCCATCGTCTCAGTTAGGCCATGCTGTACAGTACCTGTAGGTGTTTGGCAGTCTCTCCAGTCAAAGTATCCAGCGCAGATGCCGGGCTCCAGAGAGCCTGCGATCGGGTCAGCTCGTCTCTCGATGTAGGCCTCAAAGAGTTTTCTATCCAGCTCTCGCACCACGTCCACACTCACCTGGCAGGCCAAGGACACGTAATGTTACCGCAACAAAATGGAGAAATACATTATGAGCATACAATACATTTTGATTGTCACTCTAAGCACACTGTAAAACTGTACAAATAAATCCATCTATCAATAGTTACACATAATCCATCTTGGTCTACTTATTGTTGTATGGCTTTGTTGTCTTTCTTAAACTGCACGTCTACATTTGTACCGTGAGAGCTTCTGACAACCAGAGTCAAAATCTTTGCATGTGTCAACATACAACACATCTGTATGCAGAGTTTCTGCAGGTTTCACCAAGTCAAACTTAAGACTTTTTAAGACCATAAGACCTTTATCACAACATCAACTAAGCCCTAAATTCAAGCCAAGTATCACTAAACTTGCACTTCCCCGTAGCTGAAGAATAAAATCCATTTTATGTCTGTGGTACAATCCGAAACAGACTTGCGCCGATAACACAAAAGCTGATTGGCTGCAATAAAAGTGTGACAGCGAAAATTTAATTTGGACTAGCGAAAGAAAGAACTACAAGACCACAGAATAAAAAATAAATAAAAAAGAGCATTAGAGGTAATGTTACATGGACGTAGGAAAATGAAGACCTAGAACACAATACTTCAGTTGATTAAAGACTTCTTAAGGCCTAACATTTTGAAATTTTAGACTTTTTTAGACTTTTTAAGTCCCCGCGGAATCCCTGGTATGTAGGGCTGGGCCATGATAGAAATAAGAGTATATTTCCAAGTAGTGATATAGGTCATTGATTGGTGAAAATGGTTAAGACTGCACTTACAGAGCTTTTCTCCCTTAGCATGCATTCACAGTTTGTAACATTTGACATTTGAGTGGGGAATTTGACTTTTTCCAGTGTAAACGGTACAGCTGTGCCACACAATGAGGCAGCTGTGGGTTAGACACCTTTTCAAAGCGATATTAATAATATTAAAACTACTGAGCTACAAACTGTCACCCATAGCTTGCTCTCTAAATGCTATTAAGACGAGAAAAGTCAACGTCTAAATCGATCTTTCAAAGAAAATGATGTTCACCAGTTTTTACTGGAAAACCAACCGAACACTTCTTTGCTTTGTGAATCAGCCATTAGTCATTGTGAGTGTAAGTGTGTGTGAAGAAGGGAACAAAGAACAAAATGTGGAACTGAGCTTCCAAGAGAATGACCTTTACTTTTTAAGAAAAAGAGTCGTATCTTTAGCATCTGTCTGATTAGCTTGGTTGTTAATGACAACACAACACACTTCTCATCAGTGGTATGAGGCAGAGCTGAGTACTCCTTTGGTAAGAAATGGTAAGAACTGGAGTGTTAAACTGACCCGTGTTATTTTCTCGGTCCCCGTGAGGCCGTGTTTCTCAAAGTGATTGGCCAGGTTCAGGAAGGTGCGTCTCTCCAGGTATTGGCAGTTACTGAGGATGATCAGTAGACGCTGCTCCTATACACGGAAAAACAAATGTTTATACTTTTATACTTCTCATAGACATTATGCATTCCCAAGCCCCTGACCTTAAAAATCAGAACTACATGCCCAACCCAACCCTTACCCTTAAACAAAGTCTTAACCCTCTAACATTTGAAGAAGTGAGTACCGAACAAAATGTACTAACTTTTCCAAATGTTCCCATTGAACTAAAATGTCATCACCTTTCAAAAATGTCCTCGCTTTCCTAAAATATCCTCTCTTTTCTAAGTGTTCTTAGCTAACTTATGTGTCCTTACACTTGGAAAAATCTTTTCGCTTTGGATCAATGTTCTTACTTGCCAAGAATTCCTCACTTTTCAAACATGTTTTTACTTCCTAAAATCTCTTCACTTTCCTCACACATTCCCCTCTTTCCTTAAACAATAACACACTTTCCAAAATGTCGCTATCTCTTAAAACGTTCTGCCTTTCGCAAAAGTGTCCTCACTTTTCAAACTTGTCCTCATTTTTCTAATACGCGTGGGTGTCTTCGCTTTCCCAAAATCGTCTTCGCTTTGCGGAAAAGTCCTCTCTCTCAAGGTCTAAAACTCAACTCGGTGCTCACGAATAAATAAGTACAATAGCACAAACACACACTGATGCATAAAAATGATCAAAACACAAGCACACAAACACTGACAGGAGGGATGACAGAATGGTTAGCCTACATTTTGACAACCACAAATTATGTGGTTGATGTTGACTGCAGACAAAATAGGAGACTTCAGTGGGCTGATGTCACCATATATCTATCTAGTAATGGTAGCCAGGTACCATCCTTGTTTGTATGTGGTGGTTTCTAGTTTGTCAACTTACCAGACACTAGATTTCATATCATGATAGACGAGTTTTGCTGCCTAACCTCTACTACGCACATTCGGGCTGGGGAAACCCCGTCCGCACCTTGCTCCATTTCCCTTTACCAGAAGCACTCTACGCCCTGCTCTTCCTCCTCCTCGTCCTCCTCCTCCCCTGCGCTTAACCCCCTTCACTAACATATCAAACTAGTTACAGGAAATGAGGACGTATCTGCTTCTTGTCCACAACCAGGAAACAGCCTGATAACATTTTGTGGTTTGAATGAGTATGACACGTGTTTGTCCTGTTGTGTAAAGGACAAAGCCCACGCCAGATGTGTGATTTCAGGTGTATTAACCCCAAACAGTTTAAAGGAAATAATAATAAAAAAAAAACAAACAAAAAAAAAACATCACGCTTACAGATGTTGGACTGAAGCCCTCGTGAACTCCAGTAAACCGATCTGGAGAGCACAGGTCCACTGAAATGTTGCTGCACATGGAGGAGAGATTGTAAGACATTTTCAGAGTCAAGCACACTATAATCAAAGATATGAAAAAGTCATCCAAATACTTACTGAGGTATATTAATGTCTGCATCAGTTTTAGTGCTCAGATGCTCCAAGGAGTTTACGAAAACCTGCGTTGAACACATGAACACACTTGTCAGGCATGGCGTGTAACACACAACAGAGGTGCCATCCTCATATCTTACTCTACATGATAAACTGGCTCAGTTCACAACAGATTTAGCCTAGACCTTAGGTACATTAACACAACAAGGTGGGTGATTCAGTGGACAGTGTATATACTATAAGGCGCAATAGCTGTGCAGGTTATCATTTCGATGGCGCCTATACACTAAACGAAACAACGAAAACTAAAAACTGACGCAAGCACAGTCATCAACTCGAGCTGCAAATTTGCGATAGCTGCGAGCATGTACGTGTATGCACCCATGTGTTCATTAGCGTACACATAAAACACCCACCCACCCACCCGCGCGCGCGCACACACACACACACACACACACACACACACAACCTCCATGCCAAAAAGTGGCCACAAAAGCTGGTCGCAGCTAAAAACTGATGCAAGCACAGTCATCAACTCGAGCTGCAGTCATGTTTTAAAAAAATTGCAAATCAGTCACATTGTGGGACTAAATATTGGGAGGGAAGTGGATCAGAATTTTGACGCAGCAGGTCTTTGGATGTCAAAGCTCTAAATCGGACAATAGGAAATAAAGTTTACGCTGCATAGCCGTCATTCTAAAATGCTCCTGCTTTTCACTCTTCACCGTTTTGATTGACAACCAAAGATTTCAGTACGTTTCTCTCAGACAGCCCAGGATCACACAGTGTAAAGGCTCCTTTAAAGCAAAAATGAAGAGCTAGAATTGTGGGTCTACTGCATGTTAAATGGTTTTGAGATGTCTTGTTTTTTCAGAATTTCTATTTATGAATCCAGTTACGTTAAATACGGCTTTCTGTGCTTTTTGTGTGTCGGTCAAAACATCCATAATGTAACCATATCTGTCATTGTGGCTGCAGGCTGACAGCTCTTACCTTCATGATGCCCATACTGAGCTCTGTGGCCTGGTCCTGCACCTGGTCCAACTGCAGCACCTGAAGAAAAGACAGTAAGACACATCAGAATAGTCTTACTATCTTGTTCAAGTTACATCAAATCAGACATTGTGTTACTCCGTTTTGTGTGTTTTTATTGCCATGATATGTTGTGTATCTGGGCTCCGCTACTCCTATTTTAAAGTGTCCCTTTAAGGATGAATTAAGTTTAATAATGAATCCTAAAAACAGAGCAGTATCATGAATGGTTTCTTTGTGTGAGCACAATCTCATACGATCACTTTCTTCATTTATTAGGATTGTATGATTGTTGCTAAAATCATAATCAGGACTGCTTTGCTCAATGATGAGAGTTATTTACGATGATTCCGTTAGGTGCACAGAAGACTTATCACGAGAGGAAAAAAATGCAATTATTTAAACACTGTCAGGGTTCCCTTGACACTGAAAATGTTCTTAGCTACAGCTGCAACTGTTGGGACTTCAGAGATAAGATTTGATTTGACTACACTTTATGCTATCGTTTAGTTCAGTTATCCATACTTTGCTTTGACCGATCCTAAGAGGACAGTGTGCTGCGACGGTGAAACACCCACAAGCTCAAGTATGACATATTCAAAGAGTGTTAAAAACAAATGTTTCTGACTGGCCAAACATATTACATTGATGTACCAAAACGCAAAACACAAACTGGTAACCAATAAGGGAGTTGAGGAGGCTAGAGTTGTGGATATGATCATCATATGAATACTTCTGCTACTGTATTTGCATTAGGGCTGGGTATCGTTCTGAATTTTCAAAACCAGTAATGATACCAATACCGTGACTTCCATACCGGTTTCTAAACAATACCAATTTTATAAAATCCATTTTACCAAATTGAAATTACAACATTACGGCACAAATCTTTTTTTTTTCTTAGCTCCTACTACGTAAGCCCTGTCTGTGTGTGTAAAGCAGAGTTTTGTAACGTTAGACAGCCAATCACCAACACTATTAGATCTTGGTAGAAGCATGCTGCGTGTTTATTGGCTCACTGACACTGATGAGATTTACTCCGTAAGGTATTGAAATTTGGTATTGAATGACGAGGTATTTTTCGATACTCGATACTAAAAGGAGGAAATCCAGTCGGTGCCTAAAAAGTATTGAATTCAGTACCCAGCACCTAATTTGCATTGATGATTGCAGGTAAGAATCTCACATTCATTTCTCCAGGTTTGATCTCCAGGGGCTCTTTGAGTGACTGCAGCATCTGGACCACGCACTGTTCAAACTGTGAAGGCTGCAAAAAACACAAAGGAGAAAACACAGATTACAAAAAACTGGCTCCTGAAAATAGGCTACAATTTTTATCTGCTTCCTCAGCAGGGATGCGCAAACATTATGGATGAAGAAAATGACAAAAAAAACTAAACAAAGACACATTATACTGTGTCTTTATGGTCAGAAGTCATTTTTAGGTTATCTCTGATTAGCAAATTAGTAGTCAAATCCAGCTTTTTCCAGGAAGAGACCGTTGGCAAAGATGAAGGCCTATCTTTCTCCTAAAGACTTCGAGAACGTTATTCATGCTTTTATTACGTCTCGGTTAGACTACTGCAACTCTTTATACTTTGGGATCGATCACTCATTACTAAATCGGCTCCAGTTAGTACAGAATGCAGCTGCTCGCCTTTTAACCAGTACAAGAAAACGGGAACCTATAACACCTGTCCTGGCCTCCCTTCATTGTTTCTCCTGTACGTTTCAGGAGCGATTTTAAGATCTTATTGCTTGTCTGAAAGGCTTTAAAATGGTTTGGCCCCTTTGTATCTGGCTGAACTGTTACATTGCGATACACCAGTCAGAACACTGGAGGTCAACCAACCACTTGCTTTTGGATGTCCCACAAAAGTATATTAGAGGCGCAGACTATATATACTTTCAACCCTTGTGTTGTCTTCCCGTCGACCATGCAACGTTTTGTTTTGGTCGTCTTTTTTCAACACTTTTGTCGCTTTAACCTCAACGTTTTTGTCACTTTTCCCGATGTCTTTGTCGATTTGCCTTTTGAGCGTTTTTGTGTTTTTTTTCTTCCCACGTTTATTGAATCTCTTTCCGACATTCTTGACACTTTTTTCAAAGTTCTTTTAGGATTATTTTTTCTCCAAATGCTATTAAATTGAATAAAACACCCAAATTCAATGAAAGAAGTGAACTGATCATGTATTTTACTTGTGAAGAGCGCTGTAGCTGTAGTTTTTAATTTGGTTAAAAGAAACCCAAATTTCTGATATAGAAACTTTTTAAAAATGGGTCAAATTTGACCCGAGGACAACAGGCGGGTTAAGTCCTTGCTAAAGACACACCTTTTTACTCTGGCCTTTGGTCCTAGCTGAGTGTGGGCGTCAAATCTCTTTCACGGTGTATGTTGTTTCATGTCATTTGTAACTATGTATTTTTACGTGATCATTTTTGTATTTGATACAGTGGCACTCATAAGTTTATGAATCCATGCTAAAGTTGACTAAAAAGAGGAATAAAAAAAAAATCATCTTTTGGAAATTGATCTTAATGCCTTAATTAAAAAAATGAGAAAAAATCCAACCTTTAAGGACACCAGTTTTCTTTGTGATTGAATAATGTATCGTAAATAAATAAATGTTCTTCCTTAAAATACAGGGGGCATAAGTAAGTCCACCCCTATGTTAAATTCCCATAGAGGCAGGCAGACTTTTATTTTTAAAGGCCAGTTATTTCATGGATCCAGGATACTATGCATCCTGATAAAGTTCCCTTGGCCTTTGGAATTAAAATAGCCCCCCCCCCCCTCCCACATCATCACATACCCTTCACCATAACTAGAGACTGGCATGGGGTACTTTCCTTTAAAAATAAAAATCTGCCTGTCTCTATGGGAATTTAACATAGGGCTGTACTTGTGTATTCCCCCTGTATTTTAAGGAAGGACATTTATTTATTTATGATACTTTATTCATTCACAAAGAAAATTGGTGTCCTTAAAGGTTGGATTTTTCCTCATTTTTTTTTAATTGAGGCATTAAGATCAACTTCCAAAAGATGATTTTTTTTATTCCTCTTTTTAGTCAACTTTAGCATGGGTTCATAAACTTATGAGTGCCACTGTATTCTGTCTTGTTCAGCACTTTGGTCAACCACAGTTGTTTACTGTAAATGTGCTATATAAATACATTTGACATTGTTAGTAAAAATGATTTCTTTCTTGTTTTAGAACAGAAGAAGGCCTACTACCTACGCTGCCGACTAGAAAGTGTGAAATGGCAATTTAAAGTGCAATACTGATATTGATCTGTATCTTTTGAATGTGTATCTGACTGCCACGTGGAGTCTCCAATTCCTCATTATGATATGACATCCTGCTTGATGAAACAGCACATCCTTACCAGGCTGGTGATTCCCTCATTATCCACGACCCAGTCCTCCTTCTCGGCGAGCCTCTTGACATCTGAGTGTACAAAAACCACAAATATGAACCGAAAGGGCAATTACTAGAAACCTCTCTACAGTTTATTGAACTCAGACAAAAAAAAAAAAAAGCCTATTAAGTGTCATCACTTTCACACGGGGTAATTACAAATGAAAATATAAACAGAATTAAGAGTTTCCGAGGGAAAATCACAACATGATATAAAATCAAACACTTGCTGACGAGACCACAATTTGATGCAAGTGCGGGGGGGAAGTTAACCGAAAACAAGTCACTTTTCTCAAAATGACCATGCCTAACCACAAGTGAAACCGAACATGTCTGGTTTTAGTCTCATAATACTTTCTCCATTACTACCCTAGAGCTGTACAAGGTAAAATGTGGCAGTTGAGGACACTGACCACCAAATACTCAAAGGAGGAATGCAGCAAAAACAGAGGCGTCTTTACTGTCTGTGTTGTACAAAAGACAATATTATAAATCTTCAGAAGATCTTTCAGCTTGTCCCAATTCAATACAACATACTACTTGTATACAATAGGTAATATATGCTAACTGTTATAGTATACTGTTTTTGCTGTTATCACACAAACACCAGTATACTTTTACCTTCTTTTGTTTACAGGACATGATACAATACATGCACACATCAAACTGCTTCAGTATGACACGCTCAATTAAACTTAACAAGAGAAAGCTCCATGTGTTTCTAAAGATACAAAATGAAATAGTGAATCGTTTTCTAAGATCCTCTGGGTCTGGAGCTGTTGAAATATACAGTAGAGTAGTGATTGGGTTTAGTATACCGTACTTAACACATATACTTAGTTTTCCAGTGCGAACACACTTCAATAAAATCTGCTTCGAATTAGTAGGTAGTTCAGAATTTGACAAATCGTTTTTTATAAGCTCGAAAAAAATATATTTAAAAATCAAATATACCAAAATCCAGGTCAAAACAGAATTATAAACATTTGCAGCACAAATGATATTGTTTTCCAGTCAGTGTTTCAGTATTTTTCACCAACTAAGATGACATTTTGTTTAGAACATAACATGTGCCTGGAGAGACAAAACGGATCTTTTGAAAAGCTTTCGATGATCACTTACAACCTAAAAGGACGAGCCCTACCTATAGCCTCTGCCATCCGTTACTGTTCCTGCTCACCTTCGGTAGTGTGCAGCAGGGTCACCATGAGGCAGTGAACTCTCAGCTCCAGCAGCAGATCCTGGATCACCTGCAGCAAATCGTTTGGGATCTCCAGAGCAGACAGAGCCTCGTGACAAGCCCTGGACGAGAGACAACAAAGGAAACGTCACTTTCATTCTTCATCCATATCTCAAAGCTGCAATCTAAGGTCAAGGCCAAACTCGGCTGTTTCTTTGCAAAAACCGCTCCACTTTCACCGCCCTTCGGCCAAACTCACTCTCATTCAAATGACCATTCTACCCATGATAGATTATGGTGTTGCTATATACAGGGTTGCTTGCAATAGCACTCTATCAAAACTCGATACTCTTTACCACTCTTCTATCCCGTTTGCCACAAATTCCCATTTCAATACACACCACTGGCCCTTCCTTCACATTCGCCGTGAGATTCACTGGTTCACTTTCATTTACAAGACCCTTCTTGGCCGATCACCTCCTTACTTAGGTCACCTGCTGCAGCCAAAGTCTATCACATACAACACCCGGTCCTCACTTCATCTTCAATTAAGCATTCCCAAAACCAGCCCTGCCTCTTGGTCTCGTATCTTTTCAATCTGCCGCCGCTCCGCGACTGGAACGCTCTGCAAAAAAGATTCTCAAACTGGACAAACTAATTTCCAAAACCGCAATATCATCCTTGTTCATTGACATATGCAGTTGCTTTTCCACATCATCATTTTCCAGCTAAACATTTGTATGGTTTCTCCCTCTCTTACTCACCCATGTACCTGTGTGTTCCTCTCGGTATATGTGTTTACTGCTGTCTGTGTTGTATTTCAAATTGTATTTCATCTCATTTAAACTGTATGTATTTCTAATGTATTTTCTTTTACTAGCCCTCCTTCCCTTTCCCTGAGTGTCAGGCCGCCAGTGTAAATAAGAAGCTGTTCTTAATGACTTGCCTGAAAAAATAAAAAAATAAATAAAACAAAAACAGAGAAAGTAAGAGAGAGAAAGAGGGAGGTCATTAAATGGTATGGCAGGCATAAAGTAAAAAAAAAAAAAAAAAAATCCTGCATATAACCATGTCTGCACATAATCAATGAGACATATTCAAACCTGACGGTGTGTATGATTTGTGTGAGCCAGGCTCCGGTGAGCTCCGTCTTGTTCTCCCAGCCTCCGTAGAAACTCAGCTCCCCGTGTGGCAGGGTGGTGGGGAGGAGAGCCCCGCGAACCAGCTTCACCAGCCGGTTGGTCATCTCCTCGATCATTTTCTATAAAACACAGTGAGACGTACAAACAAGGTTTAGGTGGCATTTAGTTTTTTAAAAAAAGGACAGCCGATGAGTAAGAATCTCAAAATAACATTTTTGTGTAAACAGTCACAACGAAGCATACTTTAAAGTCATTCTGTCTCTGTCTGGCATTCTTCTTGGATTTTTCCACCTGCCCAGATTTCTCTCCAGTCTGCAGAAAGAAAAACAAAACAAGAAATGTTTAATGTCATCTGTTTTTTTTGCCTTAATTCCATAGTTGACAGTGCAGGTGCAGACAGGAATCACCAGGAGAGAAAAAACGGTTATGACAAGCAACAAAAGGTCCCCTGCCACAATCAAAGTTCGGAAATTGCACTTATATCAATCAATTTTATTTGTCACAAAATAAAATGATATGAGTCTTAACCACTAGGCCACCAGAATACCCTCAGATCAATCCCTTTTAATTATAACGCCACCCCAAGGCAAAACACTGTATTATAATGGTGTGGTCATTTTTTATTATTTTACCATTTATATCAAAGCCTTCAGAAATAAAACTGTTATAACTTTTTAACATGAACAATTTGGGATTTGTTTGTCAAAAGATCCCATAGAGAACCATAGCATCCTAAATATTATGTGTTGATGTTAAAGCGTAACTCTCACCAAAATGCAACCTAGGGTCTTTTTGTGAATGTACCCGAGTCAAACTTTTGTTTAAAAGCATATTTAGGACGGAATCACCACTTTTAAGATTTACCGTATTTTCGTTTTTCGGTCAAATGGCCTTTTGAATGGGAGTGCTAGGGGCACTTTTATGCTAGTCTCAAAATAGTTATTTTTAAAACACTAAGAAGGCTCGACACAACATGAAACTTTGCTCCAAGTATCACCAGGGGCTCTACACCTTAACGAAAGCATTGACAACATTGTTTGTGTACACAGAGTTTACTAAAAAGAAAGGTTTTGAACAACTCCACGTAGCTCTTGTTGTTTCCGGCTGCTACCACCTCGGCAGTCAAAACGGGTCGATATCAAAACAAGTAGCCACAGATTTAGTGTATCCCTTGTGCACCGGTGTAGTTAAGGTGTAGAGACCCTGGTGATACTTGGAGCAGTGCCCCTAGCACTCCCATTCAAAAGGCCCTTTGACCGAAAAACAAAAATATGGTACATCTTAAAAGTGGCGCTTCCGTCCTAAATATGCTTTTAAACGAAAGTTTGACTCCTGTACATTCACAAAAAGACCCTAGGTTGCATTTTGGCGAGAGTTACGCTTTAAGTTGTAGTGCTTTTGTTAGGCAAATCAAATTCAATTTCAATCCATCAACGTTATGTTATAAACACCGAGTAATGTGGTTATATTAGGCCCCAAAAAGGAAACCCCTCAAATAAAATAATCAATAAATGTCTGTAATGTTAAGCTGCAGTGAAACAAGATTTTATTCTCGTCAGGTTTGTCACGACAACGTTTTTTTGTTTTGTTTTTTTTAACCATAAAGTTAAAGAGCCACTCCACTCAAAAACTATTTTCTTTCACAGGGAACATTTGTATTCTGTTCTTTGTGTGACGGTGTGTTCTGTGGATTCTCCAGAATAATATGGACACTACTGGACAGACGTGTTGGTGTGGATTTTAAAAGATACTCTGAGCAGCACAAAGGAAATTCCAATCACCTCCATTGTTTTGGGAAGGAAGGAGAAACCTCAAAGAAGGATATCAAAGTATCTGAATGGCTGGATACCACGAGAGGTAGGCGGGAGAAAATGTTTTTGCGATAAGGGTGAAACCCATCCATTGTGTGTTGTATACAGTATCTTTTTCACTTGTCACTGTAAAAGCTTTTCAGGTATTTACCTCACTGAAAAGACTTCCATTAACATAAGAGATCCAAAGCTTCCAGAAGTTGGGCAACTGACCGATCACCACATCTGACAGCTTCTCCACAAACTGCACCTGCTGCGGGGTTTCAAAGCGCCAGGCTGGAACAAAGACACACACACATTCACTGGCACACAATACTTATCTATGCTGTGCTGGGAGGTGATGGGGGACTTAAAAAGGATAAACTAGCAAACCGCACTGACTTAAAAATGTCAAGAGTGCTTCTGTAAATCAAAGAATCAAATCATCTTTAATTTCCAGGCACACCAGGCTTCAGTTGTTTGTACTTTTACCATACTGCCTGATGTAAAGAGACACACTGTAGTTCCTTAACGCATAACTCTTATATAATGTGATTCCCCTAAGCACTGTACACACACAAACAAACAAATGCACACTCAGAGTGTGCCTCAGACAGGGAAGCCCCTCTCAAGCACCGAGCCTGTGGGCGAGCTGTAATGTGATTGTGGTGCTCACTGCTGGGTCGTGGTGTTCGCAGGCTGCCCCCTCTCTTCAGAGACGCAGTATGGCTGAGCCTGCCGAGGGCCGACGGACGGGTATCCCCCTCTGGGTCCAGAGCGCCGACACCCACTGACAGACATAATGAAAGGACGAGAGGGGGGGAGGGGAGGGGGAGAGATGAGAAATGAACTTGGAGGGAAAAGAAACAACATACTTCAGATATCAAATAAGCCATTTTCATAATTCCACATTCCTCAAAAAGCTCAGCAGGCTTTCACACCAAACAATCCTCCCTCGTCCCTCTCGGCCTTTCTTTATTTGTGTTCTGATCCATCTCTGCCATGGCCCACAGCTGAGAGAATACACCCTTGTTTCCAGGGTAAGGAAAAAATATCTGTGGGCTTTGTGAGCACTGGGGTGAAGTGAGTTTACATCGGCCACACTGGGATCAGTTGCGTCTGATCCTTAGGCGAGCAGCAGAGTCCACTAGATGGCAACAGGGAGCTTTGCAGCAGCGACGAACGAGAAAGTCCTTCTGCAACCACACACACTTATCTCGGCTAGTGAAATAACTTTAGTGCAATGGATCTATGAGATATCTTTAGGATAACAGAAGGGGCAAAAGTTGACAAATGGGAATGAAAGTGAAACACTGCAGTGATCAGAGGGGACCAAACTTACTACAATGAAAATGAAACTTAGAAGACGAGTTGGTGCAAAACTGCAATATGCCCAGACATAGTTTGTCTAAACGAAAGGAGACGGATGGCCACATTTCCAAAACATGTCTCTGACACACACAGAGAAAAGCGTACTGGTGAGTCACAGGCTGAATGTAATGTGTAAGCAAGTATTGAGAAATCCCCACGCAAAAGCGGTTGAGCCCGCCGTGCACACAACACAAGACAGCCACCCAGTCTAGAAAATGTAAGAAAATTCTCGATTGAGTCAGATTATCTGTAAACACACGGAGCTTTCTCACATCACACACACACACCACATTGACATAGCCCATATGGGGCTGTGCAGAATCTGTCTCTGTGATGTTTTCCTCTCTTTTTACAGGGATGAGAGCTGCTGTTGATCCAGGTGTCAGCTGAACCCCTGGCGTCCTCAGAATGCACAAGTGTATGTGTGTGTGAGACAGTTTAGGCGCGTGCAAGTGTGTGTGTGTGTGTGTGTGTGTGTGTGTGTGTGTGTGTGTGTGTGTGTGTGTGTGCCGGTCTGCTTTAAGCATTCAAACTGTTAATTATTAGGTTAAAATATAGGAACCGCTGTGTATGTGTGTTGAAGACACTGAGACAATGGGTCTCTGCTCACTTCCTTAACAGGCCTGATGCTTCTCTGCAGGTCAGATGAGTTCCTGTTCCCCAAAGGGTCATTGACCCTGACCACACACGCGTCTGCTTTCTCTCTAAACGCACACACACCTTACTGACTCCTGTTTAAATGTTAAATGTTAATTTCCCACATTACAGAATATAAAAGATTTTCACCCAAAAAGTACACCGATTCTTTTTGTATTTTCACCCACATTTTATGTCCTTATAGACCCAAAAGTTGTTATGCCCTTTGAGAAAGATTGACCAAGATATTTGATAGTAAACACAGTTATTTTGATGCAGTGACGAAAGATGCATCTAGTAACCAGAGACAAAAATGGAGGTGGAATGAAAATGAGCTCCACAATGACCAAACCCACAACAAATGGGGTAAAACTACCCGGTTTGCTCTGCAAATTTTTTTTTAAGTTTATCAGCTTATCTTTTGTATCTTCATTTCAATTTTTATATGCAAGTTTCACCAGCTTTTTCAGATTAAACAGAAAAACAATAAAGATAAAAATAAACTGATAAGATTTTAGGGGGGGGGATCTTTAAAAGTGACCCTCAACAATACACCACCCTGCACTGACATACAAGCAAACACTTGATGAACCTGCTAATTGACATGTAATAATTAAAATGTTTACCCTAGAGTGGCACTGACTGAGTCTAAAATCACAACCGCATGTTTCCCAGTCGAATGTACGAACACTACAATCCCTCTAGTTGTTCACTGACAAACCTATTTTTCTACGAGCAAAATGTCCCGCTAATTGTATTGACATTGGCTGAAGAAGCGCTGCTCGGGAAATAAGAAGTTTAGAAGTTTATAATTGAATCGGGCAGAGTCAGATTGCAGCACCGGGGCATGATGGGATTGTTTAGACATACGGAAGCAACTTGGTGCTGCTATGCTTCCTCGCAAGAAAACTGGAACTTCAGGCCTTTGATTCAACAGAGATGGATGGGTCCATTTCCCGTTTATGGCAATTTATAGGGTAATTAATGGAATCATAACTCCATCAGAACGGCCTCTGACCTCATATTCTGGACTCGGAAACACAGGAGAGAGAAAAAAAAGTTTAAAAAAAATCAGTTACTGCAGACATGGCTGATCCATCACAGAGGACTAATCCTTGCCACGTGTGATGCTGACAATCGCATAAAAGATGGCTTAGAAATACACTGAGCTGGTAAATGTGATATGAGGAGGAGGAAGAAGAGGCCGCCAGCAGAGGGGTAGGCTGTGAGGTACCGGTTAGGGGGGGGTTTCTGGCTATTTGAGAGGAGGGGTAAGGGTGGGAGGGAGGGGGAGGAAGAGTGGATGTGGTTTTATGATGGTGGCTGTTAAAGGGCTGCCTGGGTGGAGGGATGTTTCAAGAGGCACAGGTTTCGTACTTGGGCGAGAGGTGAGCAGCGAAGACCGGGGATGGTAAATAGCTACCAGGTGTGTGTGAGGGGAAGAGGTGGGGATGAAGTGTGACAGCAGAGGGGACAGGAGACAGCTGGTTGCTGCAAACTACAAGAGTAGAAATGAAGTATGTGTGTATGCCTTTGGCATTTTTTAGATACTGGCCTCACCAGAAAAATGACAGCGTTGGTCAATTAATTGTTTTGCCACTTAAGGGCACCCAGTGGAGTTTTTTGGATTAGTAGTCGTGCTGTTTTGTTTGTATTGTGTGCCCTGCTAGCACCCAAACCAAGGCTCCCAGGGACAACGCTGAGCCGAGCACCACAAACACTCCGACATGACTTTGTGTGTTATCAGGAGGGTTTTACAATACAAATTAAAAGGCTTCAAACATTAGTATAAGTAACCGTTTTTGTGCCAAAATTCGGTTTCGCAAATGTCTTGATGAGAAACAGTATGTAAACAGAATTGTTTATTTATTCAGAGAACCTTTAAAGGTGCACTGTGAGTTCCTGCATGGTCACTTCTGTTGACGTTCCAAGTAAATTTCAAACAAAACAGAGCAAGCTCGCCCCTCCCCCCATGTTTCCATAACTGTCATGACTAACTGACTAACTGTCACTAACCCCCACCCCCTCCCCCAACCATCTTGTCGGCGATTGGCTGGAGTGGTTTGTTGTATTTCAGCCCAGTCTCATGGCAGTTTGTGAAATGGTCACGTTATTGAATCTATTGATTTGTGTACTGAACATGTTAATGTCGTTATTTTCGTGTGGTGAGCACGAGTAATGTATTTCAATGGGAAGCATATTTCGTGATCACAGAACGATTACGGTAGCAAGTAGTACTGATAAGGCGAAAATCCGCGCAGGGAGGTTGGTTCGGGGTGGTGGATGGATCAAACAACACAGGACTTTCACCCAGGAGACCAGGGATTGCGCCCCGCGTGTTGCAGTTCCTTTCCGCTATTCCGTTATTCTCTTCCTAAACACAACCGTCCAGTCCTGTTGTGGTCGGCGTCTCCTGCGTGCGACGGTTCCTTTCCCCGTTCTTCTTTTCCTAACCACAACCGCCCCGTTGTTGTGGTTGAAAAATGAAATGAAAATCATGCTGAAACCATGCAGGAACTCATAGTGCACCTTTAAAAACTACCTACATTTACATTTTCCTTAAAAGCAGCCTTATGTGGTTGTGTGAATAATGACTTTCCTCTCTCTGTGGCAAAGGTGGAGGTTACGCAATGTTTTTCACAACACTGCAAAAAAGTCTTAGCAAGGGGGTCGGGGTGGATTTACAAATGCATGACCTTGACAGTGATGATGGAAACTCATGTCCTGCCTGCTAGAAACAAACCTCAAGTTTAGTTTCTTCTTAAATATGAAGGATCTCTTAACCAAGTAGCTTTAGTTAGCTTAACTCAAACAGAGCTTCACCATAGATGTGGCAGATCAGCAAACATCTATGAGACTTGTTTGGAAAAGTCATATAGGTCATTTTTGGAAGACACTGACAAATGACCTGTTACGTGTTTTAGGTATGAAAACTTGTGTGCAAAAAATGTGTCTATTTATACGGTGTCAGTATCGTATTGTTTATTGTTTGGATATAATGTTTCTCTTGAATCACTTAAAGTTTATTTAATATATATTTTACTGGCATATCAAGTAAATAAACTAACTGTAAGTATGCATTTTTGCAAACCAGCAATTATTTTAGAATAGCTGGGTTGCATTTGATTTGCATGCAATTTCAGATTCACTCCCTGCCACATGTTGCTCTGCTGTGGAATGCAACTGAAAAGGGGCCATCCCTGACATGATAATCAAGATGATATTCGACTGTAGAGAGGCAGGGAGCACACTGAACCCCATATCCATCAAGCCTGAGCCCCGGAAACCACTGTTACCCTTAGCATTAGACATGTTTATGTTCCAGCTGCACTATGTGAAGCAGCCACCCACTCACAATGTATTTGTGAGTGGGTGCCTTTGTGTGAGTGTGAGTGTGAGAGAGAGAGTGAGTGTGTGTGTGTGTGTGTGTGTGTGTGTGTGTGTGTGTGTGTGTGTGTGTGTAAGCGTGGTTGCCGTATCGCTGTTCCTGAGCGGACGGTTTCACATTCACATTTTTCTGCTGGCTGATTTAACAGAGGAACAGCTTAATTGGGGTTAATTGTTCCAATCCATCTGTGAAGCTGTGTGAGAGAGAGAGAGAGAGAGAGAGAGAGAGAGAGAGAGAGAGAGAGATTGTATGTGTGCGTGTGCAGTAACATGGCAAGCCCTGAAACCCAAATCCAAAGCCAATGCTCCCTCACTTTCATCTTATTCATACATTCATGAAAAAATAAACACGCGGGCCTCGAGCAGAGCAGGGGAGGGCGGTGACGGAGAGGGGAATGCAAGCACAGAGCTGGTTCGGCGGAGAGGCAGCTGGCCTTCTCTCTTCCCTCAGCTACCAGTACAGACTGGAAACGCTAAATAGGGGCTTTTCACTTAATATGTAAAGCGAGTCATGTGTGTGTGAGTTAGTCACCTCTCTGGCCACTGATGAACTCATCTCTGCAGCTTTGCATCAGCTGCAAGATCCACTTGTGCTGAGCGTAGATGCACTGCCATGCTGGGTCGCCCGGAGCGTGCAGGTCAGACAGGTACCTACACGTGCACAAACACACAGGTGTGAAACATTTGCGTTCAAAGAAGAAGGACAAAAAGGAAAACACCTCTTCTGGTGAGGTGCTAGCTTGCAGGCACAGTAAATGTCAAAAGGAGGAGGAGTGAGCAAAACACCAATCACAGCGAATTCTATGAATTGTATCCACAAACACTTCACCCTCTTATCCATCTGTCATAATTCCATAATCATCCCTCTCCCAGGTGTTTATTTGCTGGGCATCACTCAGTGACCTGTGGGCTCTCAGATGACTCTCTGGGCTGTGGCCTGGCTCCCTCTGCTGTCATTCAATGAACCAACTGCTCATTTGTTTCTCATTAGGTGGCATCTTTCAAAAAGATTGAGCAAGCCTCACAGGCACAAAAAGGCACACATGCAGACAGCTCCCACCATCCACGGCAAGAGTAAACAGGAGCTGAGTGGGCGTTCAGAGCCGTGCCTAATGCAGCAGGATGAAAGATGTTGCAGTGTGGTTGAGAACTGGTCTCTGTGATCCTGACAGGTCGGTCTTAACAATAACAAATTGGGAGAGACCACAAGTATGAATGGGCAGAAGGAGGGAGGGGGAGGAAAAAAAAGAGGGAAAGAAAGGCAGGGAAGAGGGGGAAAAATAGAAACAGAAACAAGAGAATGGGACAACAGAAAGCTGAGAGGATACTGTGAACGTTCAGAGAAAAGTGAGAGGCAGACAGAGGAAAGTGGATGGAGGATGAAGTTCTGGCAAACGATGACACAGACAGGCATCAAAGAAACCAAAAGATGTGTAATGAAGGAGTATAAGAGATATGTCATGACTTTATGTACACAGACTGTGACAGAGAAATGTCAAAAACAAACAAACTGCAGGATAGTGATAAAGAAAAAAAGAACTGCTTCACATGTAGATAATGAACCCGTTATGTGAAAACAAATCAAAGAGTATGAGATCTATAAAGACCAAAACATGACCACTGGGAGAAATACAGACAGATGGTATGAAATAGCCGTCGCAGGATTACGAAAATGTAGACCTGATGTATCTCTTCTGGTCGTGCAGTGTTGATGGGGTCTGCAGCAGTTTCTCCAATAAGAGACTCCTCAGAGCCGAGATCCGCGTCTCAACCTCAGCATACACTAGAGCAGAGAAACAGCAAAACCATTGGATTCAAAGAGTGATTCCTTTTTACTTAATTTCATTCATTTGTTGAGATAAAAACAAATGAAGTTACCTTTTTTGAAAACAGGGACTTCTGTATTGCCAAAGAGAGATTTGGCTTTCTCGTAGTCATTGATGACCACATCGTAATCACCCTGAGAGAGAAAAGTCAGTTCAGTTAATAATGCAGCCCAGGACGTTTTTTTTTTTGTTTTTTTTCAAACTTAGCAATCGTGACACACACTGTGTATTTAAGCCTCTCTAACTCCACCCTCTGGATGACAGCCATCCAAGCGGCAATTTAAAACAAATATACATACTGTACATACTGGGGATAGACTGTATTTAAAAAAAACTGAAAAGTAACAATTCATGATTTAAAAGGCAGCTTCACAATCATAACAATCCCATTTGTTGCCGAGCAAGTTTGCACTTCCAAGAAATTTGCCTTGGTGTATTAGGTGCATAAAGTAAACAATAAACATATTAAAAAGGGAATAAACAATAAAGCAAAGTACTGCTAGAGTCAAGAGATATATTACAATAAAAGAATATAACTTTTTAGAAAGGAAAAGAAGGCTGTACAGTTTCTACTGCTTTAGAATCATAATGTTAAGTGCTCTTTTTTCTTGTAGGACTGTGGGAGTTCTCAAAGCAGCTCGAGACAACTAGGAGTTCTAAAAGTCCTGATGTCCATATACAGAGTTTCACCAAGTCAAATGTAAGACTTTTTAAGACCTTTTACCAACTAAGCCCTAAATTAAATTTTTTTCAAGCCAAGTATCGCTAAACTTGCACTTCCCCGTTGCTGAAGAATAAAATCTGTTTTATGTCTGTGGTACAATCCGAAAGAGACTCGCGCCGATAACACGAAAGCTGATTGGCTGCAATATGAGTTGCATGTTGCTCTGATTTGTTGTCAAATACAGCGAAATTATATTTGGACTAGCGAAAGAAAGAACTACAACACCAAAAAAATAAAAAAGAGCATTAGCGGTAGCAATGCATGGACATAGGAACATTAAGACCTGTTTAAAATGATTTAAGACCTAGAACACAATACTTCAGATCATTTAAGACTTTTTAAGGCCTAACATTTTTATTTTTAAATTTTTGACTTTTTAAGACCCCGCGGAAACCCCAATATAACAAATGCATTTGACTCATAACTGACTTTACTATATATATATATATATATATATATATATATGACAATAATTACTGCCTCTGAATAAATGTGGAACCATAATAGCATCATTTCTATATATATAGAAAATATGCTATTATTATTCCACATTTGTTCAGTAGTGGCAGCTACATCCTTGGTTTGTTTGCGGTTCTCTTGCATTATGTTTATATTTATGTATTTAATTGCTACTGTGAGGCCAGTTTCCTGTAATATAAAAATAAAATGAAGTAAAGTAAAGTGAGGTGAAGTTACACATGGTGGTGGACTTTCAATGGCATGGGAGACATTAGGTTTTATGATGACTGCTCTGCTGGGTTTTATAAAAACTGAGGAATATTAAGCTACGGGACTCGTGCATTTTTCTCGGTTCCCATATTTTCAGATGACAATGTCCTGTTGTGACAGCTAAACAAACTGAAGATTGGTATCCTGAACACCGAGACAAAACAAGAGCCTCACAAATAACCAGACCTAAACACTCTATGCAAAGGGAAGTTCTGAGAGTGCAGACTGTAAAACAGATTTGCACCTCCTCCATCACTCAGAGAGCTGAAGGCTCTCCCCTACGTGATGATGAATGATCCAATAGCTCACTGTACACAGCTCGGATGACAGCATTACAAGTGCACTGGTGTGGAGGCAGAGGGAGGCTGTATATATTTTGTATGAGGCACTTAATATTCACACATG
The DNA here is from genome assembly GCF_031162955.1 of Sander vitreus. Classification (NCBI taxonomy): domain Eukaryota; kingdom Metazoa; phylum Chordata; class Actinopteri; order Perciformes; family Percidae; genus Sander; species Sander vitreus. The sequence continues at coordinate 2,849,269 of NC_135863.1, forward strand.
TGCTGGTGTTTCTATTTTGTATATAGATGTATGTGCATAGAGTACCTTTTGGATATTGCGTTCAATGTTGAGTGGCAGGTTAAAGAGAAACTTGAAACGTTGCAGGACGTTGAGTGCATTGCGTGTGGAGTCAGCTTTGTCTTTCCGCCCCAAGACCTCCTGGAAAAGAGTGTCTGCAGTATTACTCGCTCCTACGAGAAGAAACACAGGAGGGAGAGAAAAAAAAGAGTGAGCCAAAGCGAAAGAGGCAGGAGCAAATGAGAAACTGGGATACTATAAAAATAAATGTTGATACCACATTTCCTTTTTAATGTCGGCCTCTGGTTTTCTTCCTGCTCTGTAAGCTATCGGACACAGTGGAGACTGAGCTTTCTAAGGAGAAAGTGACAGCTATCTCTTAGTCCGACAGCTCAGTGGAACCTATGCACGACTCAGGGGCTTCATGGGTGGCCTCGGATGTGCCGTTAAATAGAAGAAAAAAAATAGTTTCTAATCAAAACAAACCCCCACCCCCAAAACAAAATCCCTGAAGAAAGAAAAGAAACAACAACAAAAAAACAGCATAGGACCCAACAGAGGAATATTTCACATTTTTCACTTGCCAATCTGAGTGGTCATGAAACTACTATATGTATCCATTTTGTGATTGGCTTATTGGTGCTGCGTGTTTGACGCATTACTTTTTTGGGGGTGAACGGTGGCCTGAGCCACAAGGGCCCACAAGTCTAGGGCTGCGGGGATGAAAGCCACGTCCGGTGTGGAGGTTTATTTACTCTAGACTCCGGGAAAAGGACCTGCTCATTGACCCTCCATTAGAAGAGTCCCATTATCATGTACGGGATGAGAGGGTGGGAACACAGGATCTGCCGAGTGAACTGCTTGTTAAAAAACGGGGAAGATCTACAAAGGCGACTGAACATACACAGTGTGCATGTGTTCGGTTAATGGACGGCGTATCAGTGTGTGATAAGTGTGGCAGCGCAGAGCATCTGTCTCTTCTCATAATGACTTTGACCCTTTCGCTCTTTGAGTTTTATTAGAACATGTTAAAATCAACCCAAGGATATACAGTACTGTAAAGATAAGTCAAAGTAATGTGCAGGGAGAGAAATACAACCCAAAAAGGGCTCTTTTTATTACCTCTACCTTAAAAAAAATATAAAACGAAGTCAAAGACACAGGTTATTTAAATATTAGAGAAAAAAAGCCATTAAATAATAGACAAAAAAGAGTTTAAAGTTGTTTTTTTGTAAGTGTATTGTAGGTGGGCCTTCATTCTTGATGTATGTGTGACTAAATAATCTCAACTCAAAATCCACCTATTAGCTTTTTCAACCGCCAGCTAATGGAGACATATTGGGAGAAAAGATCAAGGCTATTCACTTCTGACAACCAAGATCATCTTTTAACAAAGAACGGGAGTTACAGTCTCCTCCCATGATGATGTCACATGATAACACGGTGGCCAGTTTCATTCGCTGTGGAAGACTGTGAGATGAAGTTTCATTGGTCTGAAAAAGCCAGTAACTTAGCCTTGAGTTGAGATTATTATGTCACCACGTAATAAAAGCCCTGTAGCCTATTGAAAATTGACCTCTGAGTGCATCTGTGAAGTCGTTTGAATGAATGACCTGGAAGATTTCCCTCTCTGAATTGTTATCTTGTGTAAAAAAAAACATCAATCGTAAAAAGTTGAGGTTTCGGAAATAAATGAGCCAAAAGGATGGGAGGATTTGAAGGGGTTGGGATTCAAATTTATTTTCTGATGGGATGCTGAAAAATTAAACTGGCAGCATGAAAAGTAAAGCTAAATCAAAGAATGATAGGGTGTACAGGAAGTGACTTACTTTGCTAATTATACCAATAGATTTAGAAATTTGGTGCTTTCACAAATTCATTTTTACAATTACATTTTTGATATATAATCGTCAGTAACGTGGATTTAATGACTACGTGGGTAAAGGCAAATAATAGAACAGCTTGCAAACAGTCTGGTAAGTCACAAAATTACATCATTTTACTGTAATGCAGCTTGTAAAACCAGGAAAGACAACACTTGTCATATTTCAATATTCAAAATCTAAGACGATATCTAGTCTCATATCACGATATTGATATAATATTGATATGTTGCCCAGCCCTAGCTGAAGTGTTAAATTCATTAACAATCATATGACACGAGACAAAAACACACACACACACACACACACACACTCTCTCTCTCTCTCTAGTGGATGATTAACGTAGATATGTGCTGATTAGCTCTCATAACAGGCCAGGTGGGTAGCACACCACCATGAGTCCATGTAATGTCTGATTACATCTCCACATTTTCATTGTGATATTTTGTGATTACATTCTGAATCTGCAGCGTTCTCTGTCAGCTAAATATAGAAGTACAATGTCTTCCTCTGATGTAGTCAGTAGTAGGTTATCCAGTGGCGTTGCATATTAAGTGGTTTGGGGTCCTTCTTGAAGTCATTTTGGGGTACAATTTGATTTAAAGAATTCTAAAAGCAGCAATACCACAGGCCAAGCAATGGCCCGTTCCAAACAGGCACATTTTCAACGGGCACTGTACTAGTGCATTAAATGACACATGAAATGGCGCCTTTATGTGCAAAGATATTTTTGTCCCAAAAACTGAACCTGTACATTTGCCATTTCTCTTGGGGCTGGACTCTGAATGAGGAGATGCTTACTGTTGAGGATGTTTTCTAGTCGTTGGGTCATCGATCCCTCCACTCTCTCTGTACCATCTGACTCCAGCCTTTGGTGGATCGCTGCAACACAAAAGCCAGAATTCATTTGTACTGTAAAGGACTGTGATGGACAAAATATAGTGAAATCCACTGAGAAAAAGAAAGAAAAAAAAAAATCTGAGAAATGAGAAATGTTAGCATGAATGTTGAGGTGGGACAAAATGTGGAAAAGAAAAAAAAAAAGCAGAAACCGGTTCTCTACACTGTAGAGTAACCAACGTGTAATCCCCTGAGACAGGAACATTTTCAATTTCAGGAACCGAAGGTAAAACAATAAACAGGCCCTACCCCAGTGATAGATGGGAGATAACCTCGCCGGTTCTCCGCCCACAGATGTTGCTATTGAACCCAGCCCCCCCTTTGCCTGTTCCCACGCCAACTGAGGACCTGACTTTGTCCCAGCAGTGACTGTACTGGATCAATTCACCTAATCAAAGCCATTAACAGCACAGTTTTGTGGTCTTGGGACATTTGGAGCCCTATGACCTGGAGGTAATGTGAATCGAAAATGTTTCAACTCTCTGAAAAATAACATTTGGGAGAGCAGCGCTGGAGGTCTGGATGCCAAAAATGACTGCTTAGGGGAAGTGGGCGGAAAATCTCTGATGGCTCGTATCCATCACTTAGCATGAAGAGCTTTACGCGGGAGAGGGAATTTGAAAAGAGGGAATGAGGGGAGAAAACAGAGAGAGAGCGGTGTGGCTACCCCAGTGAATAAATAAATGGTGTGCAGTAGTGGGCAGCCGGGTGCTGAGAGCGTCTGTGTGGGTTTATTGACAGAGTGGAAGAGAGGTGGAGAAGGCTTAGGAGAGACCTTCTCATACATACTTGCGGAGCGATTCAAATATGCAACAGGCAGACATCTCAAGAATGAAGTTAAGAGACAGAAACATGGGGGGTGGGAGGCGAAGAGAAAAATTATAACGATCCACTCATTCCTCTTCTCTCCACTCTCCCTGCCTTCCTTCTTCTCCCACAACTACAAATGCTCGCTGTTAGCGGAGCGTGGAGACGACAGAGGGAGCCGGAGGCAAAGTGAAGGGGGAGAGTTCTGTAAATAAATATGTGGGTCCACTCTGACAGACAGAAGCCTCAAGGCAGAGACCAAGGTATTCCTAAAAAACACACTGTTCAAACATGCCATTGCCCTAATCAGTGCGGACGTCGCTGGCCCTTTGGTGGACCTCTCGCAGCTCGACGACCGGCAGAAAACGCGGCCAGATGCAGGCACGTAGACGTGGGAGTGTATACGGGAGAGCACAGGATTGATAGGGCTGAACACACAGGAAGACGGAGACACACACACTGCAGGGCTGCTTCACGTCTCCACACTCTCTCCTCCCCCCTCCTCGCCTTGCTACCAGCTGTGTGTCCTCTGCAACTGTCACACACTGAAGGGCTGGTGACGTCACGGCTAACCTAAACATCAGGTCACAGTCCGGATAACAGACACAGCCAGGACCTGAGGAAGAGCTGCAGCTCCCCACTTCGCTTCCTGGAACCGTTTAGGGAAGAAGAAAAAAATGAATAAGAATAAAAATACAGTGTCCCTGGATTCTAAAGCTGGAGATGTTTTGACTCCTGCCGGGGCCAGGGGCTCGGGGAATAGGCCCTGGGAATCTGGCATTTTTGGAACACGGTAGCCGTTCCGTTTCCTGCATCACTGGGAGACTTCCTGTTCACACAACAATGAAAAACCTCAAATTTCAACATTTTTTGTAGAAACAACCCTGGACTCCCCTGACAGACTGTCAGTCAGTCAATCAGAGCCAGAGCAGCTTTGTCTCAGAAAACATGGCTCAGTATGTCACTGAGGCTTCACGACCAAACAGTCGCCATGCCCAAAATCTTTCACCAGTCCGTGGTGGTTCACTGGAGTGTGTACAGGGACACTTGTTTTCTTCACTGCAAAGAATTCCCCTTTGCAAACAACTAAAATATTACAAACCAAAAAGCCAAATCAGCGAATGGGGTAAACTAAAATGCCTGATTTTTGGAAACTAGCATAAAACTCTGACCACTACAAAACACCATCTGTCCTCAAAACTAGTAAGGACTTGATACAAGCTGTGACACTTCAGAAATTCGACATATACTGTAGGTGCTTGTATGGCTGCACAATATATCGGTTTTTTAATCGTCCTTGTGATATCCACTGGCACAATAACCATATCGCAGAGGGCTGTGACATATAAAAAATAAAAAAACGACACTCAGACATTTTGTGTTAGTTGAAAGAAAATATCGGTAGAATATCACACTTTAAGATGGAACTGTCACTTTTTTTTTAATGCTGCCTTTTATATTCAAATCAATGTTCAGTTGCTTTCCTTTTATTTGTTTTAAATTCAACAAGCAATTAGTTGTACTTTAGCAGAATACTTAAAGCTGCAGAATTGCAGAACTGAGTACACTTTAATATCTGTTCATATAACGCAAATAGTTTTTTTTGCGTTTTTTTTTACGTCATTGCATGTCGCATATTTTCCTCATATCGTGCAGCCATTATTTGATGCCCATTTGACCTCCTTCCAACTTTCTACACCCAGTAGCATCTGACTAAGGTAAAAAAAAAATAAAAGTTTACATGTAGGATCCTGTGACTTCAAGTGAAACCCATCTGAACCTGAGACGCTGTGAGTGATGCTGCATTACATCTCTGGGTCGAGCCTCAGATACAGGACTGTTTACAGTAGTCTGATCTGCAGAGATTTAGGCTTCAATTCCTACTGAGCAAAACCACATAAATACATGCAGTTCGGATTTTGAAACATTAAAAGTAGCGTGTTGTCTTCATGTATGTCCCGAGTTGTCAACTATTCTTCATACATACTCTCATTTTAATTAAAATATAAATGTTCAGACTCTTTTCTCTTGCCTCTTATATTTATCTCTTAATTTTTTGTTTACTTGAAAGCTGTTAAACAATGAGTTACGGGCTCGACATTTGAACCTTTTTTTGTTTCTCATGTAATCAGCCATGCACCCATCCAACTTTTTTTCTCTTGATACCAATTACGATACCTCATCTCTGGATATCTGCTGATACAGATTCCAAATTCAAAATCAACATTATTATTATAAATCTGTATACCACCTACTGTATCACTTTTATGTAAAGTAGCATGAGGCAAGGTTTTGCTGTGGTGATTAAAAAAAAAACTAAATACAGCAGAAACACTTAATTGTATAATGACATTGACAAATACACTGTATTTCATGTGGTTTTGTCAATCTGGTGGATACCAAATCTGCTTAATCATGGTTTTTAAACTTGCCTGTAAGGTAGGCAATCTCTGCATTGTGTGTATGATTGTGTGTGATTTGTATTATACTATCTGCTGCACAACAAATTGCCCCACTGGGGGACAAATAAAGTAACTTGAACTAATTGATGGGTTCTTTTGTCTAAATATAAAAAAGCCCAACTAGTGTCATTTGAAAAGATGCTTCTGCTAAAAGAATGGATGTTGCATGCATCTTGACCATGCACTTCTGATCGGCCCTTTGGAAGCTCTTAAAAATACAACCCTCGCATAAAAAGTTGGCCGGAGCTCCCAGTCTTGTTTCTCCATTTGCCAAAAGCCGACATTAGCTAACTAACCCAAACAGCTCTGTAATTAACAAGATGTGTGGTTTGCAGATGTAAAACTCTTAAACTGTGTGCTTAAGCACAGAGTCCATAGTTCATTAAAAAAAGAGACATGGGATTTTGTTTTGCTATTTCTGTTGGAGATGGTTAGCTATACTGGAGAGCAATTAAGAAGCAATTAGCGGGGACAAGAAATAGAGGGAGGGGGAGAAACCCCACGGATATTGAAGTCAGAGTCTGACGTTTGCTCTAAATATTTTCTATCCGCCTCATTTCTTTTCCCAGATTTGGCTTCTCCTCCCCGTTTCCACCTTGCCGGCAGCATTACACTTGCATTAAAAAGTAACTCCAGACTTCTATTAAAGTCATCAATAAATATCTCACATGCAAGCAGAAGTGAAAATAAACAGGAGAGGAGACCAAAATGTCTTGATGGTGATTAAGAGGGCTGGAAGCACTACAGCAACTTCTAACACAGCGAATTCTGAACAAGGAGAACACACAAGCACCCTGTTAATTTCTCTTCTTTTTACAGCTAATTTCTTTTAAATTTTCAGCTACATCTCAGGTGAGATTAATTTAGAACGACCTAAGAACAACAGAGACTTGCCAAAACGCAGCTGAGAGACAAAGAAAGGATTCACAGTTACTCAGACAGCTGCGCTAACTAGGCCTGGCAATGAGCGGTTGCAGAGCTGTCTCGAGCTGGCTGCTAGCAGCATGTCGGCTGGTATGTCGGTTTGGCTGACCATACCTAGTGTAGAGAATATCTCCACTTGAGCTATCCATTCTGGGCTACCACTTCATTTTTTATGACTCAGAGCCAAATCTTGGCCGAGAAAGGATGTTGTGGTGCTGTAATGAGTCATGATGAGAAGGCAGGAGTCAGGAAGTTTAAAAAATGAACTTTAAAGTCAAGTTGCTGGTCTAAATATGAGACAATGTTTTTTTGTGGAAATTACATTTGAAAAGTGGGAGTTTCGAGGATAAAGTGAGTACCTGCAGAGTGAGCCTGTTCCTTCATGATAATATTGTATTGTAGCCTTATTGTTGATGAGCTAGCAAGTTTATTGACGTTTATAATTAGCTTATCGATTATAGTTAGTCGGCTCTAAGTGGTTAGTGAGCCCAGTTTAACCTATGAGGGACTCTAATGGCTCCTGTACATTATGTTTAGTTGCCACAATAGAAAATAACTTAACAACAAATGGAATTAGTGGAAAGCATAGAAAATCTCGGTCAAAAGGCACAGTCTGGAAAATTGCTAACAGCTAAAAACAATCAATCCGAGCTCTTCCAAAAAGGCTGATAATAAAGGAGTGTCAGTTAGCCGCACTTGAAAGCACAAGCTACATAGACATGAGATTTATATTTTGAAGCAGGATTAATAATTTTTTGGTCACCCGGCTGCACAAAGACTAAACATTGTCATACTATCACCTTACTATCAAGTTGTTACCCAACAGTTGCGTATATACACATCCAGCAGACAAAGAGCAACGTTGTTGCTCTTAGAAATGATACAGAACTAAAAAAGACCACTTGACTATCGTTTGTCGGTTATTTTGTCTCAAATTATTATTTTTATATAAATTCGACAATACATTTAGAATGTGTTAAACATGCTATATCTGCCTACCTTGTTTAATTCAATGTGTTCCTAAACAAAACAACAGGTTTTGCAAAGCAAGTGGGGAATTTTATAATCAGGCCAATACAGTGAGTCCCATCCTGTCACACAGGTCATAAAGCATCATTATGCCCTCTTGGTTCACAGGTCACTTGAGTCCATCCATAGTGTATTGCTTCCTCCATCTGTAGGGACCGTACATTTCCCATTGGGCCAGTGGGCACACAGTAGGCACACTCAGTCTGGACGTGAGAATGACTGTGCATTGTTCCCATTGGTCATATTGGGTCTGTTATCAGCACTATCAGTCCTAATACTCTGGCCTGCATTGTGTTGGGCTGCTCCGTTTATTTAGATTCAGCCACTAACAATGACAACATTGCCTCTCTCCCAACCGGGGCACAAACATACGGAAAGCAATAATAATAATGATGGAGGCAGAAAAGTGTACATATAAATAGTAAGGGGAAGTAACTGAGCGGCTATGGCGGGAGGAGAGAGTAAACAGACAAAAGTATGAATGATGAAGCGAACAATTGATTTGAAGTACCTGGCAGAGCGACAGCAGTCAGTCAGTCTTCGGCTACCTTGAAATCTTTTTGGCATCTGGAGGTTCATGTGGCCAAGTGTGTGTGTGTGTGTGTTTGTTTGTGCGTCCACTTCCAAGCTCTCGGGAGACTCGAGTGAGACTGTGTGTGACAGGTGAGAGCTGATCTCATTTTGATGAAGTTGAATTAGCCCTGTTGTGGTTGGCGTGTGTAACTGTAGTACCAAGGGCTAGGAGGGTTTTCACACAGCGTCCAAATGAGCCTCTTTAATCAACCGCTGCTAAACCACATGTGAAGGGAAAAAATCCAGAGACACGCAGGCTTGCACGCTTTCCAAAAATCAAAAGCTCTTTTTCTGTGCAGAGATGAAGAGTGATGATATGGAAGGTTGGGTATTAATTGTGGGCAATTTGGTGCGATTCCATAGCACACAAAAATGTGTTAATCCCTCTCACCTGCCAGAGCGTCCTGGGCCTCAAAGAACGTACTGAGGCCTCCTTTCACATAGGCCAGACTACCCTCATTCTTCTTAGTAGCCTGCTTCTTCAGATTATTGGCCCCAATCTTCAACTGCTCAAAACTGAGGAAACAAAATGGTCATGCCATTGTATTAGGCCTCCAACTTGTTATTACTTTCATTCATTCATTTGTCTAGGTAATTTGTAAAATGCCCATTTCAAGAGTATTTGAATTGCTCCAATTAACAATATTAAGCAAATCATCATATTTAAAAAGCCAGAACCAACAAATGTTTGGTATTTTTACTTGATTACAATCAATGGATTGTTTTTACTTTTCTGATTGATTGGTCAACTAATCATTTTCATTTGCCATTTGATTTCAAAAGGCATTTGCACACGAGCATCTATCTCAGAAACACAACCACACACAAACATGCGGCAAATGAGTATGTGTGTCTGTGTGAGTGTCCTGACTGAGTGAGGTTTCCTCCGCAGGAAGAAACAGTCACTCAGCGAGGTCCAAACAGAGGCCCCTGGTCATGCTGGATCCTGGGGTCTGGGTTACTGGAAGGCTAAGCTGAGGGAGAGGAAGCCAGGAGAGTCCAAAAATAATTCTCCTCTGCCCTGACATGACAGCCGACGAGTCAACGAGGCTCAGGGCTTTTTGGGTCAGCAGGCTGCCTCGTCTACATACCTAACTGCTCTCTCTAACGGACCAAATGACAATGTGAAGATTCAGCCAAGACACTATACAATCAAAGTGTATGTTAAAAAGTATTGTCTAGACCTGCTCCACATGAAATGTGTCATGAGATAACTTCTGTTGTGATTTGGCGCTATATGAATAAAATGTACTTCACGTAAAACCAAGCTTAACAAATTGTCTCTCTACTCTCTGTTTGCATTCTTTTCTTTTCAATCTAGCCACTGCCATCTCCCTATCTGTACTATAGGGGTGCATTTAACCTATCAATTATTTTCTCGATTAATGGTCAATATCCATTAATTACCTGGAGCCTGTGTGGTTTTCTATGAGGTACCAGGTGGCAGAAAAGTTCTCGCTGGTGAAGTCTCCACTCATTCCTGGAAATGTCAGCTCCATGTCTTTCTGTGGGATTTTGCCTCTGAGAAAGAAAAAAAAACGGATTAACAAAGATGATCACAGAAGAAAAGCAGGATAAAAAAAGAACTCAACTTTATTGAAAGATGTACAATGTACAGATAACATGAACATTAGAAAAACACCAAGGATCAAATCATGCAGTACAATCTGACAATGACATGAAAACAGAGACAAATAAATGTATAAATATATTAACGACAAAATTGTGAGTAAGAAGGGATTTTTGAAAAATAATTGTGTAAATTGTGAGATCATTTTTTTTAATGTGATGTTGGGGGCAGTGTTGTCCAGCAGGGGGCAGTGTGCAGCCAGAAAGTACCCAGGCCGGGAGAGCCTGGCGTGGGAAGTGCAGTGTGTGACGCCTGGGTGCCCCTGGAGGACCCTGCACTCATTAGGGAAGCTTGATCTCTACTAATGACCCATGGCCTACACAAACCAACCCCCCCCCCCCCTCCCGCCAACCACCACCACCACCCACTCTGCAGTTACACACACATGTAGAAAAAACATCACACGGACAGTACAGTATTAAAGTCTGGTAAACAGAAAATCCATATACTTGGTGACGTATGCTAACACAAACATGCAAAAAAACAGCAGCATTCAGTAGTTAGTACAAACTCATTCATGTGTATGGCATAATATTATTTCTGCAGAGTTGTTGCAATGGTCAAATGACTATATCACAACAGAGTGAAAGTGCAAATGGACATACAACATTTTGGGCACTAAATATTATTATTACAGGTGGAGATGTTGCAATAGTTAAGATGGGAAACTGAGTGAAATTGCAAGCTTCAAATGTATAAATTATCTGTATCAAAGATAGACAGAGGTAAGTGTTTTTTTTTTTGTTTTTTTTTAAACCATAAGTTATTTCTGTGTGGGGGAATTTACACTCAAATTGTTTTTTAATGGTCAAGAAGTGATTGTAATTGAGGGAAATACAAGACAACTCAAAATGCTACAGGTGTCATTGTTTTTAAGATTAACTAAGATGGCACATGATAATTGGGAGTCCTTTTCTGGAACTTCAAGTAGTGTGTTAGAATGAAAGTAGATGAGGCTAGCTGAAGGCACTCTCCCACTTCCTAATATTACTCACTTGCCTCTGAAAGTGACACACTTCAAGGCTCTCACGTGTTCAGACTGCAGAAGATACTAAGTAGATGTAGCTTTTTGCTTTTCAAGCTTGCCAGTTCAGCAGGCATCAGGTGTTGCACTACATCATTATCCAAGCATTACACCTCGGACAGAAACCGATTCTCTGATCAGGATGTGAGAGTTTCTTCCACAATCCTGGATTGGTAATGCATATCTAATATTACATGTATCAATCCAGTTTGTGTTAGGTCCTTTAATAAGTTCTTAGTAATCTCTAGCTGTATTTCGCTTAACCCTTGTGTTGACTGCGGGTCACATTGGCCCGTTTTTAATTTTTGTTTTATATCTGAAAATTTTTTACAATTTAAAACGTTGGAAAAAGCAAAAACAAAAGTGTTTTTTTTCCAAGGTTGACGGGAAGACAACACAAGGGTGTGCGGCACTGCTAAAACTTCTGAAACATCTGCAGAGCTGTGCAATCACACAGCAATCAACAATATTAACCCTGAACTGCAGCTTTGTCTGTAACAAGCAAGCTTACTTGGTTACACTGTTTGCATTTGTCCAAGTTCAGAGTAAGGGAACAATCCAATGACGCTACCAAACAAACCTTATCGTGTGTCATTATGTGGAAATATTTAGTAACAACTAAGGGACAGACTTTTAGTTTCATCTAGTAACTTTTTAATCTACATTTATTAATCACCTACATTATATCAAGGCCAAGCATGACGTTACAAACAGCTGGTGCAAGCATCTACAGTTGAATGACCATCCAGTGACATCACCGACACAAAGATGCGATGCTCTTTTACTAACAAACAGCTCCTCCGATTAAATGCATTACGGAGTATTTTATTTTACAACTCTTCCTGTGTCAGATCAACACATTACTGTCAAAGGGAATTGCGTAGACTTTTTATGCTGGATGTTTAACGCAACCGTGGGAGACGAGTGAATGGTACAGCCTGTTTATGGGGTCTCGTCTCTGGCCACGAGCGGTCACTTGCCCCCGGCCCCTCTAAACCAAACAAACACTAACCCAGAAATGCCAGAACCTGACAACACAAACTATATATTACAATGTTTGCACTCTCTGCCAGGCGCGTGGGAGCACCACGCTGCCTGCCTGCTCCTGGGCGGTATACAAACATGTGTGTGGGTCGCTGCCTTAGTTCTTTCCAAATCCCTTTCTATCGTCCGCTGTCCTCTCAGCTTTATACACAATTATACTGTTTCCACTCCCTGTGAGCAGCGGTTAGAGGCTGTTCAGCCATTGCTGTGTTGGCATAATATTTCAAACGCCTGCATATGGGGAGAGTTTGTTTCTGTTTAGGGATGTAAACCATGAGTCAATGACTAGAGCGCGTGTGTTTATGGCGGCGTGATTGTGCTGAGCGATGTTTGTGTGCGTGCGTTTGAGTGTTCTCTGTCCATACTTGTCTACATCGATGCCCAGTGGATTGCTGGGCCGCAGGGAGAGGGGGGAGATGCCTTTGTTGCGGTCGGTCCGCATGTCGTAGTAGTTCATCTCATCCACCCACACAGCAGACTGGTCCAGGATACCTGCGGGACAGGGCACAACAGGAGAGTCAGGGAGCTCAACAACACATCCCAGATGTGCGCGCGCGCGCACACACACAAAGTACACTCTCTCAAAATTACAAACACGCACATTTATTATATTTTAATTTTTCAAACTATGTTTCTTCGAATTGTAATTAAACAAGTGCAAATTCTGTCTACTCTGTGCATACGCCACCGTTTACATGTTCTGGTAAAGAGATCTACAGTGGCCCGAGAAAGCTCAATGCACTGCAATTTCAGAACTACTTTCAAAAGAACAAAACCCAAATAAATCTATGAAATCTCAATTTGACAACAAATATTGCATTTAGGAAAATCTGGAAAGAAATCAAACACAAGCCATCAGAGAAACACGTTCACCAATTTGACGATGTATGAGGTATGGTTGATTTCTGCAGCTCACACAACCAGGTGTGTTACTGTAATCAGTTTTTTGGCGACGAGGTGTTTTGTCTATTTTAATGTTTTTTTGTTTTTTAAAGTTGTAGACCAATTTAGAGTTTAAACAGTTTATCAATTATATATATATATTTTATTTTTTTTAAAGCGTTGATTCGCTAATGTAAATAATTATTAGCTGCAGGGTTAGTTGCAACTTTTATCTGCTCCTATTGTCCAGGCTAGCAAATCAAATGTTGAGGCTGGTGAGTCTTACCAATCCTCTCTGGCCTGAGCAGTTTGAACGAGACTGTGGAGGTGCCGAGACCCCCAGACTTGGTGGTGACAATGATCTCTCCCTTGTCGTCTTTGGCTGGACCCACGCGGCACACTATCTTGCTGGCTGACATCCACTCGGCTGTCAGCAGGCAGTTATGGCCGCAGATCGACAGACCTGGGACGGAAGAGAGAGAGAGGGAAAAGGTGAAAAGGGTGAGCGATACAGCCACGCAGTGACAGCACAAATAAACTACATGTAGCACACGCACGCACACACACACACACACACACACACTCTATAACAAGAGGAGCTCACTCAGACAGAATTGGCGTCTATCAGCAAGTTTAGTCAAACTGTCACTGGGGGCCAAAGTTCAAGTTGGGATCACGATGGGTGTGGGTGGTCGTGACCTTCCTTCCTCTCACTCAGCTCCGTTAAGCTAACGTGTGTCACTTCAGCGCTAAGTGGCCCATTACTGGCACAATGTGCACTCTGCCCCTACATCTGTCGTCCTCTTCAAAACTATTTGGACACTCGAAGATAGACACGGGGATAACTTGGACAGTTCCGGCCGAGGGGATTCAGAATGCTTCACGTGTGTATAATCAAACATCATAAAAGCCTGTGAAAGCTGATGAAGAAATAGCCCATAAAACCGTGAATAATATGGCAATTAGAGCCCCATTTCCTGCCTCTGTTCTCGACTGGCCACTTTGTTTTAATACATAAGCACTCACACACATTTGTGCATATCTAATTGTCTAATTCCAGGCCCCAGGGACAATCGCGGTCAAAAATAGACCCGTATCGCTGGCCAGAGCACGGCTTTTCAAGCATGGAGCAGTGTGTTAGTCCTCTGGACTGTCACCCCCCCGCCCCCCACCTCCGCTCAAACCAAAGAAGTAGGGTAGAGGAGGAATTGGCGAACATGAGGGAAAATATCGGCACAGAAAAAGTGTGACGTTCAAACACATAATGAGAACAAGATGGAGGTAGTCCATCTGTGTGGCTCTTGAAAATCATAAAAAAAAAGACACACCACCAACAACACCAACAACAACTCTATTTTCACATTAATGCATGTTGATAAGCTCCTATGTTTCTCAAACTAGGCATACAGTATCTAAATATTTACAGAAACAAAAATGTTGCAGAGAGTTGGCAGAATTGTCACAGAAGAAGCAAAATCGAATTACGTAATAATTTATTTGGTTGGTGTGCAGGAGTTATTGTTTGTTTTCTCTAGTCACATTTGGAGGATTTTTCTTTTATTGCTAAAACTTTAAAAGAACACTTCAAATGAAGTATTTTCACATCTACAATCAATTCTCAAAGGATGTATCTCAAATTATAACTGCAAAATTAAATGGAAAAACAGATTTTACATTTTCAAATGAATTTTACTCTTGCATTCTTCCATTGAGAAAATACTTGTTATAATGCAACACAGATTTAAATGTAAGTATACAGCCAGTTTAATAATAATACGTTAATTATTGCTACGTATAAATATGTGTACAAAGAAAAAGTTGCCTTTAGACAGTTTTTTTTAAAACAACTTACTAAATTGCCATAAGAGTTAAACATAAATAGTGAAAAAGTGATGATATTCTTATTCCAAATGGGGAAAAGAACGAGGCGTCCAGTCCACTTACGTACCATATAAACAAAAACAAACTTTACACCAGCCTGTTTAAAAAAAGGGGGCCGCTGTGGTTCGTTGATGGATAAGTTAATAAAGTCAGTTAATACGACTTATGTTACAAAATACTCTACATACCAGAGCAGAAATGAAATGACAAAAATGAAGCAGCTACACATTACACTCAACATTAGTGTCCCTCTATTTCAAATAAAGCGACTACCACAGAGAGAGATAACAAAACAAAAATCATCACCTAACAATGATCATTTACGATAAAACAAATAAATGTAAATGATCTGTGTGCTGATCTAAGAAATACCTATACACTGTTTATTTATCTGGACGTATTAATTAAAGAAAAAATATCAAGGGGAAGACAGTGAAGATTGAATATGGATGTCTTCATTCGCCATGAAAATCAATATTGCTGAACAGCAATTCATTCATTCAAAAAATAAAATAAACAAATATAGAAACTACAACATTTTACCAAGACTGAGCTGCCTGTGTGGTTAGTCATGTGGTTATAAGTGCGTTACCGATGAGGTCGGCTGGGCCCGTGCCCAGGTTCTCTCCGCGGATGGTGACTTTGGTCCAAGCCGCACCCTCCTTGGGCGAGATGCCCGTGACCAGCGGGGGCTGACGGGCACGAGACATGGTGGCCTGAGGCAGACAGGAACACTGGGTCGATCAGCACCTGGACATGGAAAAAGACAGGCAGAGAGAGGCATACATTAGAGCAGTGTTTCTCAAATGGGGGTACGTGTACCCCTAGGGGTACTTTGGAGGACTGCAGGGGGTAGGTACGATTTTTTGCAAAATGTTTTTCCGTTACAAGGCTGTAGTTAGGCTACTTCTACTGTCTTTTTTTTCCAAGTTTGTCATTTGTTTTGACCTATTCTTGCCTTTCTTCCTTACTTTTTTCTGCTGTCTTTTTTTCCTTTCTGCTTTTTTCAAAGTTTTTCCTCACTTTTTTCGAAGTTTGATGCTTTTTGGAATTTTTTGTCACTGTTGTGTTGCCTTCCTTCTTTCTATTGTTTTTTTTTTGAATTTTTTATTGCTTTTTATTGCTTTTTTGAATGTTTTTGTTAATATTTTCGACCTATTCTTGCCTTACTTGTTTTCCAGGTACAAGGCTGTTGTTTAGTATATCTATCGCTGACATCCCTGTACTGTTCCTCTTTATATAGACTTTTATTTTCTACCAAAAATTATTTGCGCTGGTTAGGGGGTACATGGCTTAAAAAAAAAACAAAGGCAGTACATTATTGAAAAAAGCTTGAGAACCACTGCATTAGAGGACATGGCGAGTAACAAAACTCCACACACTGACAGTTCAGGTAACACATATGAACAAGTTACAGCATCTTCTAATGATGCAATCGATAATAAAAATGATCGCAGTATCATTTTACATTTTCTATTTAGAGAGAAAAAAAATAAAAAATAAATATATATATATATATATATATATCTCAAGGCATAAGGAAAATAAACAGGGATAACTCTGGAAGCTCAAAATGCTTATGAAGATATAAAATAGGCAAATTATTGCTGTAAAAATGCAAAAACAAAGCATTGCCAGATGACCACACAAAACACTTACACCCAACTGTATTAGAAGTATCTGCAGTAAACCATAGACCTTCCATGTCTTGAAAGGGGGATCAAAAATAATCTTTATGTCAATGTGTAACCGTAGCTGGTGAACCCACAACCCTCTCCTGACAATAAATACGATACATTATTAGTTTTAATTCACCAGCAGCTTTTAGTGAATTACCAGGCAGCCAGATATTTAGATTTGTAGAACTGACTGGGGACAGCAAAATTGGAGCAGCATTTGGCTGGCAGCTAGTGTTAATTTCCCACCATGTAGGTCTCCAAACAATGTATGCATTGCAGCAGTTATCTCCCAGATAATAGGAAAAATAGAGAAGGGAGCCAAGAATGAAGGAGCAGACAGAGAGCAGGGAGGAAAGGAAGAATGTAAACCTCACAGCGAAGGATAAATAAACCTGGCCTACCCAATCATTCCACATAAGCCCACACAATACAGCGCAGATTGTGGTACCAACGAAGGAGCACCCATGCAAATCAGTTCAAAAGGAAGACAGGGAAAGATTCCAAATGAAAAAATGAAAGGATGTATTTCAGCAGCACAGATGTTTGCTAATAAATTATTGCCAGGTCTCCAAAAGGATGACCAATCTAGACTCCCCGAAGCAGCCTGAGCGAGGCTTCCGCCCTTTTGCTCCGCAGCCAAAACACGTTCTCCACAAACAATGCAGGAGTTCACACGGACCGGACCTGCAACAAGTTCATGGTGGTAACCCTTTGTACAGTTATATGGTCACTAATTAGGTGTAGGCGTACAACTGAGGTGTAATTCGAACTCCAAGAGCCAATGGGGGTGCCAATATCAAAGGAAATCAAAACTGACAGAGCACGACATTGATTAGTCTACTTGTTAGAGAGATTTCCTGTAAAAAGAAAATCTAAGTTTCAACCCCTGCAGCAGCCAGTGCAAGCACCAAGAGCTATAAACCAGGGCTGTAAATGTTTTCTATCATTGTTTAAAATTACATTCATATCAGTATATAAAATGATTTAAAAAAAAATAAAAAATAGTGCAAAAATCTCCCAGAGACCAGATTTATCTTTACATTGGTAGTTTGGTGAGGCACGCGGCCCAAACATATTTCAAGTTTACAATGATATATAACAAAAAAAAGCAGATAATCCTCACATTTGAGAAGCTGGGGACAAGCAGTGTTTGGCATTGTGGCTTAAAAAATGACTTCAATGATTAGTCTGTGCTTCTCTAACCCTGGGATCGAGAACTTATGGGGTCACCTGATATGCAAACATAAAAAAAAAAAAAAAGATGTATTTTTTTTAATAGTACATAATAAGTTAGTTAACTTTAAATCGTGTTAATGTTTTTTCAACATTTACCTTTATGATAAAGCTAAAACAATTAGTTGATTAATCGATCGAAAATTCATTGGCGACTATTCTGCCAATCGTTTAAGAAGGAAGACATTTGAAGTTGTCAATTTGGACTTGGACTTATGGAGGTCTTTCACTATTTTATGACATTTTATAGACAAAATGATTCATTCATTTATAAAGTCATTCCTTAATTCAATAATGAACATAATCGTGAACTTCTCATTAGACCTGGTGAGTTCAAATAAACATCAGTGACATGTTGTGCTTTACACTCTATTATGTACACCTGTAAAAACCCAATGCAACATTCTGCCATAAAGTCTACTTTTATTTTCAGTTTTTGTTGACACGGTCATAGAGGTGTTAATTCAATTATATGTTTTAGCACTGAGGGTAGTGATGGTGTTGTACTGGACTACAATATATTGAGAGATGTGTGTAATATTCTTCCCCGGCGTGTATGGGTAATCAACATTATTGTTTTCCATTGACTGACTCTGACAAATAAAAGAGTTGAATCATTTCAGTACATAGTGTAAAAACCGCCTTAAGACTTAAGTCCCACCAGCTCACAATTTATCAATTGCTGAATATTTGGCTCATGGCACCAAGTAAATCTCCCAAGACTTCCGACTAGAGATGCATGATATATCGACTCAACATCATTATCGTGATATCACGTTGCGCAATATTATATGGAAAGTGTCGCGATAAGTATGCAATATTTTTTTATATTTATTTTTATTGTTTCTAATATGTCCTGTTCTGTAGACATGCTCTTTATTTATTGTTTATTGTCCAACCAGTAAAACATGTCCTGTTCTGTAGACATGTTCGTTAATTATTTATTCATGTTGGACCGGTCCAATATGACGGTCCAACTTGTTTTATTTGTTATGAATCTATTTTGATGCATTTTCCCATTACTTTTGTAATTTTACATAAGTTTAAAAATATCGAAATGAATATCGATATCGCAATATTCATAATCAATATCACATTTTGTCAATATCGTGCAACCCTACTTCCGACCACAGATTTCCATTAGTGTCTTAGGGAAACTTATTGCACGACTAAAACACAGACGCCTAAAAACCTACAAAGGGACAGCAGCAGCACATGTAGTGACGTCGAAACGTCCAAGAGTAGGAACCTTTCTGGTAAACCTTTCTGCCACAGTGCTCCCCCCCCCCCCCCCCACACTCCATCGCCCTGACATCCCGGAGTTAACGAGAAAACTCCAACGGGATTTACCTCATGTTGTTGCTGCTACCCTGCGCTTGTCAGAGGAAATGGAGGGGCTATGGATCTGACATGAGTAGATAAGAGGTTAACAGACCTAAAACAATAGCTTTTTATATCCTTCATCAATCCCATATGTTTAGAGCGGGAGCCGCAAAGGGGCAGAGGATCTTTATTTTGTATAATTCTGATTCCAGGAGTGTTTCTAGATTATGCCCCCTCCCCCCCAATCTTGGAAATACACGTGCACAAACACACAGCCTGCATGCGCACACACACACACACACACACACACACACACACACAGGGCAGAATGACAGCTCAGCTAGGTTGCGTGCAAGGGGCCTGAGCTGGTGTTGTGTGGTCTGTGTGTATGTGAAAGGATCTGCGGAAAGGTCTGGGCAGTGTGTGTGTGTGTGGTGTGTGTGTATATGTGTGTATATGTGTGTGTGTGTGTGTGTGTGTGTGTGTATATGTGTGTGTGTGTGTGTGTGTGTGTGTGTGTATATGTGTGTGTGTGTGTATATGTGTGTGTGTGTGTGTGTGTGTGTGTGTGTGTGGTGTGTGTGTGTGTGTGTGTGTGTGTGTGTGTGGTCTGGGTGTGTGGTCTCTGGCGCGGGCCTGGGGAGAGCCTGCTGACGGCTGGGATGAGAAAAGAGCCGCTGTGTTTACTTTACTCTGGGGGCTGTGCATGGACACGGGAACACTGCCCAGACCCCTCTCTATAACACCAACGTGTGCAAACACACACACACACATGCAACAAGTCACGCAGAAACTAAGCGGACTCTTGCAAAAGTCTCATGTCACACACTACCACAAAACCCCTGTAAACTAGGCAATAGAAACTATAACTTTATACAGACCGGGGACAAACTGAGTGAATTTTTCCTTAAAGTAGCATGAAGAGGAAAACAAAACAAAAGGTTTCTGAAGATCCAACTGGAAACTTATAAGGTAGGAGGCATTTTCCACGAGAGGGATAAAGGTATTAACCTCTAGGGGGCATCAGAGGATCCCCACAAAAGTATAACCCACTCTCTTCCAACATGTGTCAAGCCATGTTGTACTGTGAAGGCTACATTTAATCAATGGCAACACACAACCAGATTTAGCCCCTTTTTCTCTCGCTCAATTCTCTTCCAACCATGATGCTGTTAGCCCCAACCCTAACATCTCTCTGGTAATAGGGCTCAAAAGGCAGGTTTGTTTTCCTTGGAGGATTCCTTACAAACAGCAGGGTTGGCTCTAATCTGTGTGGTAGCTCTGGAAGTCTGAGGCTTGGGATCTTCTTGCAGCACTGCTAACCAGTGACAACCCTTTTAGTTTCTGCAGGTTTCACCAAGTCAAATTTAAGACTTTTCAATACCATTAGGAATAGAATTTAAGACCTATATATCGCAACATCAAAAACAAAAGTCAGATGTCATAGTGCAGAAATAATGTCTGAAACAATTCCCAGATTTCCTCATTGGCATTATAGGACTGGTGTCTAGATTGGCTGCAATATAAGTTGCATATTGGTCTAATTTGTAGTCATATTACAGCTAATTATAATTGGACTTGTTATTATTGGAAAGAACTACAACACCACAGAATTAAAATAGAACATTGTAAAGCGCTGCAGGAACATTTCAATGAGCATTGGAGGTAGGGAAATTAGGACCTGTTTAAAATGACTTAAGACCTACAACACAATACTTCAGCGAATTTAAGACTTTTTAAGGCCTACAATTTTGATTTATACATTTTAGACTTGTTGTTTTTAGACTTTTTAAGACCCAGTGGAAACCCTGTGTCATGTCCATACCCAGATTTTCAGATTAGGACATGGGCATGACTTCCCCCTGCTACTGGGGTTACTACAGAGTTTGGAGAGACAATGGCAGCACACGCAGAGAAAGGATACTAGAAAAGTATTTCATAATCACATTATGACTTTGGCTTAAACAATTAATTAAGCTTGTGTTATTGATGCTTTGCGTTTCAAGCACACACGCTGATGCATCA
This sequence comes from Sander vitreus, assembly GCF_031162955.1. NCBI lineage: Eukaryota > Metazoa > Chordata > Actinopteri > Perciformes > Percidae > Sander > Sander vitreus. The sequence continues at coordinate 2,870,586 of NC_135863.1, forward strand.
AATCAAGTGTTTCCTATTCGCTGGTAAACTGACCTATCACACGTTTGTTTTAAGCACATAGGGATTAACTGGCCTAGTATTGTTCAGTATTCGCTGCTGCTAAAAAAAACAGCAAAAAAAGATGTACTTATATGTTTGAATATATATATATATATATATATAAGCAATATTATGATATTAAAATATATCACAAAAGGTACAAACTGCATAACATAATAAAATTGATGTTGATTGCCATTACCTGCATTTCATTGTACATACTGACAAAAGTCTTTACAAATGAACAAAAACATGAACTAATTTTGCAAGGATTTTAATTACAAGGTGCTTGGAATCATTCATTTGCAAAAGCAATTAACAAGATACAATTCCACTAACAGTCGATTAACAAGAACATGAACTCAATGTGGAAGAATGCTGAATGGTTTAACAGTACGGTTTCCCTTTTCTCCCTTTCTGCTCCTATTTTGGGGGTTTTAGACATCTGACACATCACTTCAGGATCTTAGAAATTGTGATGGACATATTTCACTATTATGACATTTCATACATTAAAGAATTAATTGATAAATAAAAAAAATAAAATAAAAAAAAAGTAGCCATCAAATTTTAACAATAACAATTGTTAGTTGCAGATCTAAAATGATCACCAAACCTCATCTAAGACTGAAGCCATGTAATTGCAAAGTCCCTGGTTCAAATAGGGAGATTTGTTGCATGCCCCCCCCACACACCTTATTCTCTTCCCGTTTCTTGTCTGCCTACACCCTGTGCTATCAAATAAAGGGAAGAAGGTATACCAAAGAACAAACATCTGGTCTGGATTAAAAGAATCTTAATAGTTTTCCAAATAATGCACCAAAATTAATTGCCGGGGGTTTAAACACCACAGGTACTCCAAACCTCTGGCCTTTGGCTTGCTTTCTATTTCAACTTCGAAACATGACAAACTCTCTGCAGCACCACGGACATGGGGATCTATCTACCTGACGCACCATATCAGCGCGCACACACACACACACACACACACACACACACATACACGACTACATCATGAATAAGGCGTTCATACCTTAGATCATATGCTGCTCTGAGCTCAAATGTGACTCACATATGGCAGTGATTGGTGTGTGGGTGTGTGTGTGTGTGTGTGTGTGTGTGTGTGTGTGTGTGTGTGTGTGTGTGTGTGAGAGAGAGTGATGGGTTTAGGGGGCACAAAGGGACCCATTTAGACAGCTCATCACCCTCACCCCCTCCGTCTTCCATCAGAGCAGCTAACACACACACACACACACACACACACTACACACACACTACACACACACTACACACACACTTCACACACACTTCACACACTTCACTCCGTGCTCTCTAACATTACACAAACACCAGATTCCTTCAAAGATCCCCCTCCCGACTCCTCTGAATGGACAGAGCGGGCCAAATATCACCCAACCGGAGATGACTGGTCCGATCACACAGGCTGGACGAAGCTTTGAACAATCCTCCACAGTGTTCGCTCACACCCAGGCCGCCACATGCCTCTATGATGTGGAGAGGGCAATGTAGCCAAATGACCCATAATGTGTGTCAACTGTTTCCTATTTAAAATATATGGATCACATCAACATGAACTGTGCAGGTTCTGTTTATTAAAAAAAAAAAAAAAAACAGATGCTGCGACCACTGTCCAGTCACCACCACTCCACAATGAGTCAGCATCTCCTGCACATGCAGACGGTCCCAGCGTTCATGCGAGAGTCTTTCGTGACAGAGAAAGAGGACAGAGTGATCAGATGTGTGCCTCTGGCTCACTATCCGACCATCATGATGTCTGCCCACAAGCTTTGTTATCTTTAGGGCTGTCTGTTTGTTTGTTTGTCAGTCTCAAGTGCTTTTCAGAACTAGGCCTAACAAAGCGAAGTCCCCAATTTCCCATCTAAAAATCCTGGAACAATAAACAGAAATATGAAGTATAGGCCTGCAAATGCGGGAAGATGTTTTCAGAGGATTAACAGACTGGAGACAGGCGGCTTTGCCCAATGACATGGTGAAATGGAGAGATTTGAACCTTTATGAGCCAGGCTATAACACTGCTGCTTTACATGAAGAAAGAAATCACCAGCGTGAGAACCATCTACAGTCACATACTATCATGAATTACACAAACACTGTAGCTTACAATACAAATCAACCTTTTTATATAGACTTGAAACTAATTATTAACATTTCTATTATCAATGAATCTATTACTTTTTTCTATTCATTCATTGTTTATAGGGCTGCAAATAGTCTGCCAATTACATGGTGGATTAATCATTAATTGTTTGTTCAATAAAGTGGCAGAAAATATTGACAAACGCTCATCAAAATTTCCCAGAGCCTGAGCTGAAGCCTTTAAACGGTTTGTTTTGTCTGGCCAACAGTCAAGAACGCCCCAAATATTCAATGTACTATGATAGAATGCTAAAAAAGAAAAGAAAAGAGAAAGGCATTTGTTACATTTGTGATGCTGAAACCAGTGACTTTTTGGCACTAAACGATCGAGAATACGTAGTAGAATAATTTTCTGAAAATCGACTCAATTATTGGAGGTCACAAAACAGGAAAAGGTAATAATAATAGTGGAAAGGTGACGTCTTAAAAGTCAGTTCAGTCCAAAACCTACAATATAAACCAAATAAAAGCAGCAAACCCTCACATTAGAAGCTGGAACCAGTAAAAGTGAATGTTCATAATTGATAACTAAAAGTCATAATCAATTATCAGAATTGTTGTTGATTACTACTCTGGAAAAGGACTAATTATATAATTAATTATATAATAATGTTACTTATTAAATGATCATTTGGTCTATAACATGTCAGGGCCTAATGTAATGTTAAAATAGTTTTATTTAGACTAACAGTCTAAACTATAAATATTTAGGGCTGCAGCTATCGATTATTTTAGTAATCAAGTATTCTACCGATTATTAGATAAGAACTACTTTTGCTTTATTGAAGAGCAATAATAAACAATAGTTTGGTTAAATTTTCGGAAAAAGCTACATTTTTATTGCCTATATTGCTTACAATATCATCTCTCAAAAAACTAAACATTAAGTGCATTTAAGTGCCATATTACATTGTAAAAATGTTAAAGAAAACATTTTCTGAAATGAAAAACCACAAACTAAGGTGTACATTAAACATGCATAAACATTACCTTAAGTTGTGCAACTTAACTTTCAGAACTACAAGTTCCATCCTGAGACTGAGCTGTATATAGGCCTATATGTAAATATTAGTTATACTCAATCTATTTTAATTTATATATTTGATTACAACGCTACACAGCTCTGTTACACTAATGCTAGTAGATCGTTGATCAGCTGTTTCTCCGTGAAGAGAGAGAGTGAGAGAGAGTGGCGCGCAACAATCAGCTGTTTCTCCGACGGGACGGTCAACAAGTCGGCTCTTTAGATCAAACTGTGGTCACTGCTACGTATTTTCTTGTCTTTGGTTTTGCTAGTTGTTGTGTTTGGTGTAGTTTCATCGTCCATACAACTCTGTGATTTACTTTTGTCGGGTCCGCTTCGTGGAATGGATGAGAAATGTTTTCTGTTGAGATGCTGAAGCACTGACGTCGTGTTATTATTGTGGGAAGCTAGTTCCATTTTGCAGTAGACACACTGTACAGAGTTCTTGTTTTAATTACGTTTGAACTGATTCCAAACTTTGGACACTTTCTGTCGTTTTCTCCGGCCTGTCTCTTCTCCTAGCCCCTCACTATTTACGCTCTGGCATGTGTCCCCAGCAGACTGAGCAGCGTCTGGTGTGCGACAGTAATAATGATCCGTGTGGAAACACCGTCCGTCAGCAATACAACGTTGGTAACGTTGATCTACGAAGCTTCGAGGCAAAACATTTTGCATCGAGGATTTTTTGTACCGATACAAAATTATTTGAGGAATCGTTTCAGCCCTATATTCATTCTAGATGTTATCGGCCGATATTAAGCATTTTCCAAACTATCGGTATTGGCATTTATAATGGCCGATAAATGAATATTTAAAAAATAAAATAAAAACGGACGAAACGCCCTTCAACCATGTTATGAGTGTTGGCGTTGCATAGTTTGTCCACCAGAGGGTGCTCTACATCCTCCCTGTTGGAAACACTTGTGTTTAACCCTTTAAGTTTCATATATTAAGTTTGTATTTTTATACATTTTATTTGTCAGAACTTTAATATACTTTGATGTTCCTCTGTTAGAATGAGAATAAAACAAACAAAATTATCAGATGATTTTAGTGAGGACTCAAATAACTACAAATAACTAATGTTAGGGAAATCTGTTTGTTTTGTTACACGTTCCTAGATTTTTGTTTTTTTTTAAATATATATCGGCCGATATATCGGAATATCGGATTTTTAAATCACCAAATATTTGTATCGATATCGGCCTTAAAAATCCTTTATCGGTTGGGCTCTAATTCATTCTACCATCACAGCAAAAAGCTTTCAGTCCTTGCAATTAAGAAGGTGAAACCAAGGAAAGCTAAGGGGGAGAGAAATCAATCGATTTTTAATTATTAATTTGTCAAATTGTGTCACTCATCAACTAATTGCTTCAATAGGTCTAAATCTTGCTTGGATCTACATTAAATAAGCTGACTCCATAAGTATTGAGCTTGTGTCTCTCGAGCTATGCTGTGACACGTTTTCCCAGCCCAAAGCTCCTCTTGTCGGTCTGTCCAGGTCTGACTGGGTCACAGGAACCATACTGTGAGAGCCAGTGGCCCCGCAAGCCTGTCAGCAGGGAGGAGGCTACCAGGTGGGGCAGACGGGGGTGCGATAGAAGTGTCGCTTCACAAAACAAGGCTCGGCCTGACCCCTGTCGCTCGATTAACCCAGAGGTCTACAGAGCAGCGGCACTGAGGAAAGGCCTCAAAAAAAAAAAAAAAAAACACAACCCACTGCATTCCACCAAAGCAAACAAGCAGGGCCACCCACATTTTTCAATTAGAGCCCCAGGAGGGGGGGAGGGCAGGAAATGGATCAGTGTAGCGTTGCCCCCGTCATCCCCCAGCTAAGCAGTGCTGACTTAGGAGAAGAGAAGGAGATACACAGTGCTCTGTAGGCTCTCACTGAAAGGCTGAGGGCTTGTTAGCATGGATGTGTCGACACAAATGATGGAGGTGCTCAATGACAACTTATTCCCGCGACGTGGCGCCTGCCTGCAACAGATCTGTCAATCAATTACTCTCATTCACTCTCTCATATACTCATTTAGTGTACTCAACAAGTACACATGGTAGGGTACTTTTTTCCCCTGAAAAAGCTCATTTAAAGAAGATATTCTAGTTATAACAATATGTGACATAAGTACATAAGAGTAGGGATTACAGATGCTTAGACTCGGTTCTGTTTAAAAACACTTCACTTAATGAGGCTGAGAGAAGTGTCTATATCCAAATGGGAGGAATTCAGGGTTTTTTAAGTATAACGTCTTAACCTTAAGACCTAGGCTACTAGAAAACAACTGTACGCGAAAACATAGCTGAAACGGTGCTTTCAGGATTTTTGAGTAACATAAGCTTGAGCTAACATTTCTAAAACAAAAAGAAGCTGTGCTCATGTTATCACTCCTAACTGTAACTACATTGGATTTCTATACAAGTACTTGTTCGCACCAAACACCAAATTTGAATCTGATCAGCTTTACATAATGCAACCCCTCACTTCAGTTGATCCCACAATCTTCGTGTTTTAAGCATGTTTCAAAGTTACAGTGAAAGTAAAAAGTTAAAATCCATATATTTCAAGCAAAAATGCCAGTCGTTCATTGGTCCCACCTTCTTTTTTTGTCTTATATGACAAAACAAACTGATAATGAAAAGAATTATTAGTTGCAACCGCATTGCATATTTCAAAATATAGACGAGAAGTAGCAACTCCATCTCTTCGGTAAGTCTTACAGATGAGGCAATTAACTGAAATCAGATTTAATGGCAGCTTAAACCACAAGAACTATTAAGATATTACAGTGTCTAAAAGCAGTGAGGCAAGGTTGCAGTTTTACTTGCAATCAAGTTGCTTAATAGGACGTTAAGGTGACTGGAAATTAAAACCAATAATTTAGTATTAGTAGTGATGAGTCAACCTTTAACAACAAGTTTTTAAAACCTCATTTACAGTAGTGTAATGTTTATTCTCATCAAAGTGTATTCCAATCAATGGAAGGCGGCCTTTCTGAGTCATATGAGGTCATGTGGTGTAATCATTTCTTTCGTTTTGCTCATTCCCATCTGTATATATGAAACGTTTTTCCAAGTATAAGCAGGGTGCTAATACATCCAATACAATGTCTTTGTTTTTATAGAGTCCTTCATAGGCAACCATTATGTCTGCGTTAAAAAGCAAATACTTAATCTATTTACATTGGAATGGATTGCACAGTGTTTATAGAAGTTGGGAGAGAAATAATGCCACCTGGCAATGAGTAACCACTGCAGGTTCATACAACACTCCTTAACTGATTTGCGCTGTTTCAAGTTATTGCAATCACAACAATGTGATGTAATTGCTTCACTTGACGTGAGAGATAAATCTAGTACTGTTTAGGGTTTGGACGGAGGGGTGAAAGAGGGAGGTTACTGAAGAGGAGCAAAGAGAATTTGTTTGTTTTAATTTGGTATATTTTCAGGGACGTCCTTCCTTTACATTACAAAAAAAATTATATTACATTGACTGTATTAACTTACTTTGAGACAAGCAAACGATGGAGAAAAAAAACAGAAACAGAAAGATGGAGAGATATCCATGGTACGTTTCCAAAATAAAGCAGTTAAATGTACAATATGTAATTTTCTGCCGCTAGGGGTCTCTCAATCAAAACAATGGACTTTTGATGATGTTGGGAGTTGTAGTTTAATACAATTGCAGATTAAAATAGATCTGTTCACGGATAGGTTTACCAATTACAGTTTTATCCTTGTTATTCATGTCATTTTGATAAAAATAGCTGCAGTTTCCCCTACATAATTACGTTTTCTTGATTCGATTTGTATTGGTAGCTAACATTAGCCAGCAGCTAACAATATGACAATATATTTCACCTCAGTGTCACGTTTTGGATGTATTCAGCACCAGGGGGAAAAGGGTTTGTTGTAATGTTACTCAACACCTCTGAGGTTGGCCACCGAGTATCTCTGGTGTCGAGCCGCAACCCCGGATATACCGGCCGAGGATACGCTGAGAGACTTACTTCACGGCTGGGGCTGGCTGCCGAGTATCTTGGGGTAGTCCGCTAACTTGTTGCTCTCTCTAATATAAGCTGCTCTGTTTAGGCTACAAAACGTGCATGCAGGCTGAAATTCAACCATGCGGTTTCGTTGGGATAAGGCTATAAGCAGAAGGAATATCCGCTAGCTGCTAGGCTAACGTGCAATGGTGAACACACAGAATATGGTACACACACATAGCAGAGCTTGCAAACTGTGGCTTTTTTATTACTCACTGGAAATCCAAAATACTTCCACACTTTCACACACTTCAGTAAAAGAGGAGGGGGCTCAAGTTCTGTCGATGGGTCTCCAGCATCTGCAGTTGCTATCTTTTGACTGGCTCTAGCTAAGTTACAAGAGGTTGACTGACTCGCAGCACTTCAACACGTGTTTTTTTCTGCTTGACAAGCCGACCGAACGTGACATGGGGGCGTGGCAGTATCGGCAATTCCATTTTTTTTATTCGATATTTAAGATTGTGACTTAATTTCGATCGATTTCAATTTAAAATCAAAATTGTGACACCCTTACTGCCGGGTGTTGCTTTCTGACTCTCCCCACCTTCACCTTTTGTCCACAGGACAGTCACCATTTGTGGGTCAAACGTAACTGTAAAGAAGACCGCTAAAGGGGGGAGAATTTCAGCACAACACCGCGGCCAGCCAGACTCGGACGCCTGGGGCAATATGGTCCGTTTCCCCGACGGAACATAAAACTTTCTGTTACTACCGTTAGCATTGTTATCAACCGGTGCTGGAGTTTGTGCTGGCTGGGTTCGAATTGCTGTAAATTTATAATTGCTGGCTAACTGTGGACGTGTTGTGTCCCCGGGGCTGTTGTCCACTTTTATCCCGACTGAACTAGTCCCTTAGCGGCGGGGAGTGAGGCAGAAAAAAACAGGGTGGGAAAGCTGGCTAAATTAGCATTAGATTTTTCTTCTAGCTATACAGCTAGCTAACGTTAGCTGACGAACGTAATCGTGGGTTAGCCCAGTGCTGTTTAACGGTAACTTTACCTTGATCAAAACAAGTATACTTAAAATAACTTCATGAACGTGTTGAACGATGTTGCAGAACCATAAAACGGTCTTATAACGTTAACGTTCTCCACTGAGCATTAGCATGAGCTAACGTTACTTGTCAACGTAGCACATTACGTTAAGCTGGATCAATCGATATTGAAATGTATCTATAAATAAGATCTCTGCTATATTACTGTGTTGTAAGTGGCATGTAATCAATGACAAAATGATGCTGTGTGGCAGAAAGCAAGCTGTATAACAGTTACTGAGTGTTATTCTTTCCGTGAGGTTGTATGATTTACGATTACTCTCGAACGTATCATCTGAGTGCCGTGTTTTGACGGGAGTTAGAGGAACCAGAGGGCTCAAAGGTTAGCTATATGACAGGCGAATAAATGAAACGGACCGTGTCATTAAAATAAAATAACAGATTTCTCTGGGTTTTAACGTTGTTGGAAAGATTTAGGATAGTGTAAGTACACAACTCAACAAAATATATAACATAGGTATAGTCATTTTTATACATTTTAATGCAGAAATGTTACATATTGTACCTTTAACGTTACACAACCAGTGACCACAGCTAAATAAGAAAATAAGTAGCCTACTGCTTGATGTGGCACTACGACGCCGAATCTACTAGAAACCGGCTATCAAGAAATCTAAGACACGTTCGCCTAAACACACAACACAACATCAGCTTTAAATAGATATTTCAATGGGGTTTGGTTCAGCTAATCATAATGCCGTTAAGGCGGTTCAAAAATGACAACAGCAGCCGCATCTGTCAGCTGTATCTGCTATCATAGCCATACGGTGCAACATACTAAACAACCCATCAGCGATTTTAGAAATGGGGAAATCAGCTTTGTTGACAAATTTGACATCTAACGTTAACGTTAGCTTAGGCTAACCTGTGTTCGCTAGCAAGCTGTTCGTTATGCTGTCCGGAAGGGTTTGGAGTGGCTGTCATTTGTGTTCGTCGTAATCTTACAAACCGCTTATATTATCACATTTTCTACCACAATGACTTTGACTCTACCTCGAGCATTTAAGAGAAAAATATATTAAAGAAATGGTAACTTACAATTTACAGCGATTTGGACTGCGGCGAGCGTTTCCTGTATCATGTGAGTACTTCTGGCTTTCCGTTCTCAGCCACAGCCTTCAAAATAAAATCAAATGAAAAAAATAAATATCTAAAATTGATTAAGACACATTCTACTCCTCCTGAAAAATACCATGATAGTATATATACATTTACATTTTTTTTTGCAAAGTAAAAAACAAGGTGGACATTATGATACCAGTATTTATTTATGAAAAAGTAACATTGCACCTTTTTCTTACATTCTCTACATTTTAGTCTGTGCAGTACACAGCCCATCAGTGGTGGAATGTAACTGGGTACATGTCATCAAATAATGTACTTAAGTATAGTGTTGTGGTACTTGTACTTTATTATTTCCATTGTTATCTTGTGTTATACATTTCAGGGGTAAATAGTGTACTTTCTGCTACACTATATTTTATCTGTAAGTAGTTGATGATGCAGTTGATGATTCTCATCGATTAAACTACCCAACAGTTTATAAAGCAGTTAAAATAATACCTCGAACAGCAACTACATTAAATTGCTGCTTAAATGTTAATGCACCAACAACAATAACCCAACAATACATAGCCTACTATAATAAGATGTGTTGAAAGGAGCACAATGAGTACTTTTACTTTTGATACTAAAAGTGCATTTCACTGATTGACTTAGGTGAAATTTTTAATGCTGGACTTTTACTTGTGACTGTGCTTTTAATTCAATTAAATTCAATTTTATTTATAGTATCAAATCATGAGAGTTATCTCCAGACACTTTACAGATAGAGTAGGTCTAGACCCACAATAAAGATAACTACATTGTAGTATTCTGGATCTGAATACTTCACTGCAGACATCGTACAGTTACATCATACTAACTTACTGACTTTCTCCAATTTCTCTTTTTTTTGTCTGCCTTTGAAATATTGACCCCATTTGGACGGTGGTTGATTCTGCTTCTATGTCTTGAAGATCCTTTTGAAGAATGAATGAAGATATTGATGTGCTGTAACAACATCTAATAAGCAGTTTGATCTATGGATCATCTGCTGAGAGTGGATCTAAGATGAAATGCAGCAGAAACAGCATTATTAGCCACCATGCTCCTCTGAAGTGTTGGCTATCCTTTGTGTGAGAATTCTGAGACCCAGTTGGAGCTTTGCTTCTTTCCTCGTCTCTCTTTTCACGGTGCATCACTGAGGTATTTCCACTTGTTCTGGGAATGGCGCAGCATCATTAGAAATGCAACAGAGACCACCCAGGCACACACTAGAACACTGATACCATTACATTTATCTCACCAAATTGTGCAGGGCAGAAAGAATTCCTTGATAAGGCAAGGCCCAATCCCCTGGGAAACCATATTGTCCAATTAGACGAGGTAATCTGATAATTGAGGGATCAAACTGTGACTTGAGAGTTTGCACAGATGCTGATGCAACACAGGGGCTGTTTGTCTACATAAACATCTACTTACAGCAATGACGCTGAGAGATTTTGATCTTTGTCTCAGTGGTACAGGCCTTTGCCATTGAATGAGAACATCAGTCGCATATCACACATAGCAACTGGTGAATCTACAAACCAGTAAGTTTTTTTGGCACATTATATGTGTAATGTTTTGAAGTATTAATGTTATCCATGGGAAAATATTCCAGGAGAATATTTATATTTGTATTATTAATTTGTATCTATATTTACCGACCAAGCCATTTTACAGTACAGCAGAGCCTTGTTTTTAGTTTAAGGAGTAGCTAAGCTAACTGGCTGCTGGCTGCGGCTTTACATTTAATGGACAGATATGAGAATGGTATCGATCTTCTCATATAACTGTCGGCAAGAAAGCATATAAGCATACTCAACATAATGACAAACCTTTCCTTTACCCACTGCTGATAATATTCTCATTTAGCGAGGAACACGTGATTGCATGTTGTGTTTTTAAATAGCGCAGGCTTTCTGAGCAGGTGTCCCAGGTGTGCTCCTGAGGGACACTGCTGGTGCCTTGATCCATGCTGTGACCCCCCAACCCTCAGCAATCCACATCCCATAATGGCGCATGCTGTGCTGGCACCATTGCTCATCTCTGAACCCTATTGTTCATTGTTTGTCCTCTCCAGTTTTTTCCCATGGGCCCCTGGCCAGTGAGAGGAAAAGGTCACTGTAAATATTGCACTGAAATCCTCCCTCCCTCCCATAGAGCTCCTGAAGATGGAACAGGCGACCAGTGGGTGAGCACTTCCTTCCTGCGCAGGGCATTTCAACTGTAAGACATCAAACAAGTATGAATCCCTCAATGTCACAGATCGCTGCAGTGAGATCATATGCTCAGTGTTGACATTACAATAACCTGGGAAGGTCTCAGCTCTTTGTGAAGAACATCAGATAGCATAATAGCTACATGTGTGGCTCCATGTGTCATTACAAAGCTGCAATCTATCAAGAAAACTGGACTGTACATTAAATACTTTTATGTTTTCTCATTATAAGAATGTTCACCATACATATCCAATAGCTGCCCTTCAGTCAGTCTCTTTAAGTGTTAAATGAGCAATAATATCTAAATAATGACTAAGCATAAATCCAATCCCTGCCTGTATTTTGCATCATACACAAAATATGGATTCCAAAGGGAAATCAAGTTAGACTTAGCAACCCCTGACCCATGTGTGGCTAATCACTAGCCTGTGGCACTGCTGTTAATATAAGACAGAGAGATTTTAAATAAACCCCTGATATTTGGGTTTGTTTTGCTTCTGAGTGGAGCTCCATCTCCCGCTGCTGCCCTTTCCCGGAGGAGTCCAGTTCCCTGGGCTCACATTTTGGGCTCCGGAAATTCAGGCCTGTGCCAGGCTTAGCTTGGAGAAGCATCCCAATGAACACAATTCCAAGAGGGAGAGTTAAGGGGAACAGAGAGCCTTTCAGTCTGAGTGCTGACCGACACATTGCTTGACACAGTGGCTGGATGACACAACCAATATATGGATGGAGAGATACGGGAGGGAGTAAAGGAATGTTTTTACAAAAAGTTGGCGAAAAATAATCTGATATAGCTCTGATGATATCTCTCCCATGACTCTAACGATTAGTCCACCCAAATTACAAAAACATATTTTCTCACTTAGCCTTCCTCCAGTGGTATATTGCCACGTAGATGCTTTCAGCCATGGTTTCATTTGATGATATGAAAACAAGAGTCGACAGCCACTCAAGTGGCACAGTGTGGCTGTAATTAGCAGCGGTGGTTTGAGCTAAATGCTAACATCAGCATGCTAACATGCTCACAATGACATACTAATGATTACCATGTTTACTATCTTAGTTAGAGTTAACATGCTAGCATTTGCTAATTAGCATTGAACAAAACATTCCCAACAGCTGAGGCTGATGGGAATGTCATCAGGTTTGCAGGTACAGTATTGTACAGTTGATCATAAACCAGTGTTTTTGACCAGATGATATTGTGAAGAAAACTCCCAAACACTGTCTAACTTGCAAGAATATATAAAGTACTCAGTACTAAAAACGTTGCCTACCATTAACACTTTATATATTTTTGCAAGTTAGACAGTGTGCGGGAGTTTTCTTTGCACCTTTTGACCTGCTTGTCTCTCTCCGACACACCTGTCTCACGTTGTAGATGTGCGAAGTATTTTTCTGTACTGACCTGATGATATTAAAAGTTATGGGATCACCAAAGTGATTATAATTCATCCTGAGGGGGCCATGAACGTCTATACCAAATGTCACAGCAATCCATCCAGTGGTTGTCGCAACAGATTCTCACTCCCATCTCGTAAGATACGGACGCTTGGTCAGGTGCCTTTGTCGTTGTTATTGATGCTAAAAGTCTCCTTTAGCATCATATCTAAACGCGCTTTATCTAAACGCGCTTGGTCGGGACTATTGGCTTCACTTTTGACGCAGTTAGGTTAAGGAAAAGGTCGTGGGTGGGCTTACGTTACGACACGTGGGAAGAATGGGACGGTTGGGTATAGGAAACGTGACGCAGGGCCACAATCCCCGGTCTCCTGGGTGAAAGTCCTCGCTACCGTAGTAGCTCTTAGTGCTACGTCATCTTCAAACCCCTTGTACCTGCTGGTCTCCCTGGTGCGTTCTACAAACACGCTGAAGGGCGCTTTTTTCGTCGCTTCAGGCGCTGACAGCCACTGTCCAAACGTCCATATTTTACAAGTTTGGAGTGAGAACGGGTTGGTTGTCAAGACATTTCATTTATAACCACAACAACTGACCTCATGGAGGAAAGGTCAGGCATTGTCTCACGGCGTGATGGTGGACCAACCATCACGCCGTCATCAACATCCAAAGAGCCAAATTGCCAAATGCAACGTAAAAAGTCAACAGCAACAACTCGTTATTGTTCTTGTTCCTCTGGATATTCCACAGAACATTATGTCAACAGTTTTCACAGGAACCATTTCTTCAGTAGAAAGACATTCCAATAGAAACTATTTATAGTGAGGACTGTGGACAAGGACCATAGCAAGTACTTATGAGGACACAGTACACATGTCCAAGGTATTATCTCTGGGAATTTGGGGGCTTTAACAACCTGAGAGGAAGTTTATATTCTACAATTACACAGTGCACATGGTGAATTTTTCAAGTTATTCCAACAAATGGTTTCATATTTACAAAGGATAAAATTACTTCATGTAATGTGAAAGGAGTAGTGACAAACCCACAACTCTGCAGTTCCCCTCAACTTTACCGTGTTTTGAGATCTTTCAGCGCATTATTTTTGTTTTTACGGACCGCTACTTCCGTTTTCGCTGCAAGCTCTCGTCAACGTATTTCCCCTCCCACCAGGCAGCTGTTTTGAGCAAAAGAAAAGCTCTAAAAACAAAATGTACAGACAAAGTTAGCAACTAGCTGGTGAACATGCAGCATGTAGCAGGTAAAGCGCCAGACACTTCCCTTAGGAGTTGATGGAAATCAAATTCATCAGGTGAACACAACGTGAAATGAATACTAATGTTGCTCTGCCAAAAAAAAATCAATCAATTAATTCAAAAGTAATTTAAAAAGTTGAAATAAGGAGATTGCCTGAATTACAGTATAGGCTGAGATTGTGCAGATTAGTGGGATCAGAAACAGCATTAGACCATTGTGTGGGGAGATTCAATTTAGAGACTACATAATCTAACCAACACATCTTTAGCGTATTATGAAAGTTACAGTCTATATCCTTGACGTTCCACTTCCAGGATTGCTCCGGTGCTGCAGGAAATTCCGCCGGATGCATGTATTTTCCGTTTCCTTCTGCTTTCTTTGTGTTGGAATTTTAAATTCAGTGGATTAATGAGGACTATGGTTAACTGCTCCTCAGATCTCTGCAGGGTAAATTGAGACAGCTAGCTAGACTATCTGTCCAATCTGAGTTTTCTCTCGCACGACTATTTTGCAGCGCTCTGTGCGGAGTTTAGCGCCACCTATGATGATTCTGATTGGTTTAACCCTCGTGTTGTCTTCCCGTCGACCGTGCAACTTTTAGTTTTTCTGGGTTTTTTTTTCAAACATTTTGATCGTCTTTTTCCACACTTTTGTCACATGTTTTCAATGTTTTTGTCTTTTTTTTTTCTGCCCTTTTATTGACATTTTTGAAGCTTTTTCCAAAAAATTTTGTCATTTCTTTTCAATGTTCTTTGGTCATTCTTTTTTTTTTTTTTTTTTTTTCAAAAACTATACAATTGAATAAAACAATGAAACGTTCAATGAAAGTAGTGGAGTGATCATTTATTTTACTTGTGAAGAGTAATAGTTGTATGGAACATCCATGTTTTTTTTTTGGGTTTTTTTGGTTGAAAGAAACGCATATTTTTGACATAGAAACTTTTTGAAAATGGGTCAAATTTGACCCGAGGACAACGAGAGGGTTTAAGAAATGCCAATAAACCAGAGCACGTTTTCCGCCCATCCCCGAATGCTGTGTGGAGTAGCCAGACCCTCCTACAGCACACTTTGGAGGAGGGTCTGGCAAAGAGAGACTATGAAAGTTATTGATGACCAGTCAAACATGTTTTTGGAGCGATGGGGTTGCAGTTGGGAGAATTTGGACTCAATATTGTGACCTCAGTAGTTCTAAAAAACATTGTTATGGCCTTGATGTGAACTGTCAACACAGTAACAGAGACACTGTTTATGGAATAACCCTTTCCTGTTGAATTCTTCAATGTTTTGAGCATCAAAACAAAATTCCATTCACCAAATTAAACCAACATTATTTTAATGGCTTACTACCACAAGAAACAAATTGTATTTTGTTTTTCTTTGTAATTTGGGTGAACTGGCCCTTTAAGCATTAGGACACAGGGGAAGATTGGAGAATTCCTACAGTTAGGTGTAAGAAGCCAAAGAAAAAGAGTGGGTGTGAGAGGGTATAAAGGGGCATTTTCCCAAATATGTTCAGGCTTTTACCACCCAGGTTAACACAACATGTTCTTTGCCTTCTCATAACACCACTCCTTCAGCACCCCCCAGGCCAGACAACAGGCTACTGTGTCTCAGGAGGCGCAGACGGGATCGGCCCTGAGAACTGTGGAGGAACACTCTCTGGGAAAAATCTAGGAAGTCAAATGAAAAATCCACAAGGGTGCTGAAGACGTAGAATCGAGCCAGAATGACTTCCTCTGACACATATTGTCTTCCAAAAGGTTGTTGTGGAGTACCGCCTCATGTTTTACTGTTACATGTTCTTGAGTAACAAAACTTTGAGAGGAAACAGCTTTCATCCACAGGGGCCAGCTGAAGCCATCGATGCATGCAGCAGTGTGTGCTCCATCTTTGATGAGATGTGACAGGTCGGAGTGTGTTCATAACTGTTTGTGTTTATAAGCAGGTGGACTTGGTTACAGCTGGGGGTTATTTGTGTGCTGGATGAACCCGCGCCAATCGCAATCAAGATGAGAGCAAAATAAAATCATACACTCACCTGGCCGATGTTATATGCTCAGGCTCTGTTTTCTGTCGTCATTGGTCAGATGTTTAGATTTTGTTTTATTGCTCAGATGCTGCCATATATTCATTTGTAAGATTATATATATATATATTTTGGACATTCCCATGTAGTTACGTCACTTAATTTAATTGAATAAATGAAAACTTCATTTCAAACTTTAATTTCATGCCAACCATTGTGTTTTTATTGTCTATGTTAAATAAGTTCATACGGTTTTTATTACGTTTTTATTATTGTGTTTTTGTGGTGAAACACATCTGCAAAGATAATAA
Organism: Sander vitreus; assembly: GCF_031162955.1. Classification (NCBI taxonomy): domain Eukaryota; kingdom Metazoa; phylum Chordata; class Actinopteri; order Perciformes; family Percidae; genus Sander; species Sander vitreus. The sequence continues at coordinate 2,887,223 of NC_135863.1, forward strand.
GCATCTTTCCTTTATAGGAATCACATTTGTATTTGACTTAAATGTGAATCAAATGCTGACATAGAGAGAAAGGAAAAGGTAAGGATTTTAATAAAATGTTTTAAAACGCCAAGAAGTGATAAGTAAACCATACAATACAGTACGGTTGGGAAAAATAGCGGACCTATTTCAAGATAGGGGATTAAAGGAGACGTAAGGGATTAAAAATACCACATGACACAAACTTTAAATAAAATAGTTTCTTATTTTCCACTGTGTGAAAGGAAGAGAGGGTCTTAACTTGAATCAGCCCTCTAATGCCACACATGGGTTTTCTATCCCACGGTACAGGCTGTAAGGATTTAACACACTCAGGAGGAACTCAATTGGCCTCTGTGAATATTAACTGGACTTAATGTGCAGCATATTGGCTCACAAATGATTTAATAATATGTATTCATTTCCTTTGTTAAATCAATGACAGTAAGGATTCAGACCTTGGCAGGCAGCCTCACTGTGTAAGGATTTCCCCTCTTTTAGTGCAGTCCAAATATTTCCAGAACAAAAAAAACATTGTGGCTACAGCCCAGAAGGGGGCGCCCAAGAATGTCATTTATGAACTTGGCCTCTCTGTGGTCTTGTTTGCGGAGGAGGGCTGAGAATGTACAGTAGATGAGACAAACAGAAAGTTCTGTTTAAAAGTGGGAAAATGTGAATGAGAGAGGGGTGAACTTCCAAGAACCATATCATTGATTGAGCCTCTATACACCAGTTCCACAGTTACCGTATCAAACCTACACAGGGGATAGACAAAATAATTAGAACACCTTACAATACAATGCAAGCCAGTAACAACAGCACCATAAACACCTCCAGAAATGACCATTTGGTGATTTGGTGAGTCCTCATGATACCAAAAAATACTTTTATTGATACTTTACACTAAGAAATATTAATGTTTTCTACGAAATCTTTTTTTTCATTTATGAAAGAAGCCAACGTTCTAAATTGTTAAAAGTTATCAAAACACAAGCAAGAATGCTGTGAATAAAATTGTCTCAAATTGGCAACATTTTGATTAAAATCAAGAACTATCTGATGAAAGAACAAATAAACAAGATTACAAATATTACCAGGCATCGTTCAGTATTTAGACATTTTTGGTGGGTGCCAAAAGTCTTTTATTCAGCCTTAATATTCAGCCCTTACAATAATAATAATAATTTTATTCATCAAGCACTTTGCGAGGAGCTCAACATGCTTTCCTTTGGAGTGGTAAATAAAGTCCAATACAAGATAAAGGGTACTATAGGGAAAATAGTATAAAAGTAAAATAAATAGAAATAGAAATCAATAATAATTCAGACACAAACAAAAGCATAAGAGATCGCTTAAAATAATGTTTTGTTGATTCTCCATGCTATGCATTAATACATTTATTTTGTTAGACCTGATGTCATGTAAAAGACATACTGTATAATAAGAGCTAGTCATGCAACCAGGCAGGTAACAACAAAGTAGGTAGGCGCCTGTATTTTGGTTTCAGAATCCGTGCACATTTACTCACAAAAAAAGGTGCGCATGAAGAGCTGAATCTGCACAGTACATCAAACAAAAACTACAGGTGTGGTCAACCAATCACGTGCCTTTAAATAGGCATAGAAAAAATGATTTTGGGCTTATTTTGGGGGCAAAAATGTTAGCAGTTAAAAGTTTGTGGATGTACACAAATACTATGTGTATATATAACAGGGTGTACATAATTGAGTATGTCCATTCTATGAAATCATTAATTGATGTAATGTAAATGTAAAAGATATATAATAGGAGCTGGTCATGTAACCAGGCAGGTAACAGTGTATAAAGTAGGTAGGTGCCTATATTTTGGTTTCAAAGTCCATGCACATTTAAAAACAAAGGTGAGCATGAAGAGCTGAATATCTGCACAGTACATCAAACAAAAACTACAGCTGTGGTCAACCAATCACGTGCCTTTAAATCAGCAAAAATTTCAGATTTTGGGTGCAAAAATGTATGACATTAAAGGTATGTGTATGTACACAAATACTGTGTGTATACATTACAGTGTTTGTGTGTGTGGATGTGTGTGTGTGTGTGTGTGTGTGTGCGCGTGTGTGCGCGTGCGCATGCGTGCGTGCATGTGTGTGTGTGTGTGTGTGTGTGTGTGTGTGTGTGTGTGTGTGTGTGTAGGGAGTTGAAGCAGAGAGGCTGTTTGTAGTGAAAACAGTGAGAAAGAAGAGGAAGCTAAACATAGGCTGCTCTTTGAAGCAGAGATCAGGGTAAGGCTATTGTGAGCAGGATATTTAACCAACACAAACACAAGTTATATGTTAGCAGAGGACATATCTAATCATCTGCACATCTGATAATATGTGATGTATTCTATAAATAGTCCAGATTAAAGGTAACTTGTCGTGGAGGCTATAAATTTAGCTATTAATGGGTTGGAGGCGGCGAGAGATTTCCCGTGTTAAGTGAATGAGGTAGTGTGGCCTACAGGAAGGGAAATAGCATGCGTGTAGTTCAGAGGGAGGTGGTGGAGGGGATGTAAGGAGAACTATAGGATTGTGTATGTTGGAGAGGTGTGGAGTGCGCGGCAGTGCAAATTGAGGTCAGTTTCAGCAGAGTAGACTTTTAGCTTTGATCCCTCAGCTGAACTGGATGAAAGACATCCTGCTTCCCTCGCCAAGGAGGGAGGAAAGGGAGGCGAGCGAGCAGGGGGAGGACCTCAGTCCTCTACCTGACAAATATGGCTTGATGCAGTACAAACTGTTTCCTCTATTACACCGATAATCTTTTATTTTCATCTGTCTCGCCTCTCCTCTGCCTATAACTCGCGTCCTCGCCCACGCTGTTCTGTAACTCAGCCCCTCTTTTCCTGCTAATATAAATCCTGATGGGCTTTATCAATGCTTTGTCTCTCTATCTGCTCTTCTCTGACTCCCTCCCTTCTGTTGTTTTCCTTTACAGTGCATTCAAAATCTGAACTTTGATCCTCCCACGACCTGTCAGACAGCAGACCCGAAGCCTGGAGCAATCCGCTGTTTGCGTGTGTGTGTGTGTGTGTGGGGCCTTGTGTGTACAATCTGGTGCAAAAGCATCCAAGTTCGTGTCAATCACTGTGCATGTGATCAAAAAATAATTACTTAATGGGATTTTGGTGTTTGGACTTGACTCACTGTGTCACCAATGTGTTGTAACACTTTGTGTGAACATATTGAGGATGCTTTGGTTCAGTGCAGCAGCTTCCAGTCAGGCAGTGGGACTATTTTTATGGGCATTCTGGTTGATTAATGGATAATTCCAGTTTATTACAAATTGGGCCTTATGTCTGTGGTTTTGAGCATTATTTCTATCAGTTACGACAACATTGTGCTCACCAAGGGAAGTTATGAGATCAGGGAACACAGGAACATCACAAAAACCAACATGGCAAGAAGCAGTCAAATAATCAGACAAGGTATAGACCCTATATAAACACCAATTGGGCCCCTAGGTAGCTCACCTGGTAGAGCGTGCGCCTATATACAGAGGCTCCAACCTGGTCCTCCAACCTGCAGCCCTTTGCTGCATGTCATTCCCTTCTCTCTCCCCTTTCATGTCTAAGCTGTCCTGTCACAATAAAAGCCTAAACATGCCCCAAAAAAACAATCCAAGAAAAATAACCCCTGATTGTAGCTAGATTTATTTGAAAGAGAAAACAGAAAAGTACCCAAACTGTCAATCACAGTCCATTTAGCCTCAAATTGCCAGACCTTCCTTCAGAGCGCTGTGGAGGAGGGTCTGGCTGGTCCCCACAGCATCCGGGATGGGAGAAAAATGTTCTCTGGTTTATTGGCATTTCTTTAAACCAATCACAATCATCTTGGGCGGCGCTAAGCGTTGGACGTAGCAACGGTGCCTCTGCAAAATAGTCACGGGAAGGAACTTGTTTTGGTGGAACATGTATATGTTCAAAAGTTGTTTTAGTCGTGCAACAGAAAACTCAGATTGGACAGATAGTCTAGCTAGCTGTCTGGATTTACCCTGCAGAGATCTGAGGAGCAGTTAACCATAGTCCTCAGAAATCCACCAGAGTTTAGAATGCCAACACAAAGGAAGCGGAAGGTAACGGACATCCAGACGAAATGAAGGACATCCGGCAAAATTTCTGGCGTCACCGGAGCAATCCCGTAAGTGGAACGTCGTGGATAAAGACAACAGTCCATTTGACTCAGTTTCAACTTTGACCTACTGCACTTAGTTCAATCAGCAAAGACAACACACCCAACACCAAAATGCAGAAGTTTTATTTGATAAAAGACCTTCGCACTTACCACAATACAGCACTTTTATTATGACAGAGCCCTATAGATAGCAATCGGATCATTCAAATTGATATACTTTAAATCATGCATTATTTACATCGATGTTCGCTAGCTTGCAGTAGTCTTCTTTATTGTCTTTCCTGTTGCCTTGCTGGTCTTATTGGCTCGTTCCTGTCTCCAACCTGTCGCTCAGCGAAATAACATAAAAATTAATGGCTGCTCTTGCGTGCATGTGCGTCAGTGCAAACTCATAAAAACTTATCTTCATAGTGCTACTAGTAGTCAAAAACGCCACAGGATACCTTCAACTTGGTGACTAAGTTGTGATGAATTGTCCAGCTCTCACCTTATCTTCATTTTGCTGTTGTTGTCATTTCTGATTTTGTCGTCACCTTTCTGCTCTGAAGCGGAAATTCTTCAAAGTGTTTCTTCACACTGGAAGAACACACACAAATGGAACATAGATGACAGGATGGAACTATAAGTCCAAATACAATAGAGCCCAGGATCAAAGAGGATTAATAGAGGGCCACTTTCCTGTGTTTGACGTCGGACCAGTAGAACGTAAATGTCCTGTATGTTCTTCATTTATTTATTCTTGACAGATATATAAGAGTAGAGCTTGCAAATGAGTAAACCAGGAAAACAGTCCTCTGGAAAGACAGTTTGGACAGTTGTTGTTAATTCCTCACAAATGGAATAAAAAGAAGACCTACAGTAACATTTTAGGACAGTCTGGGAAGTGTGCGTGCTAGCGTGGAGGTCTATTAGAGAAGTGGGAGGATGCAAATGATGTCTGTGAAAATAAAACAGAGCCACAACCAAATCTTGAGAGATAATCTGCAGCTATGTGACATTGAGGTAATAAATGTGCTGACCTGGCATCAATTCAGAACCCTTTGACCCTGTGTATGGGGACATAGTATCTTCACATCAACTTGTCTGTGACAGAGCCTTTGAGAAGCGGATGCATAAGATAACTTTGTAAATACCATAACAGATGTTAGATCCTGGTTATACAACAATACAAATCCACAAGGTAAGGAAGACTCACATACGGTATGAAAACATGCACAACAGGAATGCAATTTTGAAAAAGCCTCCATCACAATGCATGACTAACCTTTGCATAAACAATCCAATTATGACAAACAAAAGTGAATAAGATTTATTGTTCTGAGAGGTTCACCAGGTTGCTAATATAGAGCTAAACCTTGATTGATAGGCAGGTTGACATTTCACACCCAAATGTAAATATGCCCTAAAGAGAAACACAACAACAACAACAACAACTGACAAATGACCCTTTTCATTCAGCCATCTTGCTTCTTAGCATGCGGATGGAATCACCGGCTACATTGCATAATAAAACAAGTTCCAGCAGCTGGGGATCTCTGTGGCTCTCTAAACTAATCATCCCTGACAACTTTACTGCAGCCATGAAAAGCACCTGATTCAATGAACTGAAAAACAAGTTCTTCTATAATGGATGAGTGCTCGGTACAAGCCTAAAACTTACAGGAAATAGGTTGTTATTCACAGGTGTTTGTGATGTTGTGCACACTGTACAAGTTGCCAGTTAGCCTTTAGTGTAAGAAGTAGTTTAAAGAATAAAACATCAAGTTTAAGTCATGCATTCTAAATTGTATTTTATGAGTACAGAAATGTGTCAATAAAATGTACTCGCAGAAATGAAGATGCAGAAATGCCCGTCAGAGAGTTATTTTATTATGCATTAACACATGAGCTGGACAATTTTATCGACTTCGCAGTATATTTATACTGTTTGGGCATTTAAATCTACAACAATGTATCATATTTTATAAGATGATCAGCTTTGAAAAGTCTTGTAAAGTCTTAATCTACAAAGTAACAAAGACTATAACTAACTCTTGAGAAAGTCCATATTTTTACCTCTCTTTCACGGAGACTGCGGCAGTTCTCAGATGCTTCAATTGTGGCCACCAGGATACACTTTAGGAAAAGAGAACATAATACCCTGATAGGCCTTTTTCACAGACGACATTTTGACATATACCAACAAACCTTTGATGACCAGCCCTTATTCACTCCCCTCGGCTTTTGAACTCACTTGCCTGAGCATCTCAAGCAAGCCAAATCAGTGCTATCTTTTAACCAATGACTATATTTGTTAGAGTCTATGCGTTTAACTCACTTCTTAAAATCCCTTTTACTGTTTTTTGTTTTGTTTTACTTTATATATATATATTTATATATATTTAAAATCTATCGATTTTTCTCAGTTTTACCTTTATCATGTTTTTACTGTTTGTCTCTGTTTGTGAAATTGTAAACTTTGTCACTATATTTACAAAAATACAATATAAAGCAATCTTGTTATGATGATAATTATGTGGTGGAGTAAAAAGTACAATATTTCAACATGAATGTAATGGAATTGAAGTACAAAGTAGAATAAACAGTGCTACTAAAGTAAAGTAGTACTTCAAGATTGTAGAAGTACATTCCTTCACTTGCAGTCTCCTCTCCTTTGATGCCTTCCAATGTATGCAGACTCCAAAAGACCCCTGATAACTCATATCTACTTAAGTGTCTGTAGGATAGGACAGGAAAGGTAGGAAACTCCAAAATCAATCTCCCACTCCATATCTAATTACCTCCAGCTCCCCTACACAACCTACCCCCCCAACCCACTTGTGTGCAGCAGGAAATGGAATGTAAGACATTTGCATTGGTTAATACATTTCATAAGCGTTACAATCAGAGTATCATTAAAGATTAATGATTTCCTCAACGCCCATCCATCACGCGGGGTCTACAGCCAACAGACAATGATCAACCTCTACACGCACATGCGCATATCAAATACATTAAGTTAGCATTTAGACACGGATGGAGAATTCCGTAGTCCTAACTGTCATTTGGTTTACACAAACACACCTACACACACACTCACGGTGACGCAGAGGCAGAGCGATGTGATATATTTCAACAGCCAAGAGGGTTGCCCATCGCGTGTGACTGTTGTGCAGAAGGCGAGTGCACAGGGAGGTTTCTTGGATGTTTAACCTGTCATCCAACCTGTTTCAGCTCATAATGAGGTGACAGTTGGATTGTTATCAGGGAGCCAAACAAAGGCAGGATAGAGACAGGCTGACACCTCAGTGGGCTGCTCATTGACCTGGGATCAGACCAGATTAAGGCGCATAATTAAAACACAACATTTAACGTATTTAACTGTATGCAAAATACTATTATAAACAAAAACAGCCATACAATACATACATATCTAAATGTCGGTTGATTGGCATGTACCAGTAGGCCCATTTTATCATGATTGTCTTGTCTTATTTAGACACACAGAATCATAGTGCTATTGTTACTGAAACTAATCTATCTAAAACATTTTCAACAGTAATGGTTTCATTTTCACATTTATCTGACACTTACGTCTAAACTCGCTTTGAACATTCCATTTATTTTCTTTGTCTTGCGGTGGCGATAAAACATTCCACCTCCAACATATGTGAACACCTGCATGCCACCGTGTGTAGTCCATGGCGAGTGGAGTAGAAGCTCCAACATGTGTTTGCTGCTGTTGTTATTTTGAAATTGATGGTTATAAAAACGGAAACTTGTATTCATATCAATCTTTTGTTGTTATACTGGTGGACCAATGGTTCAAGAGTGGTGGGTGAGTTGGGAAGAGGGGGAATTTACAGGGTTCTCTGCATGCAAAGTTATTTGTGATGGGGTTCCCTTGTTTCTTTTGTTTGTTGTTGTCTGGTATCAGTTTGTTCTAATCTGTTCCTCCAACTGTATATTTTTTGGAGTTTGCTGCTGAATAGCAACAACCAGAACTGGTGATTTCTGTATCATTTGACTGAACTTATTATTTCATTGATACTTTCTAACATTTTTTCCCAAATGGGGTTTACCTGATGATGGTTCATAATATATGATCATGATATACTTTAAGATTGACTGAGTTTTTTACGTACCAGTTTCCACTACTTGCACCTAATGATTTTTTCTTTGAAAATAAACTTGTGGTTGACTTAAAGTGCTCATATTATGCTTTTTGTCTTTTTGTTATTATTTGTTGTCATTGTGTTATATCTTAAATCTTTTTTGTGCACGTTATAGGTTTACAAAGTGAAAAAGCCCAAAGTCCACCCCAAAGGGACTCACCATCTCCAACAGAAAACACTGTTCACAAACTGCTCCAAACAGCTCTATTGTAGTCACTTTGTAACACACGTTATAATGCTCGCCTTGCTGCTAGCATGGCACACCCTCATACTCTGCTTCTGACTGGCTAGTAGTCCTTACCTAGGAACTGCGCATGTGTGACTCCCAACAAAGACGGAACAGAAGTGAGAGGTCTCACTCTGTAGCTAAAACAGAGAGCTCAACACACAGGGTGAAAAGAGGAGCTACAGCAATGTGCAGTACAACAAAAATATAGTGTTTTTGAAAATTAAACCACGTAAATCTATTCTGGTACAACCTCTAAATACAATTATGAACCTGAAAATTAGCGTAATATGAGCACTTTAAGTCACAGCCAATTACCTTTAAGAGCTTGAGCATAATCAATGAAACAATAAAAACATAACAACATTTATAATGGGTCATCTCAAGCACGAGCTGCAGTCCTGACATTGGATATAGGGATGCTATAGTATGAAACAACAAGACAAAGCTGACCTCAAGCCTTCAGGAACAGCACCGGGCGGTGATTTTGGCCACAGTCAGAACTGTAAGTCATGCAAATACAACTGGCTCTGAAGACTTTTCCCCTAAGTACAATCATTACAAAAGAATCGATGAATCCTTTTTTCTGGAAATCTCAAACACTCCAACATGACTTTGTGTTATCACAATTTCAGCCATTGTGTCTAATAAACATTGAAAATCAGTACATGATATCAGTGCTGTTCATCTTAGTGGGGAGCCAGCAGGAAAACCAGCGAGCTAAGCCAGAGAAGGACACTGATGCTCGCTCTCTTCCTGGCATATGCGGCCAATGAGCCACTTTCACTGGAATGATTGAGGCGCAATCTTGGAAGGCTGTACGCAGTTCTCTAAATACATGCATGCTTTTGGTTTACTTTTGCTGGCAACAACCATGCCTTTCAAGCAAAAGCTCTGATATTGACCCCATGACTCTATCATCTCCACAAGTACATAAGGATGCACAGTGAGTATGTTCAACCAGCTAGAGCAGGCATATTTGCACTTGCATACTTGCACAGAGTATGTCAACGCTCTAAAAATAGATACTGATTGCCTTTGACTTACTTTGTGTCTGACAAAGATCCACGGCAGCTTAAAGCGTTGCACAAATTAACAGGTAGCAGATTCTAATCTTTGTATTAAAATGTAAGTATTGAACTGAAGTATAGATAATATTTATAGCCAGCACTCAAGGCCTCCGTCATTAATGTAAATCGGTGTCTGTGTCCACAGCAGCAGCAGCAGCAGTGTAGGACAGGCTGCAGTTAGTGTTTCACCAGAGAGGCTGTGTGGTCCTCCAGTCTCCTGCTATTAGTTTGTTTACAGAAGTTAAAGCTGTGAGCTGCTGAGTGCCTGGGGCCAGCATTCCAATACAGTGGCTCATACAAGCATGCACGGGCACACTCTGCAACGCTGTTGTCTCTCAATACAATGCGAGCCCGCAGCACAGAGCAGCATGCCCAAACTCCCATTACGAGCACCTTCTTTTCGGTTTCTCTTCTGACAGAGTCCATCCCTCTTCTTCACTGCTCACAGCTCCTCTTCAGCAATTTTTCTTGCTATTTTCAGAAATACTTTGTTCCCCACACAATTATCTCTTCACGCCGCCAAACTCAGCTTTCTGTATAGTAAGGCTCAAATTTGTTCCAGAGCAATGTGTCAAGAGATAATTTGGCCCTAAAGCTGAAAAGTTGAGGTTCGCTTTTTGAAATTTCTCAAATCTCTTGTGAAAACAAACCTAAACTCAATTGTTTTGTGGCTTGAAATGAGTTTACAAAAGTCTTGGGTTCACAAAAGTAGCGTAATAACGTTATATGAATAAAATAGTAAATAAATGTCTTGAAATTAAATTTTGAAATATCGCTTTTTGAGTAGGACTGTTGTCAAACATCGCTCGGACTCACCGGTGCGTCATTTGTCCTCAGAGGGTTAATGAAAAAATGACGCTGTGTGGCAGAATAAACACTGTACTACTGCTACTGAGGATAATTCTTTGACATTGTATGACACAAATACTCTCGACCGAATCATCTGGTCAAGACGGCATTGACAGGCGACCAAACGACACGCTCCGTGCTGTTGATTAAAATGACCGATTTCTCTGGGTTTGAACATTGTTGGGAACATTTGGGATAATGCAAGTACTAACTAAGAACTAAAACATATAACACAGGTCTAGTCGTTTATTGACATTTTTATGCAGACATATCTTTAAAGTGCTCATATTATGCTCATTTTCAGGTTCATAATTGTATTTAGAGGTTGTATCAGAATAGGTTTACATGGTTTAATTTTCAAAAAACACCATCTTTTTGTTGTACTGCACATTGCTGCAGCTCCTCTTTTCACCCTGTGTGTTGAGCTCTCTGTTTTAGCTACAGAGTGAGGCATCTCACTTCTGTTCCATCTTTGTTGGGAGTCACACATGAGCAGTACCTCGGTCAGGACTACTAGCCAGTCAGAAGCAGGGTATGAGGGCGTGCCATGCTAGCCGCTAGGCGAGCATTATAACGTGTGTTCCAAAGTGACCACGTTTGTCTCTGAAGTAAAGGCTGGACTACAATAGAGCTGTTTGGAGCAGTTGGTGAACAGTGTTTTCTGTTGGAGATGGTAAGTCCCTTTGGGGTGGACTTTGGGCTTTTCACTTAGTAAACCTATTACATGCACAAAAAAGATATATAACACAATAAAGGAAAGGGAAAAAGCCAAAAAGCATAATATAAGCACTTTAAGTAAGGTTTTCAATGCAGGACTATTGTAGTGGTGTGTTTTCACAGTCAGGTATTAGTACTTTTACTTGAGTAACGGATCTGAATACTTCTTCCACCACTGTTGAAATGAGCCAATACACATGCATTTGAATGTACAGGTGAGATGTCTAGTGCTGATAATACACACCTGACATGAATAGTGGGCTTGTGTGCATCGTATACAAATGAGTAATCGTCCGCTTACTGCGGCCAACTGCCAGGTAAAAAGTTCACCTCGCAATAGATGAACTCGCAGAGTTAATGAAACTAGCAGTTGATTGATGAGATGACACACGGGCATAATTAGTAACGGCCCTGACAGCTACTTAAAACTGTTTCAGTCTGGGGGGAACATACAAATATGCATACCTGATTCCTAAATGAGACATGTCCTTATTTGATCTATAGCGCACACTTACCTGCACGTCAAGTAAAAAGGAAGGAATGTAAATAGCTTTTAAAATGTGCAACCATACAGTAGGAACAAAGCAATGATAAAACTGTACTGCAGTCATTAGTCAGGGTCAAAGGGGTGATTTAAAGAATGCTGGTTGTATTGCAAAGACTGTATCAACTGCCTCTGGAATAAAATGGCTGTCAATTCACATGCTGATAAGAATGTCATATTCATCGGTTCTCAGTCTTTGTCTGAAGATTTTAGCAGGTAAACGTTTGAGCTACTTATCAGTACAGGTGTTGCACATGTTGACTCGAAAGCCTCGGTTTTGAATGGTTACACACCTGAGCTGGTAATGGACTCGCTTTATCTCGTTTAAACAGTTTGGATTGTTGATAGGCCGGCATGTTCACACCTAGAAACAGGAAACAACACTGCTCCAAAGCTTAGCTGCCATTGTTCTCTCAAACTATGCTCACATATAAACTATTTTCTGCATTGTGTTATAAAAGATTGGGGGAAACTTGAGAAATCTCAAAGCAAATCCTTACCACCATACATATACAGTTTCAGTATCAGACTCTTGTGCAATATGACTCTTTGTAGAACTTCTTTCTTTGCTCAGTTCTTCATGACAGAAAACAAACAAAAAGTGATCTTTGGAACGTCTCCTCACAGCCATTTCACCTACGTCGCTCTTTACCTATTGGCCACGTTACATCAATAATTTATTCTTCATTCAACAACCATAAAGCTGTCATCTCATTTGGGTTAATGTGAATGCTTAGTCATTCACACAAGGCAGACAATTGGACAGTGTGCAGACACACCCTGTGCTAATGGCCCCGAACGCCGTTGGCCACAGGTATTGCCGAATTCTCCACTACTTGGCGAAAAGCCCAGGTCCTTGAACACAGATGATGACCTCAGTTTACAGTCAAAGCACTTGTGTAGTCTGCAGTCACGCTATCCAGAAAAACACCGAATAACATCATTCAGTGGTCCCCCTTCAGTTTCGGAGGGCTTTGCCTTTGCTTCTGTAAACTTATTAAAGAAAAACTCAATTCCAATAGATGTAATTACCAGGAACAAGGATTTTAAATAAGCCGTAATGATCACATGTTGACAGATGATGAAATAGGACAAAGAAATAACTGCACTACTGTAATACTGTAATACTGTAACATTGTAACATGTCAAATAAAGTAAACACGTGTATTTTCTTAAGGATACCTTTTATGAATTTTATTTAGAATTTGTGTACTAAACTTACATTTTTCACATGTGACATTAAGATGTATTTAACTCTGTACTTTGCATATTCACAGCTAAATTTGAATAAAAAGCAATATCTATTCAAAGTGTAACTGTCATAATTGATTGACCATTTGTGAGAGAAAGATTTGTTGGTTGGGTTCCTGTGTTTAACTTAATTCTTTGGTAGTTATGTGCATCTTAGTTGTTATATTTTACCTTTTAAACCTCAGCAAACAAAGGATTTTCCCCTCAGTTTTTGACAAGATTTTGAAATAATCCTAATTTAAAAGCCCCCTTGCTAATTTGGGCCCTTTCCAGGATGTACCACGCCTCGCTCAAAGCATGTTGTCATAGGTTCAGCCACCTGGGACCACGTACAGTATAAGCAGGTATGGATGGAATTTAAAAGGCATCTGCTTTTAGGGATTTGGACTGTAACTCTTACATTTGTGTCTATTCTTAACGAAAAAAACAAGACTTGTTTTTGACTCATATTCACACCTAGATATACATGCAGATGCAGAAGATTTAACTTGTATACTGTCTCATCTGAACTCCACATATACAGTAATTATTCTGTGTGTGAAAGCTGATGGAACTCAATAAAGAATATGAAAATATATATATACACATAGCTCAGCTGACTAAAAGGCTCAAGGTTCAACTTTTAAACTCTCTAAATTTAGAGTTTGGACTCACCCAAAACATTTAGAAGGACAATTAAATTTAGATTTAAATAAAGTACAATTCAATCAAAGTGAACATGTAAGTCTATTCTGCATTAATATATTAACAAATGCTAATTGTTATAATAATAATAAATAATAAATAATAATAAAACTGGCATGAATAGCTTAAGAAATACCCCCAAATACACTGTAACTTGTAAAAGTTGTTCAGACACACATGTAGTATTGCAAATAGGCTTTTAGCATGAAACACAACACAAACACAACCTAACCCTAACCCAACACAAACTGTGTTGTATTAATCACAAAGATCTTAGTAGAACATACCAACCCAACTACAACTCTGTTCTGTGTTTATCACTCTGTCTTTAGGATGTACATAACTGTTCATTGTATCTGCATCGACAGATGGTTACTGTAGGCTTGCATACCCTGTTACTTATCAGACTCACGTTGTATACACATCAATGTTTAGGCGTGGATAGCCTAGAACAGTATCGGCTGTGGCTTTTTTCCCAAGGTAACTCCTAGCCCTAAGGCCACACACCCATTATAAGATATTTCTGCTTAAGGAATGTCCCATTTACTGGTTTACACCCAGATGCCAGATACACACTGGGAGTGCAGCTAAGGACACAGGGTAGCCTATAGATGTAATGTAAAAACACAGTAGTCATCTTATATTATCGCGCAAGACACCTGGTTGCATTTGTGGTAGAAAAGAGCCTGAAACGAAGAAGCATGCTACACCCTTAACTCGTACCACCTTAAAGGTTTTGCACACCAAGTATGACTTTTTTTTGAGTTTGGGAAAGAGAATCATATTACAAAATAAAATGCAGCGATAAAGCATTTCGTTCCTCAGCTGATAATGGAAGTGCAGAATAACTTCTAGATTTTCTAGATTTGTTCTCACTGCTGTTGCTGCTATGACTCCTGAATCTCCCTATGGGGATAATAAATATTAATCTTATCTTAGATCTTCTGTATGATGCCGGACACCATTTTGACACATGACTGAAAAACGCTGGAAGCTTACATAAAAAATAACTGGACTGATTTTGACTTACTTGATCCAAAACAGCAACTGGAAGTACGACAGACACACAAGCACATTCACAGCCACACTGCATGTTGGAGAAACATGATCTTAAAATTAAAACTGTATTTTTCTCCTACAGCTACTGTTTATTCCTTATGATGGATGCCAGTTTCAGAGCAGGAGCATAAAAACCTTATTTGAAATACGTGTGCAAAGGCCTGAAGTCAATACATTAGGTACAGTTACTTCACAGTTTGTAACCTTGTGATCTCTATGACAGACACCTATACTACCCTATAGTGTTTGTGGTAGAAATGTGAACAGAATAAACACGACACTGACTCTACTGACGCTCTGATGACGCCTTACTGATTCCCCTGGGACTCCATTTGAGTTGGTTGATGCTCATTTATGTAAGCCAGAATGTTAGCGATATGGCAATATGAATGACACGGTCTTTTGTTATGTAATGGGGATAATTTATATAACCGTGTACACAATATGACATGTAACAGACACCTCAGAAGTCACTCAGAAGCTGGATTGTGAAACTGTCATGTTCCCATAGGCTGTCTTTGTTTGTAATGTCTCCTGAGAGAGTCTGCGTGTCTGTATATTGTATAACTGCCACATGTCCCCAGGCCTTCATCTGTGAAATAACAAATAATAATTTCTATTTTTGTCACTTTCTCCACAAAGCCAACATGCATCATGTAACAAAAAAAATGATGTAATGCATTTCAATTAAATCACACACAAACTAAACATTTTAATCTGTTAGTTCATTAGATTTTTTTTTTGTATGTGTCAACTTGCATGCATTTTTGTCTGTATAGTCATGGGAGACATTGTGGCAAAAAAGTAAAATCTTAAGTGCTTTTTTGGACATGAAAATAAAGCCCTGAACTGAAATTGTCAGGTTTCCAAAAAACCCTAATGATTATTTTTTTTAAGTATAAACCAACCGTTAATGTGTCATGTGGTTGCAATTAATTCATTACACAACTAGAAGCATGTTAGATTTACATTTCTAGATAAAGAATTTGAATGCCCTAAATTGATGTGATATGTCTAATTTTTTATTTGTGTTTTCAAGCTTCTTTTAATGATACTAGTAACAAACCTGCGTTGCTTCTGGAAGGCATTTAAACTTGACAGAACATTTGAATCAAATAAAATGAAGCTAATTTACAACCACAGAGTCCAGCATGAAATCTAAATGGTGCGAGCTGATGGGGGAGCAAACCTGTAAAATTGAGTTTGTGGACAATGGAATCTGTAGGCAGTAATACTTTACAATAAGGTACAGAAAAATGTAGGTAGTGACTGAGGAACAAGTGTTAGTTAAAGGGGAACTACGCAGTTTTTTTTTAGCTTAATTTACCGTAATTGAACAGTTTAGGAGTCATTGGAATGGTTATATGACTTTTTTTTGGGTTGAATGGTGGTCATCTCGCTTCCCCATAGCCTGTGAGCGGAAAAACCACCATTGCAACTTTGGGCCGGCAAGCCTGCCGGCCTCAGCACCAGGAAACACATACACATACACGCCCCCATCCAGGAACCGGCAAGCTATAAGAACAAGGTAGCAGTGGAGTTTTTCACACTATCGTCATGGCTGAGCTGGCAAAAAAAGAAGCAGAAAGCTAGAAAAGCATTGTCGGAGGAACAGAGAAAAAGGAAACAGCAGACTGACCGAGCGTAAACATCGGAGCTGCGTTTTCAGAATGGCGAGAACTGAGACAAACAGAAGCCTGCTAATCCGATGCTGACCTGGCGTTGTTGCTGTTGCACTTGTAAGTATCTTTGATCAGAAACTTTATCTGCCACAGAGTTTCTTGTCAGCTTGATGTTGGCAAACACAAGTTGTTTCTGCTCTGACAGCGTTCTAAGGCCATTGTAGGAAAAAAGAATAATGTTACGGACCCGGGAGAGAAGGTTAACATTTTGAGAAAAACCTCAGTGGACATGGCTCTGTGCTTCTTTGAAAACAAATGCACATGACCAGAGGGAGAAGATGGGCGGGGGGGAGAGTCGCCAACGAGTTTTTACGACAGCCTTGCCAAATATCTATTCTGAAGCTGTAGGGGGAGCTCTATAGAGAAACCTGCGAGAAAAAAGCGGGAAAACATCAAAGAAATTGCCAAAACTGCACAGCGCCCCTTTAATGAGTAGTTACTGATTAACTGTGATTGAAGCACTAATGATTAGTTACTGGTAAACTGACCGGTAGTTACTGTATTAATGAATGAGGAATGACAGGTTAGTTCCTCATTCGTTCCTTAGTCACTACCTACATTTTTGTGTATCTTATTGTAAAGTGTTACCGTGCATGTGTGTGTGTGTGTGTGTGTGTATGTGCATGTGTGTGTAAGCGCGTGTGTGTACGTGTGTGTGTGTGTGTGTGTGTGTGTGTGTGTGTGTGTGTGTGAAGTAATCGCTGTCAGTGAACCCACGCAGGATGGCGTGTCTGGCAGAGCCAGCTGCTGAAGAGGTGTCGAAAACCTCTCTCTGCTCGTTTTTACTCCGTCCCTGCCCTCCAGCATGTCTGCTTCTCTGTTTACCTCCATGGTTCAATTTTCAATCTCCATCTTCAAAGTAATACTACCTTACATAGTATTACTTTACTTGACTATTTCCATTTTTTGCAACTTTCTGCTTTTACTCCACCACAGTATCTGACAGATTTGGAACTTTCAGGTTTTTCATTTAACATTAGATACCATTTTATAACACAACGTTCTTTATTTCCTTCTTACTGTCATTTCATTTCATATACTCTTTTTGCGTTACAGCTGGTGGAAAACTATCTTTTACTGAAATTAAAGTACCACAATTCAAGCCCAAATGATCTGTTGATTAGTTCGACAGACAGAGCATTTTGAATGCCCAAAATTCATTCGTTTCTCAAATTTGAGGATTCGCTGCTTTTCTTTAGACTTCTATGATAGAAAACATTTTGGTTGTTGACTATTTCTCAGATAGTCAAGTAAACAAGCAAGACGTCTTCATTTGAATCCTAGTCTGCAAAGTAACAAGTGACACCAGCTGTGAAACAAACATAGTCAAAAGTACAAAGAAGTACAAACCTTAAAATGAAAATACTCAGTTCCTTTACAGTACATAGTAGTAAATATAAGTGGTTACATTTGCTCATTGGGAGTATTTTTTTCACAGTAATCTTTACTTTACTTGGAAAAAAGGACTTGAGAATGTTCCAGAACCGATTCATATGTTTCGATGCATTAACAAACTTTTAAAACAAAAATTTTAATTTTCCATTCCTGATCCTGCTGTCCTTCCTCTGCTCTCTTGACCTCCATGTCTTGGCACACTCGGGGCCTGAGGGTAAAGGATGAACCTGCTGAACTACCGAGCTAAAGAAGGTTTGGTAGGACGTGTTCTGTCATATTGTCTTTCTCTGTCTGTCAGTCTGAGGTTTATTGCACTCCAGATGCCCTCAGACACACCTAATATCTCAATGTTAAACACCCTTATACAAGAGAAGCTCTCATGGTTCACCTGCAGGACAGGGGAACTGTGAACTTCTGGTCCTGGGTCGATCAGACAAGAAAGGGGGGAGATCAGGGCACCAAAACTAACATGTACCTCCACTTAACCTGGAAGTGTTTGAGTGACTGGGCAAACAAAGGCTGGAGGTAACACCCACTGCTTATATGAAGTGTATCTGCTGTCATTACTCAGGCCTGCGTGTTGCTGCGAACACATAGGGCTGACCTTAGCTGTTGTTAGTGGGAGAATGTGCATTATATCACTGAACCCAGTCACGAAAGGGATTGTTTGCGCAGATAAACATCCTTCTTATTTGATATCTCACTCTCAGCAGTCCAGAAAGCACCTGGACACATGCAGCTAACGTGTGCGAGATACACACAAACACCTGCTGGTTTCTGGGAAATGCATGACAAGCTACATGCCACTCAAAAACCTGCCTTTTATTGTGAGAGGTAATAAAGCCGTGCATATGCAAAGCTAGGATGTCTAGCGCCCTTACTGTGTGTGCTATGCAGATGCATTCAAAGCAGCGAGTCGCTGAAGAACAGGCCTGCTGTAGATTAGACGCCGTTACAGCGACCCTTGCAGATAATCCTTGCACGCACGCCACCGGTATTGTGCCACTCACAAGACACTGGCTTGGATTAAAGCTGGGGAGTTATCGACATGTGCAGCACACATACAAAGAGGGGGCCATTAACATAGAGAACGATACAAGCTGCTCTTCTTTGTGAGGGGCAGATGAAGCCGAGCCGCCACCTCTGCATAAACAGAAGTCACCGGCAACGGAGCAACGAGAGGGGAAACAGACAACAGCGAGGACAAGGAGTGAAATTTGTTCTAAAAACTCTGAACCCCTACACCATATTAAAATGACAAAGGCTGGAAAACTTGCTCTTTATGTCGTTGCCGTGATGCACCCTCATAAACTCGGAAAAACATCCTTTCATATTTACAATGATTTCCCCAATTCCCCCATGGGGATCATTAAAGTTTCATCCTTCTTATAATGACTGAGCGCATTGTTGTGCTCCAACAACAAAAACTACTGTGTGCAGTTGTGTACACTCTGAATGAGCTAAATATTAGAAGCTTCTTGTTGATATTAAGTTGCAGCATCTTTTATATGATTCAAATCTCATGTTTCAAAGCTTATAAATCCTTGTCTGTTTCTTTTTATGCCCTCCTTGGAGGTTGAGAATCAATATGATTTAAAGAGTTGGTTCACCCACATAACAAAATGATATTTTCACATTTACTTCTCGTGGCATCTAACCATGCAAATAGTTTTGGTTTAATTTATGCAGCTTTTTGAGATATCTGTCACTAAGATTTCTGCACCCACCCCAATACAATGGAGGTGAATGTCATATTGTTTTTGGTGCTGACCAACTTCGAAAATTCAACATCTCTTTCCAGAAACACTATCAGAGAGACCTCACTAACAAGAAAGGCTTTTGATTGTAATGTATTTTAGTGTGAGAGAGAGAGAGAGAGAGAGAGCGATGGAGTGGGGTGACGTTCATGTTTTTTGTGGAGTCCACCTGAAAAAATCTGAAAATGGTTAAACTTCTGAGGAGCCGCAGATCACCTGTCAAACAAAAAATGGTGACCAATGAGCAACACATTGGGCTTCAAGGTGCAGTCACACTAATGCCAGATTCTGCAAATATTAGCTTCATCTCCTATTGAAGCTTACATGATTGATGATGTCAAAGATGTGTTTCCTTGTTCAACTACTTTGTTCAACTCTGACCTGTGAATTTGCATGGTTGCCCACAAGAAACAATGATGCATTGCGCATTTGTTTGGTAAAATATTACTGTACCAGATTACAAAGTGCAGCATTGCTCTTACAGCTTGTGATCAATCTGCTCAATATGTATTTACTACCCACATCTGAATCAGGACACTACATCCTATAGAGGCAGTTTTGTTAGACGGAAGGATGTTTCATTGCACCTTTAAAGGGGTGGTTCAGAATTTTGGACATAGGACCTCATTTCCAAGTTAGCCACTGTGTTATATATCAGTGGAGACAGATTTCAACACTTTTCATCCAGTCCTTCCAGTTGCAGAGTTAGCTGATGCTAGGCCAGCGCAAGTCAACAGTATCTGCTAGCCTGCCATTAAAAAACAGTCTTAGCCACTCCACAGTACACCCGAGGCAAATAAATTATAACGCCAGACTATCGATGTAAATGTCTGTTGATAGAATAATGTTAGAATTAAAACTACCAGTATCTTGATGTCCAAGCCAGCAGCTGCTAGGTTTCCCGACTGGAGTGTGCTTCTCTGTTTACTTTATGGCGCAGTACTACTACTACTACTACTAACCGGAGCTAAGTATAATTCCGCCGCTGCTGAGAAACTAGTCCTTCAAAATGTAATGCGATCATTGAGATGCAAGGGTAGTTTTATTTCTAACATTATTTTATCAACAGACGTTTACGAAAGTCTGGCGTTATAATTTATTTGCCTTGGGTGTACTGTGGAGTGTGTAAGACTGCTTTTAATGGCAGGCTAGCAGATACTGTTGACTTGCGCTAGCCTAGCACCACTAGTTGTGTAACAGAGCAATGTTTTTACAAATGTGTCCCTGGTTTGTATGTATGTATGATGAACACACACGAGGATGCTCTTGCATACAGGTGAGGCAATACACAGTCCCGCCACTGGTTTCATGCTGTACCACTGACTGACAGTTGGTGGAAAGGGGTCAGCCCTATGTTCCCACAGCCCAATGGTCCCACAGCCCTATGTTCCCACAGCCCCTATGTTCCCACAGCCCTATGTTAAGATTTTTCTTAAAAGTAGGCCCTATGTTAGGGTTAGGGTTAGGGTTACATTCCATCTGTAGTCCACTGCTACTGGATAATCGGTTGGGTGTAATTGGCTACCAAATTGGGAGAAAGGGGGATCAAATCTGATACAAATTTATGAAAAAGGAACTGTGTGAACATAGGGCCTAATTTTGAAAAAAATCTTAGAAATGTGGGAACATAGGGCTGTGGGAACATAGGCACGCTCCCGGTGGAAGTTACATTCAAAGAAGCGCAGCAATGCGCTAACATATGGGAAGGAACAACAAGAGTGCAAGCTAGCAAACAAGAATGTAAACAATGCAGGATTTAAAATATTAAAACATAAATGCTGCAGGAAATGCATTCAACACATTTGCTAGACCTCACAAATAGAATGAGTAACACTGTATATAACACTTGGCTTTTCTTTGTTTGCCACAAAACTCCACAGGGACCCTTTAAAACTGTTAACAGCATGTTCTTTTGGTTATCTAACAAGGTCACTGTTTCTGAAAAAAGAAAATTGCTGCACATTTTTTAATGACATTTGTCAATTCTGTGAGCACTGCTAACAACATTCCCTTCCATTGCATTGAGAGGTAGAAATCTTAGAGACAAGGCGAACACTGCTTGAGGCATGTGCGAATAATGTTTCTTTGTAATTTGAGTGTAATAACCCTTTAATCATTTGCCCCCAATTCTCCCCATCAGTGTAGTTTTTGAGGAGCAACACAAATATCTTTTTAACATTCTGTGTATATGCCAAATGTGTGTGTTTGTTTACCCTAAAACCTTTCCTCTGACCCAACCTTACAGCAGCCTCGGCTCTCTACGTCCAATCAAACTGCAGCCTGCCCACATGCAGCGCCAGGCCGACAGATGGAGTGTACAATATGAATGTGTGCAAGGGCTCCGACCAATTCATCCACCGCCCATGTTTGTGTCGAACTCCTGCGGCTCAGAAAAGTTCCGGAGTTTGGTGACTCATAAAGCTTGGCTGCAGCTGGATGCTTACAAATTGTTTTCTTCTTCTGCTCAGTTCATATTCAATATCTAGCCAGGCATTGTGAAACCTGGGAGTATCCCAGCTTCATTAATCCACCTCCCAGACAACAGCGTGGAAAGACAAATGTTTGAAACACTTGCGTTAGTCAACTAAGTGCCAGATTGACTCATTGTTTTGAACAGCATCAAAACAGCTTGACAAGAGGTTAAAGTAAGTCCCTCACATGCCAGCACAGCACCCATTTACTCGGAACTCTTTCTGACCTTATTCAAGTAGTTTTAGACTAGTCCCTTAAAACATATTTATAGTAAAAAATCTAGGTCAATTTACCAGCTTTCTTTAACCACATCTCATGATCATCATCAGCGGCGGGAGGCATAACATGTGATATAGGGCCCAGACTGTCTTAGTTCACGGATGTGAATGGTCTCCTTGATTTTTGAGGTAGTACGTGGAGCTTGAGTTACCGTATTTTAAAGCTCAAAAATGATTTTGTCTTGCTTATGCTAATGCTTATGAGTTGGTTTTGAGATGTTCACGAGTCGCGTTAAACCGATCTGAAAAAATTCAGAACGGCAAACCTTACCCTGATAGTTCCTGGATCATCAGAACCAAAACTTGTCACTCTGGGTAAAAATGCAATTACCACGCCTGAGTTCACAATCAGAATTTAGAAAAGACACAAGAAATTACAAGGATTTTGACTCCGGCTTTTTGTCGCTATCCAAGTACACACACATAAATAGACATACTGCTAAAAACAAGGACAACCAAGCTAAACAAAGTAAACACAAACATTTTGACACCATGTACAGATATAGGTTTGTGTATAAAGAATATGTATATATATAAAAAAAACATACCAGTTTCTTAAAAAGTTCCTGTCAGTTAGTTAGGTGAAAAGGGGGCCTTATAACTGTAATTAACTGTAAGGTGTTGAAACCAAAACACACCTGATGTAATAAAGCAGCTGCTGAGGTGACGCTGGGAACCACAACCGGTTGCTTGAATCATCCTCCAAATGTTTGTCTTGCTGCTCCAGAAACCGAGGCTGTGAATGAATTTTGCAACCTTGTTCTGTTGCCTAAGTTGTTTTGTTTACGTTTTTGGCATGTTGCATTATATCCCAGTTTTCTTGAGATATGCGAGGCAAACAAACACTCACACTCACAATATTTTTTTTTTTTTAATGATCAATTTTTTATTCTTTTTTTCTTTTTTTTTAACATAAAGAACAGAAACACAAACTGAACAAGAACAAAAACCCTCTCCCAACCCCCACCCTCTGCGGTCTCGAGGAAAACAAAACAAATAAACAAACGGAAATCACACCTTGCCTAGTCACTCTCCTATTTCTTGTGATGCTGAGGTCATTAGGTCTGTCATTTATGCTGCTGCACTTTCCCATAGGCTGATAGTCAATGATCTGGCTTTGTTAATCCTTGCTGTAGAGAGCTCAAGCATAACTATGTCTAGAAAATACGCCAACCACTGTTTTATACAAAGCGAGTGGGGGGTGGCGTTGAGCTATCATTTTCTTGGTTGCAGTTGAGCCGGCTAGCCAAATTTTCTTCTGTCTCTCAAGCAGACGTAATTTAGAGTCGTCATTAAGCAACAAAACAATCAGGTCAGAAGGAATTCAACATTCTATCACATCAGATATTATTGATGTTTGTTTTTATTCGAGAACTCAATCACCTGTTCACCCTCCCAGACCATGTGCAGGAAAGTTCCAGTTTGTTCAGGTTGACAGAACGTGCAGTAGGGAGAGGGATTGACTTTAGAGACGTATCGCTTCTGAGGAGTGTAATATGTCCTATGACATATGTTGAAGTGGATCTGCTGGTGATTTGGGTTCTTGGAACAATGGAAAATGTTGTCCCAAACTGTCTCCCAATTAATTGCGATCCCCTCAGGGCTCAGCTCTCGCTCCCATTTCCTTGCTATTGGGAGTTCTCCTATGGATACTTGCATCAGTTTAGCATAGATCTTGGACGCTAATCCTCTCACAGGAAAATCAACAAACCCTTTAATGACTGGATACGTTTGCTAATTTTTAAACTATTAGAAGTTCACATGTGCCTGGTTCTAACATCCTCACTGAGGCATCAAAATATAAAAACAAGTGCTGCTATTGTCTGCTTGACAGGCCAGATTGACTGTTAAGTATTAACTATTCAGTCATAAATAAATGGCATACAAAACAGAACTTTCCATCAGTGAATCACACGCCAGTGAACTACACCTCAGATGATTCACATCGGAGTACATTATGTATTAACCTCAACCACACCCTGATTAACCAAGCTTGTTTAAGTTGCTGTAACTTAATCATTAGCCAGCCTTAAAATGTTATAAAACAGGTGAGTGTGTCATGTCCATGTTCACCTGTTATCGTCACATAAACCA
The DNA here is from genome assembly GCF_031162955.1 of Sander vitreus. Taxonomy (NCBI): domain Eukaryota; kingdom Metazoa; phylum Chordata; class Actinopteri; order Perciformes; family Percidae; genus Sander; species Sander vitreus. The sequence continues at coordinate 2,911,621 of NC_135863.1, forward strand.
ATTTGTGGTTTTAGAATGAATGTTTGTCCACCAAACACCTAATCTGTGTTTGAGGGTTTGTACTGATTGCACAAAATGGAGCTGAATATCTGTAAAATCAATTTGATTTGAGTGATTTCTTTAAGTTTTAATAGCTATGAATATTTGAGCTCAGTTCTGATGCTTTTGCAATTGGCTTATTGGCATTTAATATATCTATCTCTATTCAAATGTCTTACCCTGCATTTGGTAAAAGAGTTTTGTGTGTGTCTGAAGCTTACAATAAGAAGGAAAAGGAAATTAAGGTCAACTACAATGTGACGAAAAACCCTACATTTGCTAAATGTAAGAAATTATGTAATATTTCAAACTTCTAAACAAACCTGGGTTTTCGCGTCCGGTTGAACTTTTAGCTGTGCAGGCTGAGAACTGCTGTTGTAAAGAAATATCATATATTTTGATAAAGTTGTGAACTTTGTCATGTGTGGCCACACGCTAATTCATTTACAGACAGTCATTACAACCATTTATCATCCATAATCGATAACGTTGACACACATGATTGATTTACTTTAAAACATGTTTGAGTTATCTAATTATTTACTTTGATCTGCAACATTGTCCAGTAGGCATGTCATTTCAGCCTGTCCTCGCCCAGAAAATGACCGTATAGGTTGATTGTGCAAGCAGCTCATAACATCCCACAGTAAAAAAAATGTTGTCTTTATAGTTATCGTGAGAACAAACGCGGTAGTGAGGTGACAAAGTATAAGAGTGTCAAAATCCTTGAAAGAGACAGGTTGGGGTGTTGGATGGGTCAAACAAACACAGGACTTTCACTCAGGAGACAAGGGTTTGTGCATGGATGTAAAATAAGAACTGGATATGGTGTTTGAGGCGGAGCCTCATTCACTCTTATGAGAGATGCTCAGTTCCTTCCCGAGGCTATTTTGCAGAGGCACTGCACCTGCGTCCAGAGCTTAGCGCCGCCCAAAACGATTGTCATTGGTTTAAAGAAATGCCTAATAAACCAGAGCACGTTTTTTTCCCATCCCGGAATGCTGTGTGGACTGGCCAAACCCTCCTCCACAGCGCTGTGCAGGAAGGTCTGGCAATGCGAGACTATACGGACGCAATGGCGTCCGTGACATCACATTAGGTCTTCATTTTAGTAGTTTTACGTGACTCATTTTTAAGCCAATCCCTGATGTTTTACAAACTATTTAGTAGTATTTTTGTTGCCTAAACTTAACTAGTTTCATTTCACAACGTTTACTACATGATTAAACCGCCACTGTGTGGCATTAAATAAAAACGGTCGGATGTGTTGTTTTTGGGAGTCCTTGGAAATCGACATAAAGTCGTTTGTAGGAGGATGTATTGTGTAATTAACCGTAAAATTACAAAATATGCCAATATAAATCAATAGCAGCTTCCCTAAAAGCTTATCAGAGCCAGTAGCTGTGCATGTGTGTGCCATGACTTTACGGTGTCAGTCCTCTGCTGCCAGGCTCCCATTATGGATTGGTTAACAAGCCCAGGGCAGCATGTGGCCTTGTGAAAGCCCTATCAGTGTTGACAAAGAAACAGATGACTTGCATGCTCGGGCCAACACAGTGGCAACACACCCACTGAAGAGGGAAGAATTGCTCAATAGGCTGATAATGCAGCTCATGTTATCTCCTGCTGATTGCTTTATAGCTGTGTAATCCAGGGACAGTTTGTTTTAGAGCTTAGGTGATCAAATATGGCCGAATGTCACTGCAGCGATCCATGTTTATTTTAAAAAATTTTACAAGAGCATGAATTCTCATTGTGTATTGATCTTGTTACAGTATCTATGCAAATATACATGATGGTAGGGGTGAATTAATGATAAAGATTCTGCTATTGAAATGGTATTCACAGTTAACAATCTGCACCTTTCAATACAAGCATGAGTTGATCAAACTGTAGTGTCGCTTCACAAAAAACCCGCCCTGTATTCACTCTATACTCTGAGAGAGGATGCTGCATTACAAGCTGTGATATGGCAGTGTATATAATAGGCCACATCCTGCTCTTAATTGTGTTGCTGTGTGAAGTGGGTCAGGTCTACCAGTGTGTCGGATACTCAGTTATACGCTGTCCCCTGAGAGCTTTAATGCCTATTATCTGGAGCTAAGTAAAAAAATCAAAGCGCAGGTTAAAAGTGAGAAGTGAGAGTACGGGGTGTTCACTTAATACCTCTTGCCATGTTGGTTTGGGTTGCACCAGGTATTCATAAATCCAAGTTCTTTGTAGCTATGAGCTTTTTTCAAATTATGATTTTGTTTGAAAATACTTTGAACGTCAACAAGAAGTAACGTCTCCCAACATCGCTTAGAGCACCTTTAATAGTGTATGTCGCATTTACTTTTGCGGGGTGCAAATATTCCACCAAACTGGAACCAGAACTTTCCGCTTTTTTCCACTTTTGCCGCCCAAGACAATTGTGATTAATTAAAAGAAATGCAAACAACCCAGAGCGTTTTTTCTCCTATCCCAGAAGACCGTGTTGCTGTGGTGTAGCCAGACCTTACGCCACAGCACTAAGCTAACCAACATTAAGTGGTTGTTAAGGTTGGTCTAGTCTCGCTTTGCCAGACCCTCCTCCAAAACACGCTGAAGGAGGGTCTGGCTACTCCACATAGCATTCGGCGATGGGAGAAAAACGTGCTCTGGTTTAATAGCATTTATTTAAACCAATCAGAATCGTCTTGGGCGGCGCTAAGCTCCGCACAGAGCCGCTGCAAAATAGTCGTGCGGGAGAAAATTCAGATTGGACAGATAGTCTAGCTAGCTGTCTCAATTTACCCTGCAGAGATCTGAGGAGCAGTCAACAATAGTCCTCATTAATCCACTGAATTTAAAATTCCAACACAAAGAAAGCAGAAGGAAACGGAAAATACATGCATCCGGTGGAATTTCCTGCAGCACCGGAGCAATCCTGGAAGTGGAACGTCAAGGATATAGACTAAGGTTAGTATAACATTATTTGTTTTGTAACTTTGGGTATATTGTGTTTTTTGTAAACCAAAGTCCCACTCCACTCAAAAATGTGTTTTTTTATGTTTATATCCCTTAAAATGTCTGACCTTGACTATACTGACTTGTATCTGTGCAAAGTTTGTGTGCACAGGTGTTTTCTCATTCCTTTCCTGAAGGGGGAGATGTCTGTGCACGTCCCTAAAATCTGTGATTCAAACATAAGCAAGATTTGGTACGTCGCAAATCGAAAGCCAATCTATGTCTAATGACAAAAGCCATGAAAGAAACCTGAAACCTCCAGCACAGAGCAGTCAGTAGAGTGAAACATTGTAGCTATGTAAGCCACTGCCAGCTACAAGCTAACAAACAACATGAACAAATAAAAGATGCTAACTACACTTACATTACGTACAATACGTCTGCTAGTCGCCAAGTTTTGTGCACAACAGACTCCTCTGCTGAGTCTGGGTCTGACTGAGGCTCAAACATGTATGGCTCAATCTCTCAGATGTCTCTAGCCATCTTGATGCGCCTTGCTCTTTCATTGGTCAACCTAGCGCAAACAGCGGTGATGGGCCTGACCATCGCAAGACGAGATCCAGAATTTCTCAATGAGCGAGGAAGAAAATCACAAAAATATTAATCATAGCAGAGTATTTTTTACATACTTTAAAACATGTCTGGGTGGGGACAACAGTTGGGGACAACAATAAAATTAAAAAAATGTAAATTTCTTTGGAGCAATTATTGAAGGGGACACAACTAATACATACAACATTGTACTTGTATAGGATATGTATAGTTTCTTTTTTTTAGATTATTCTTTGGGGCATTTTTAGGCCTTTATTTTCACAGAACAGATTAACACATGAAAGGGGAGAGAATGGGGGGGGGAATGACATGCAGCAAAGGGCCGCAGGTTGGAGTCGAAACCGCCGCCGCTGCGTCAAGGAGTAAACCTCTATATATGTGCGCCCGCTCTACCAACTGAGATAACCCGGCCACAGGATATGTGTAGTTGTGGAACTCCAGTAAGTAAGCTGGCAAGCTGTTTTATTCACTGTAAACATCGGATGAAGTGATTCATTTCTCTAATGCAGATGATGCTGAACTGAGCCTTCTAGCAAGCTAGCTAACTAACAGGAGCGTGCCTTTTCCCACAGCCCTATGTTCCCACAGTCCTATGCTCCCGGATTTCTAAGATTTTTTTCAAAATTAGGCCCTATGTTCCCACAGTTCCCACATTTCCTTTTTCATAAATTTGTATCAGATTTTATCCCCCTTTCTCCCAATTTGGTAGCCAATGGGAACATAGCTGTGGGGGCTGTGGGAACATAGGGCTGACCCCCTAACTAACTAGCCAGCCAGCCCGACTAAACAGCTTAATGTTTCAGTCACACACTCTTGTCACAGTGTAGGAAAGCACAACGCTCTCGCCAGATGAGTGTGTTTGGCTCATTTTCTATAACCAGTGTGTAGCATGAAAGCACAAGTAGGTGGAATTAGCAAGCTAGCTAACTAACTATCCAACAAGCTACCAAACAAGCTAAGTAACTTTATAACTGCTAACATAGTGGACATGTGGAAAAATACATAATTATTTTGTCATGACTTATTTATTAATGACTCAGTATCATCTGTATTAGAGAAAAATAATCACTTCATCCAATTTTTTAAGTGAATAAAACAGCCTTGCCAGCCTACTTACTGAATCAATACGATCTGTCCCACGGGTCCCACTGGATCTAAACTTAAAATGCATTTGTATTGTTTACTACTTACACAATTACTTAAAGTATATATACACAATACACAACATGGTTTTAATGAAAGTTACCACCACAACCTCTTACCCTGACCTCCCTGTGATTTCCACCTTTGGGCTTTAATATGTTTTACATTCTTATCAAGCAGCATATTGATCAAGTGTCAAGTCAGCTACATGTATGTTGCCCATATTCCATCTTTAACTCCTCACTCTGAACTGGCCATAGGCTACAGCTATTATTATATTATTAGCTAGCTAACTTAATTTTTTTTTTCAGTTGGTTCATTCAGCTACACAACCGTTTTACCTGCAGTTACTGGGCATTGCAGTTACCACTACATAAGAACTAGTTTGTGTGGTGCAACCCATTTGCATTTAGAGATGCATACATCTTCCCTTAGTAAACTCTTTAGTTTGAACTTGCAAAGAGCCTGGTGCAACCGGCCGAAAGAGTATCACTCCACACCTCTTGTTTTGCCTGTGACAGATGCAAAAGACATACCCTGATCACTGAGGAACTTCCCACTTTCCAAAAGAGCACATTGCAGTGTTTTTTGTGCGTCTCCTCTTTTCCTCTAGGACCTACAGTAATGAGCCACACAGTGTGGGACGATGTGCCAAATGGGTGGCCTGGGGCAAGGAACACCAAGAAACCATCAAGTTTGGTGGTTTGAGCGCAAGCAGGGGGAGCGATTGGTTTGGTTTACATTGAAATTAAGGCAGAGAAATGAGAAACTGCTGTTTACATTTTAGGTGGACTGTTCTCTGTATTTCCATCCACACCCAGGGAAAACCTAAGTCAAGGAGTTATGAAAAATGCATCCTGTAATTGAACATGCAAAATGTGAAACAGAGCTTCGACCTGCTTTAGTTTACAATTCAAAATGCAGGCATTATAGATGAGCGCGGGGTTATTATGGCATTCAGTCACCGCCACATGTGGACTCCTTAAAAGGTTTCTGTGAAGTAACGTATATATATATATATATATACACACACACACACACACACACACACACAGTAAATAAGCATAAATACAGTATTGAAACTTACTGTAGGACCATGGTTACCATAACACCACAGCAATGTTTAATGGGATAGTAGAGTAAAAAGTATTTGTTTACATTGTAAAAAAGAAAAAGGAATGTTAAACGGACACATAGAAGATTGTATTTCTTAAGACTACACCGCTATTTTATCTCTGTAATTACAAATCAGAAATACTTCCCATTACTGTTGACCATTTTTAAATGCATATAGATTTAGATTTTGTTTTAAATTATTTTTGTTAAAGAACGGCACTAGAGGTTGGATCCAAAAGCAGACGTGACACAGAAAACACGTTTAAGTGATTTAATAAAGATGAATATATACAGTGAATAGTGCAAGGGGCAAGGGGGTGTCATGTCCAGGGGATCCAGTGGTGGGTGCAGTGCGCTCTCCAGAGCGTGCCCAGTGAATCAGTGTCTCTTGTTTGTGGCGTTGACCATGTGGTAATGGCATCCTCCCGAATCCAACAAACAATTCCAACACGTGGCAAACTTCCTTGAATCCAGAGAGAAGCAGGCAGGGGTAACAGAACACGTGAGCACAAGCAAGGCAGACATGCTAGTAGACTGAACAATCTGGCAACAAGGGGATCACAGAGCCGGCCTTAAGTACTGCTGGGGATGATTAGGGAATGAGCTTCACCTGGTGCAGCCTGCAAAATAAGCCACGCCCACAACACAGACACAGCAGGAGGGAGAGACATGAGGGATCACAAACAGGGAGAGGGAGGGGCTGCCATGATGGCATCATGACAGTACCCCCCCTCAATGACCGCCTCTAGGCGGTCTACCGGCTTCTCAGGATGGGCCCGGTAAAAGTCCCTGAGGAGAGAGGGATCGAGCCAAAAAAGTCAAAAGCAAAACTCAAGGAGGGCTAAAGGAGAACAAAAATAGGTACGCCGGAACAGGCGACAGCAGGGCTCAGGAACTGAGGACAGTGGAACTCGGGGATCGGGGGCTGCGGGCAGCTGCGAAGGTGGAACCCCGCTGGCGGCCGGCGGTAAAGGCGGAACCCCTGGCGGTTGAGCAGGTCGGCGAAGACGCTCTGGAGGCCGGCGGCGAAGACGAAATCCCTCTGACAGCCGAGCAAGACGGCGAAGGTTCGCTGGAGGCCGGCAGCGAAGGCGAACCCCCTCTGGCGGCCGAGCACGGCGGTGAAAATTCTCTGGAGGCCAGCGGCGAAGGCGAAACTCCTCTGGTGGCCGACGGTGAAGACGGGATCCATCTGGAGGCCGAGCAGGTGAAGGGGCAGCACGGGAACCGAGCAGCTAGCCAGCAATGGCTCCGGGGTGAGGAGAGGTTGTGCATGGTGTCGGGACCCATATCGACAACGTCCCCTCTTATGGCCTCCACGGTTCCCTGGAAAAATAGCCAGGCGGGTACCCTCAAAGGACTGCTTGTAGTCGGGGTGCCCGCTGAACAGGTAGCAGTTGAGCCGACAGACAGGAGTTCAGGGGAGCTGCTAATAAATGGACGTTTGTACTGGACGTTTTTCTTACAGCTTGAAGGCTGGCTGCTTTGGCCTCCTCAGTCTGTCTAGCACACAGTACAGCATTTATGTTAATACAGGGAATATTGGGAACCACAGATCGACTCACCAGAACCCCGTCCTTGGCTGGTGAGATTGGGAGTTTAAACGGTTTGGACAGCAGGCCAGTAGGTGATCATTCTCCCCACAGTATATGCAGAGTTTCTCCTTGAACCGCCGGTTCCTTTCAGCAGGGGCAAGCCGATTATGTCCCAGCTGCATGGGTTCCTCCTTGTGAAGCACGGGAGCAGAGTTAACACAGAAGATGAAGATGAACAGATAGCAACCCAAGGAGCTGGGCTGGTTATGGGCAGGTTGGCTAAGGTAGGTGAACTGGTCGCTCTCTCTACAACGATTGTCAATACGAATGGCTAGAGAGATTAAGTCCAGTAGGTTCCTTGATTCAGACTGACCCACTAAACTGTTCTTGACATTCTCATTGAGACCCTTGAAGAAAATGCCTTGTAAAGCCCTGTCATCCCACCCCAGCTCAGCCGCTAACGTTCTAAACTCAACGGAGTAATCAGCTACACTTAGAGTCCCCTGACGTAAACTTAGCAGGCGGTTACTGGTATCACTGCTAGTTACGGGGTGATCGAAAAACTGCGGTTATTTCAGCCACAAATTGTTGGTATGGGGCGTTGGTGGTTAGCGGGCTGTTCCAAAAAGCTACTCTCCAGTCTCTCGCCTCCCAGAACGTAACCTGAGTACATAAGCTATTCTTGTAGCATCATGGGTACTGCTTGGGGAGGCGAAGGATCTGATGGAGACTGAGCTGGAAGCTGTGGTGGATGGTTTTCCACTCAAGGCATGTTGGTAGAGAGCTGGTGAAGGGATTCCATGACTCCTTGTAATATCTGAGAGTGTTGGCCAACCATTTTTATGACCAGATCGTTCTGTTGCGGAACTGCGAGCGAGCGAGCAAGCGCAGCGAGCAAGCGAGCAAGCAAGCAAGCAGCAAGCAAGCAAGCGAGCAAGCAAGCAAGCAAGCAAGCAAGCCATACACACTAGTAGACTGAACAATCTGGCAACAAGGGGATCACAGAGCCGGCCTTAAGTACTGCTGGGGATGATTAGGGAATGAGCTTCACCTGGTGCAGCCTGCAAAATAAGCCACGCCCACAACTCACAGACACAGTGCAGGAGGGAGAAACATGAGGATCACAAACAGGGAGAGGGAGGGGCTGCCATGATGGCATCATGACACTTTTGATCAATGTAGGGAGCCAATTCTTTCTTTTCCAAATTATAAAAAATCAATTAGCAGACTCTTAATACTTGATGCAGATATCCATTACAACAAAGATCAAGTCTGCATTGTTTTTCTGTCAAAGTTATTGTGATGTTGTATGATAATTAAATTGTAAATGAAAATAGTTTAAAAACTGTGCACTGCAAATAATGTGCCTCTGACAAAAAAATGCTGCTTTAATGTTCATGTAAATGTGATGGATTATACACCATTAATAAGTTTCAAGAGATACTGAACTGTATGGGCGTTAAAGGGATATTTCATCACTGGAAAGCTGAATATATCTTTAAATTGGGTCACTTATGTAGTATAAATGTGAAGAAAAAAAATGTTAATTGGCGACTTCTAGGCCGAGAAAAGCCAGGAAATGTGTTTTTGGCTCATGTGGATGACAGACACCAAATCCCAGAATGCACTTGCTTTGCTGCTCTGAGTCCACTCCCAAGCCACGCCTACCGTTTACAGACAGACAGACAGTGAGACGGTCAACTCAATTCAACTGTGTTTTATTGTCATTTCAACCATATACATGAAATAACGTTTCACCGTGGCTCAAGTGGTTACACAATTCAAATATATAAAAACGACATACGAAACACATTATATGCTCAGTAAAGTTCAGCTAACACATACTAGCATTAGCGCTTGGTAGGCTGTAAACACAGAGTATAAACACAGCCGTAAATTTGCGTGGAATGTAGAATGGTCTAATTCTACATGGTCTCATCTAACAGTCACAAACTCCACCAGTGGTTAGCAGTTAGTTGGATACAAGCACCCCATTTCTGCAACAGTCCATGTTAAAAAAGCCCACCGCCACTAGCTAGTCTTACCCGGTGACAGAGCAGCACTGTTGTTCAGCCATGTTTCCACAACAACAAAAACACAGCAGTCTCTGATCTCGCGTTGGGAGTTTCGTTGAAGTTGGATGTAGTCCAGTTTGTTGTCCACTAAGAGACACTTGCAAGCAGGATTGATGGGACAGGTGGCCGGCTAGCGTTAGCTTTCCACCTAGCTCATGAGCTAGGGGACATCCTCCACGTTTCACCGCTGAGGATACCCCCTTGCTGGTTAGCGGCATCAACACCGCAGGCTGATGTGCTGGTCTCCATAGCAGGCGAAGCCTGTCAAGTATTCCGGCTAGCAGCACCGCAGGCTGAGGTGCTGGTCTCCGTAGTAGGTGAAGCCTGGCACAGGTGGCTGGCTAGCGTTAGCTTTACACCTATCTCCAACTCCTACCATCGTCCCGCTTTCTGCGCACCGCTGAGGATGTCCCCCCTACCGGCTAGCGGCATTGAGCAACACCGCAGGCTGATGTGCTGGTCTCCGTAGCAGGCGAAGCCTGTCACAGGTGGCCGGCTAGCGTTAGCTTTCCACCTAGCTCGAACTCCTACCCTTGTCCCGCTTTCCGCACACCGCTGAGGATGTCCCCCTACCGGCTAGCAATGTATCCCGGTGGTACATGTGTGCGGTAGTTTGAATGCACATAATTGTTGTTCTAAACAAGAGATAACACTTGTTGTGATTTGATACTATAAATAAAATAAAATTGAATTAAAATTTCCTGCGGGATGAATAAATCTATCTAGTAGTTTCTGCTGAGAAACTAAGATGGCTGCGATGAATGAATGAATGGAATGCGATGATTCAAGATGACACTCGTTTTTACCTCTGCAATCTCCGGAAAAAAACGACAGTCCAACCCCCCTATGGGCTAGGCGGAAGTAGCTCCTAGTACTGGCTGTAGTCCTTTGATTCTGGGTAAAAATCTTCCGATGACGCAAAAAAATCGTCGTTTTACGTCATCGGAAGATAAAAAACATACATCTTTTGGTGGTTTAATTTGAATCAGTGTGCATTAATTTGGATCTGTGTGTTTATTATTTTACATTCACAAATTTAAAAAAAAGTTAATGACATTTTCTTAATTGTATTTTTCATTTGTCAGATCAAAGTCAAATTGGATTCATTTGAAATTTTTTCTACTGGACTGTTTAAAAAAACAAACATTAGAAAGACATTTAGAGTAGTTTTTATATATAATGATGTCGTGTGTTGTATTGACTGAGGGCGGAGGAACTTAAAGGGGAGCTATGCAGTTTTGGCAATTTCTTCGCTTTTTGCTCGGTTTCTCTATAGAGCTCCCCCTACAGCTTCAGAATAGATATTTGGCAGGTCCTATGTTTACTTGTGTCTGACTCCTCGCTCGGTCAGTCTGCCGTTTCCTCTTTCTCTGTTCCTCAGACAATGCTTTTTTAATTGAAAAAAAATAGACAAGCGTTATATAAGCATCACATGGACTGATTTGGTGATTTGTAGGTCAATAGACGTCTAGATCAGAGATCTTCAATAGGGAGTCTTATATGTGCTTCTGGAAAACCGTTCGCCACCTCAGGAGGGGGGAAGCAGGGAACCATCCAAGCTGTGTACAGTAAGGATGGGACGCTGTTGACCTCAACTGAGGAGGTAATAGGGCGGTGGAAGGAGCACTTTGAGGAACTCCTAAATCCAACTAATACGCCCTCTATGGTAGAGGCAGAGCTGGAGGATAATGGGGGGATTGTCAATTTCCCTGGTGGAAGTTGCTGAGGTAGTTAAACAACTCCACAGTGGCAAAGTCCCCAGGGATTGATGAGATCTGTCCAGAAATGCTTAAAGCTCTAGGTGTGGAGGGGTTGTCTTGGTTGACACGCCTCTTCCACATTGCGTGGAAGTCTGGGACGGTGCCAAAAAGGGGGGACCAGAGGGTGTGTGCCAATTACAGGGGTATCACACTTCTCAGCCTCCCCGGTAAAGTCTACTCCAAGGTGCTGGAAAGGAGGGTTTGGTCGATAGTCGAACCTCAGGTTGAAGAGGAACAATGCGGATTCCGTCCCTGGTCGTGGAACAACGGACCAGATCTTTACTCTCGCAAGGATCCTGGAGGGAGCCAGTGCGCTCTCAGAGGCGTGCCCAGTGAATCAGTGTCTCTTGTTTGTGGCGTTGACCATGTGGTAATGGCATCCTCCCGAATCCAACAAACAATTCCAACACGTGGCAAACTTCCTTGAATCCAGAGAGAAGCAGGCAGGGGTAACAGAACACGTGAGCACAAGCAAGCAAAGCAGACACGCTAGTAGACTGAACGATCTGGCGATGAGTGGATCAAAGAGCCGGCCTTAAGTACTGCTGGGGATGATTAGGAAATGAGCTTCACCTAGCGCAGCCTGCAAAATAAACCACGCCCACAACACAGACACAGCAGGAGGGAGAGACATGAGGGATCACAAACAGGGAAACAAACAATGCACACAAACAGGGAGAGGGAGGGGCTGCCATGATGGCATCATGACAGTACCCCCTCAATGACCGCCTCTAGGGCGGTCTACCGAGCTTCTCAGGATGGGCCCGGTAAAAGTCCCTGAGGAGAGAGGGATCGAGCAAAAAAAAGTCAAAAGCAAAACTCAAGGAGGGCTAAAGGAGAACAAAAATAGGTGCGCCGGAACAGGCGACAGCAGGGCTCAGGAACTGAGGACAGTGGAACTCGGGGATCGGGGGCTGCGGGCAGCTGCGAAGGTGGAACCCCGCTGGCGGCCGGCGGTAAAGGCGGAACCCCTGGCGGTTGAGCAGGTCGGCGAAGACGCTCTGGAGGCCGGCGACGAGACGAAATCCCTCTGACAGCCGAGCAAGAGCGAGCAGGTTCGCTGGAGGCCGGCAGCGAAGGCGAACCCCCTCTGGCGGCCGAGCACGGCGGTGAAAAATTCTCTGGAGGCCAGCGGCGAGGCGAAACTCCTCTGGTGGCCGACGGTGAAGACGGGATCCATCTGGAGGCCGAGCAGGTGAAGGGGCAGCACGGGAACCGAGCAGCTAGCCAGCAATGGCTCCGGGGTGAGAGAGGTTGTGCATGGTGTCGGGACCCATATCGACAACGTCCCCTCTTATGGCCTCCACGGTTCCCTGGAAAAAATAGCCAGGCGGGTACCCTCAAAGGACTGCTTGTAGTCGGGTGCCCGCTGAACAGGTAGCAGTTGAGCCGACAGACAGGAGTTCAGGGAGCTGCTAATAAATGGGCGTTTGTACTGGACGTTTTTCTTACAGCTTGAAGGCTGGCTGCTTTGGCCTCCTCAGTCTGTCTAGCACACAGTACAGCATTTATGTTAATACAGGGAATATTGGGAACCACAGATCGACTCACCAGAACCCCGTCCTTGGCTGGTGAGATTGGGAGTTTAAACGGTTTTGGACAGCAGGCCAGTAGGTGATCATTCTCCCCACAGTATATGCAGAGTTTCTCCTTGAACCGCCGGTTCCTTTCAGCAGGGGGTAAGCCGATTATGTCCCAGCTGCATGGGTTCCTCCTTGTGAAGCACGGGAGCAGAGTTAACACAGAAGATGAAGATGAACAGATAGCAACCCAAGGAGCTGGGCTGGTTATGGGCAGGTTGGCTAAGGTAGGTGAACTGGTCGCTCTCTCTACAACGATTGTCAATACGAATGGCTAGAGAGATTAAGTCCAGTAGGTTCCTTGATTCAGACTGACCCACTAAACTGTTCTTGACATTCTCATTGAGACCCTTGAAGAAAATGCCTTGTAAAGCCCTGTCATCCCACCCCAGCTCAGCCGCTAACGTTTCTAAACTCAACGGAGTAATCAGCTACACTTAGAGTCCCCTGGCGTAAACTTAGCAGGCGGTTACTGGTATCACTGCTAGTTACGGGTGATCGAAAAACTGCGGTTATTTCAGCCACAAATTGTTGGTATGGGGCGTTGGTGGTTAGCGGGCTGTTCCAAAAGCTACTCTCCAGTCTCTCGCCCTCCCAGAACGTAACCTGAGTACATAAGCTATTCTTGTAGCATCATGGGTACTGCTTGGGAGGCGAAGGATCTGATGGAGACTGAGCTGGAAGCTGTGGTGGATGGTTTTCCACTCAAGGCATGTTGGGAGAGAGCTGGTGAAGGGATTCCATGATTCCTTGTAATATCTGAGTGTTGGCCGACTCATTTTTGATGACCAGATCTCTCTGTTGCAGAACTGAGCGAGCGAGCGAGCGAGCGAGCGAGCGTAGCAGCAGCAAGCAAGCAAGCAAGCAAGCAAGCAAGCAAGCAAGCCATACACACTAGTAGACTGAACGATCTGGCGATAAGTGGATCAAAGAGCCGGCCTTAAGTACTGCTGGGGATGATTAGGAAATGAGCTTCACCTAGCGCAGCCTGCAAAAATAAGCCACGCCCACAACTCACAGACACAGCAGGGAGGGAGAGACATGAGGGATCACAAACAGGGAAACAAACAATGCACACAAACAGGGAGAGGGAGGGGCTGCCATGATGGCATCATGACAGTACCCCCTCAATGACCGCCTCTAGGCGGTCTACCGAGCTTCTCAGGATGGGCCCGGTAAAAGTCCCTGAGGAGAGAGGGATCGAGCAAAAAAAAGTCAAAAGCAAAACTCAAGGAGGGCTAAAGGAGGGAACAAAAAATAGGTACGCGGAACAGGCGACAGCAGAGCTCAGGAACTGAGGACAGTGGAACTCGGGGATCGGGGGCTGCGGGCAGCTGCGAAGGTGGAACCCCGCTGGCGGCCGGCGGTAAAGGCGGAAACCCCTGGCGGTTGAGCAGGTCGGCGAAGACGCTCTGGAGGCCGGCGACGAGACGAAATCCCTCTGACAGCCGAGCAAGGCGAGCGAGGTTCGCTGGAGGCCGGCAGCGAGCGAACCCCCTCTGGCGGCCGAGCACGGCGGTGAAAAGTCTCTGGAGGCCAGCGGCGAGGCGAAACTCCTCTGGTGGCCGACGGTGAAGACGGGATCCATCTGGAGGCCGAGCAGGTGAAGGGGCAGCACGGGAACCGAGCAGCTAGCCAGCAATGGCTCGGGGTGAGGAGAGGTTGTGCATGGTGTCGGGACCCATATCGACAGCGTCCCCTCTTATGGCCTCCACGGTTCCCTGGAAAAATAGCCAGGCGGGTACCCTCAAAGGACTGCTTGTAGTCGGGTGCCCGCTGAACAGGTAGCAGTTGAGCCGACAGACAGGAGTTCAGGGAGCTGCTAATAAATGGGCGTTTGTACTGGACGTTTTTCTTACAGCTTGAAGGCTGGCTGCTTTGGCCTCCTCAGTCTGTCTAGCACACAGTACAGCATTTATGTTAATACAGGGAATATTGGGAACCACAGATCGACTCACCAGAACCCCGTCCTTGGCTGGTGAGATTGGGAGTTTAAACGGTTTGGACAGCAGGCCAGTAGGTGATCATTCTCCCCACAGTATATGCAGAGTTTCTCCTTGAACCGCCCGGTTCCTTTCAGCAGGGAGTAAGCCGATTATGTCCCAGCTGCATGGGTTCCTCCTTGTGAAGCACGGGAGCAGAGTTAACACAGAAGATGAAGATGAACAGATAGCAACCCAAGGAGCTGGGCTGGTTATGGGCAGGTTGGCTAAGGTAGGTGAACTGGTCGCTCTCTCTACAACGATTGTCAATACTGAATGGCTAGAGAGATTAAGTCCAGTAGGTTCCTTGATTCAGACTGACCCACTAAACTGTTCTTGACATTCTCATTGAGACCCTTGAAGAAAATGCCTTGTAAAGCCCTGTCATCCCACCCCAGCTCAGCCGCTAACGTTTCTAAACTCAACGGAGTAATCAGCTACACTTAGAGTCCCCTGGCGTAAACTTAGCAGGCGGTTACTGGTATCACTGCTAGTTACGGGGGTGATCGAAAACTGCGGTTATTTCAGCCACAAATTGTTGGTATGGGGCGTTGGTGGTTAGCGGGCTGTTCCCAAAAGCTACTCTCCAGTCTCTCGCCCTCCCAGAACGTAACCTGAGTACATAAGCTATTCTTGTAGCATCATGGGTACTGCTTGGGGAGGCGAAGGATCTGATGGAGACTGAGCTGGAAGCTGTGGTGGACGGCTTTTCCACTCAAGGCATGTTGGGAGAGAGCTGGTGAAGGGATTCCATGATTCCTTGTAATATCTGAGTGTTGGCCGACCATTTTTGATGACCAGATCTCTCTGTTGCAGAACTGAGCAGCGAGCGAGCGAGCGAGCAAGCGAGCGCAGCAGAGCAAGCAAGCAAGCAAGCAAGCAAGCAAGCAAGCAAGCCATACACACTAGTAGACTGAACAATCTGGCAACAAGTGGATCACAGAGCCGGCCTTAAGTACTGCTGGGGATGATTAGGGAATGAGCTTCACCTGGTGCAGCCTGCAAAAATAAGCCACGCCCACAACTCACAGACACAGTGCAGGGAGGGAGAAACATGAGGATCACAAACAGGGAGAGGGAGGGGCTGCCATGATGGCATCATGACACTTTTGATCAATGTGGGAGCCAATTCTTTCTTTTCCAAATTATAAAAAATCAATTAGCAGACTCTTAATACTTGAAATGCAGATATCCATTACAACAAAGATCAAGTCTACATTGTTTTTCTGTCAAAGTTATTGTGATGTTGTATGATAATTAAATTGTAAATGAAAATAGTTTAAAAACTGTGCACTGCAAATAATGTGCCTCTGACAAAAAAAATGCTGCTTTAATGTTCATGTAAATGTGATGGATTATACACCATTAATAAGTTTCAAGAGATACTGAACTGTATGGGCGTTAAAGGGATATTTCATCACTGGAAAGCTGAATATATCTTTAAATTGGGTCACTTATGTAGTATAAATGCTAAGAAAAAAAATGTTAATTGGCGACTTCTAGGCCGAGAAAAGCCAGGAAATGTGTTTTTGGCTCATGTGGATGACAGACACCAAATCCCAGAATGCACTTGCTTTGCTGCTCTGAGTCCACTCCCAAGCCACGCCTACCGTTTACAGACAGACAGACAGTGAGACGGTCAACTCAATTCAACTGTGTTTTATTGTCATTTCAACCATATACATGAAATAACGTTTCACCGTGGCTCAAGTGGTTACACAATTCAAATATATAAAAACGACATACGAAACACATTATATGCTCAGTAAAGTTCAGCTAACACATACTAGCATTAGCGCTTGGTAGGCTGTAAACACAGAGTATAAACACAGCCGTAAATTTGCGTGGAATGTAGAATGGTCTAATTCTACATGGTCTCATCTAACAGTCACAAACTCCACCAGTGGTTAGCAGTTAGTTGGATACAAGCACCCCATTTCTGCAACAGTCCATGTTAAAAAAGCCCACCGCCACTAGCTAGTCTTACCCGGTGACAGAGCAGCACTGTTGTTCAGCCATGTTTCCACAACAACAAAAACACAGCAGTCTCTGATCTCGCGTTGGGAGTTTCGTTGAAGTTGGATGTAGTCCAGTTTGTTGTCCACTAAGAGACACTTGCAAGCAGGATTGATGGGACAGGTGGCCGGCTAGCGTTAGCTTTCCACCTAGCTCATGAGCTAGGGACATCCTCCACGTTTCAACGCTGAGGATACCCCCTTGCTGGTTAGCGGCATCAACACCGCAGGCTGATGTGCTGGTCTCCATAGCAGGCGAAGCCTGTCAAGTATTCCGGCTAGCAGCACCGCAGGCTGAGGTGCTGGTCTCCGTAGTAGGTGAAGCCTGGCACAGGTGGCTGGCTAGCGTTAGCTTTACACCTATCTCCAACTCCTACCATCGTCCCGCTTTCTGCGCACCGCTGAGGATATCCCCCTACCGGCTAGCGGCATTGAGCAACACCGCAGGCTGATGTGCTGGTCTCCGTAGCAGGCGAAGCCTGTCACAGGTGGCCGGCTAGCGTTAGCTTTCCACCTAGCTCGAACTCCTACCCTTGTCCCGCTTTCCGCACACCGCTGAGGATGTCCCCTTACCGGCTAGCAATGTATCCCGGTGGTACATGTGTGCGGTAGTTTGAATGCACATAATTGTTGTTCTAAACAAGAGATAACACTTGTTGTGATTTGATACTATAAATAAAATAAAATTGAATTAAAATTTCCTGCGGGATGAATAAATCTATCTAGTAGTTTCTGCTGAGAAACTAAGATGGCTGCGATGAATGAATGAATGGAATGCGATGATTCAAGATGACACTCGTTTTTACCTCTGCAATCTCCGGAAAAAAACGACAGTCCAACCCCCTATGGGCTAGGCGGAAGTAGCTCCTAGTACTGGCTGTAGTCCTTTGATTCTGGGTAAAAATCTTCCGATGACGCAAAAATCGTCGTTTTACGTCATCGGAAGATAAAAAACATACATCTTTTGGTGGTTTAATTTGAATCAGTGTGCATTAATTTGGATCTGTGTGTTTATTATTTTACATTCACAAATTTAAAAAAAGTTAATGACATTTTCTTAATTGTATTTTTCATTTGTCAGATCAAAGTCAAATTGGATTCATTTGAAATTTTTCTACTGGACTGTTTAAAAAAACAAACATTAGAAAGACATTTAGAGTAGTTTTTATGTATAATGATGTCGTGTGTTGTATTGACTGAGGGCGGAGGAACTTAAAGGGGAGCTATGCAGTTTTGGCAATTTCTTCGCTTTTTGCTCGGTTTCTCTATAGAGCTCCCCCTACAGCTTCAGAATAGATATTTGGCAGGTCCTATGTTTACTTGTGTCTGACTCCTCGCTCGGTCAGTCTTCCGTTTCCTCTTTCTCTGTTCCTCAGACAATGCTTTTTTAATTGAAAAAATAGACAAGCGTTATATAAGCATCACATGGACTGATTTGGTGATTTGTAGGTCAATAGACTTCTAGATCAGAGATCTTCAATAGGGAGTCTTATATGTGCTTCTGGAAAACCGTTCGCCACCTCAGGAGGGGGAAGCAGGGAACCATCCAAGCTGTGTTCAGTAAGGATGGGACGCTGTTGACCTCAACTGAGGAGGTAATAGGGCGGTGGAAGGAGCACTTTGAGGAACTCCTAAATCCAACTAATACGCCCTCAATGGTAGAGGCAGAGCTGGAGGATAATGGGGGATTGTCAATTTCCCTGGTGGAAGTTGCTGAGGTAGTTAAACAACTCCACAGTGGCAAAGCCCCAGGGATTGATGAGATCTGTCCAGAAATGCTTAAAGCTCTAGGTGTGGAGGGGTTGTCTTGGTTGACACGCCTCTTCCACATTGCGTGGAAGTCTGGGACGGTGCCAAAAAGGGGGACCAGAGGGTGTGTGCCAATTACAGGGGTATCACACTTCTCAGCCTCCCCGGTAAAGTGTACTCCAAGGTGCTGGAAAGGAGGGTTTGGTCGATAGTCGAACCTCAGGTTGAAGAGGAACAATGCGGATTCCGTCCTGGTCGTGGAACAACGGACCAGATCTTTACTCTCGCAAGGATCCTGGAGGGAGCCTTGGAGTATGCCCAACCGGTCTACATGTGTTTTGTGGATCTGGAGAAAGCGTATGACCGGGTGCCCCGGGAGATACTGTGGGAGGTGCTGCGGGAGTACGGGGTGAGGGGGTCCCTTCTCAGGGCCATCCAATCTCTGTACAGTCAAAGTAAGTCGGACTCATTTCAGGTGAGAGTTGGCCTTCGCCAGGGCTGCGCTTTGTCACCAATCCTGTTTGTAGTATTTATGGACAGGATATCGAGGCATAGTCGGGGTGGAGAGGTGTTGCAGTTCGGTGGGCTGGGGATCTCATCGCTGCTTTTTGCAGATGATGTGGTCGTGATGGCATCATCGGCCTGTGACCTTCAGCACTCACTGGATCGGTTCGCAGCCGAGTGTGAAGCGGCTGGGATGAGGATCAGCACCTCTAAATCGGAGGCCATGGTTCTCAGCAGGAAACCGATGGAGTGACTTCTCCAGGTAGGGAATGAGTCCTTACCCCAAGTGAAGGAGTTCAAGTACCTTGGGGTCTTGTTCGTGAGTGAGGGGACAATGGAGCGGGAGATTGATCGGAGAATCGGCGCAGCGGGTGCGGTATTACATTCAATTTATCGCACCGTTGTGACGAAAAGAGAGCTGAGCCGGAAGGCAAAGCTCTCAATCTACCGGTCAGTTTTTGTTCCTACCCTCACCTATGGTCATGAAGGCTGGGTCATGACCGAAAGAACAAGATCCAGGGTACAAGCGGCCGAAATGGGTTTCCTCATGAGGGTAGCTGGCGTCTCCCTTAGAGATAGGGTGAGAAGCTCAGTTATCCGTGAGGAGCTCGGAGTAGAGCCGCTGCTCCTTTGCGTCTAAAGGAGCCAGTTGAGGTGGTTCGGGCATCTGGTAAGGATGCCCCCTGGGCGCCTCCCTAGGGAGGTGTTCCAGGCACGTCCAGCTGGGAGGAGGCCTCGGGGAAGACCCAGGACTAGGTGGAGGGATTATATCTCCAACCTGGCCTGGGAACGCCTCGGGATCCCCCAGTCGGAGCTGGTTAATGTGGCTCGGGAAAGAGAAGTTTGGGGTCCCCTGCTGGAGCTGCTACCCCCGCGACCTGATACCGGATAAGCGGACGAAGATGGATGGATGGACTTTCGCTGAAAAGTTATATTATGTTGTTTAGACAGCCTTGCAATGACTATATCAACATGCAAATAGCACTCACTTCAAGTTGAAACAATGGTAATGCTGTATGTAACCATCCATCCATTGGCTTTACCCGCTTATCCTTTAGAGGGTTGCGGGGATACACCAAGTCGTTCACAGGGCTGACAGACAACACTACAGACAACCATTCACGCTCACATACGGGCAATTTAGAGTGACCAGTTAACCTAACCTGCATATGTTTGGACTGTGGGAGGAAGCCGGAGGACTTGGAGAGAACATGAAAATCTCCACTCCGGCAGGTCAAGGGCGGGGCTAGAAGGTCCCCCCCCCCTGAATATGATTGCATCTTTTAAAAAATGGCTACTTTTCAACCAAATTTTGACTGATTTTAACCAAGACATCTAGGTTAGCCTGGTTGACACCAGTCATGTTGAATGTAAACAAAAAGCTGCTTGCCGTCACTGCGCTATCGTTATCGTGTAAAGCCCGCCTCAACGGTTGTGATTGGTGCCTTGATTTGGAAAAATTGGAAATGGGCTTGAATGGGTTCTTGGCAAGACGGACTTGCAGAGAAAATCTGAAATTTGCCGCAATTTCGTCAGGTTTTTCCCAGACTACATCTAGATGTCTCTTAACCTGCAAAACATCTTAACCTGCAAAACAGCGATGTGAGAGTTTGCCTGAGCCACTGTTTATTTTTGGCAACCAGCTCAGATTTAATGATCACCTTGAGCGTGCTTTAAGTAAAGGGTTGACACTATATATTCACACAGATCACATGAACACAGACATAAATGTCCATTGTCCTGGTGTATTCCTCATAGGTGGGACTCTGTGTCGGTGACAAAACGACCCCAGGGCGTTGTGTGCTCTCAAAAGGTATTATTGTGCAATGAGAGATCTCACCTTCTAGAAACCTTAAACCCTGACATCTAATCACCAACAAGAACAAAGAGAAGTGATTGGGACTCATGTAATCTGCTGCTGCAGACGTTTTCTGTACATGTCGGTGTGGTGGTGGAACTGTCCCCTGAGGATTTCACTGTCAGTCATGTGCTCAGCTACAGTGAAAAAAGCAGGTCAAGACAAATGTGAGGGGTTCCTCACCATACAGTGTGAAGTGGGTGACAAGCGACCAAACGACTAAAGCCACAAAAAGTCATGAAAGAATTTATTTTAAATGGCTAAAGGCTACCTGAGTTCTTTTTAGGTTTTAGACCACTTACTATAAATCCCATTGTCTTATAACATTTCTCCCAGAGTATTATCCAGGCATCTACTTCAAACTTGGAGCTTATTCTTTTATTCTTGTCAAATGTAATTGTTGTATACATGTGGGCAACCTATTCATGTAAGTGAAATCTTTTAAATAGTCTAGATAGATTTAAACACTGTAAATGTTGAAATGGTTGTATTTAAATACTATAATGTCTTGGTAAAAAAAATGTATTTGTATATATATATATTTCTTATTTTAGATTAATATGCTCTTTGACACAACAGCAACGGCTCTTCAACAGTAAATCAAGATGGATGATGGATTACTTTACTCAGATCTCTGCAAATACATTTTAATACTGTAGTGAAATCAATGGAAACCAACAGCTGCCTTAAAGCAACACCAAAACACTCTTCCTCTTCGGTCCCCCTACAGGTTGGAAGCGGAATTGTCCATTACCGCTGTCATTCGAACTACAGATCCGCTACACGATCTGGCAAACTTACATAGTGCGGTTATAGCAGATAGAGAGCCGCAAAGCGAATGCAGAAGTGCCGTTCACCCTGTTACGAGTTGATGAACCACTGAAACGATTTTGGAAACATTATTTTAAGGTACAAAAGAATCTTTGGTGCTGCTTTAAAGGTGGGTAAAGAGAGTGGCAGACACAGAAACATGTTGCATTGCCAGCAGTAAAGCAGAGCATGCATGGTTTGCAGTAAACAGGCCTAAACATGCAAACACACTGATAAAAACGTTGAAAGAACCTGATGATGTTTTTTGTTCTCCTAGTTTGGAGAAACAGACAGAAAAGCTGAGCAATGTACTGCTGTGGACGGGGACAGCAGCAAAACATATTTTAGTCACATTATTTTTAAATTAAAAAACATTTAAATAAAAAGAAATAAAAATAATAACAAAAAAAAAAGAATATATATATATATATATATATATATATATATTACTTAAAGTGTACGCCATATTTAAAATATTTTCTTTTCCTATGACACTAGATTTTCTTACCCATAAAACTTCCATATTCCTACCAATAAGTGCAACTGTGCTGCATACTGTATGATGCTGCAGATCAGCTGTTTTGGTCAGACTTTCAGCGGTTTATGAAAGAGACAACAAATATAAGAAAATAAAAATGAGTGTGATTATGACAGCAAAGAAGAAACACTGTTCACTGTGGAGACAAAAGAAAACCTCTATGAGCCTCTTTGAGTATACAGAAGAAGGTGCTCATAGAGCACCTTACCATGCAGACTGAATCACAGGGTCAGTCCCTGCCCTGTCACTGCAAGCATCTCATGCTTATACATCCCTTAGTACATTCATTATTTATTTTATTGTCCATATTATTCATGTGGATATGCTTTTTTCATCATCCTGTTTGTGATGTATGTGTATGTTGTGTGTGATGTCTTAAGCTACTGGCACCTTGAATTTCCCCTTGGGGATCAATAAAGTATCTATCTATCTATCTATCTATCTATCTATCTATCTATCTATCTATCTATCTATCTATCTATCTATCTATCTATCTATCTATCTATCTATCTAACTATCTATCTGTCTATCTATCTATCTATCTATCTATCTATCTATCTGTCTATCTATCTATCTATCTATCTATCTATCTATCTATCTATCTATCTATCTATCTATCTATATCTATATCTATATCTATCTATCTATCTATCTATCTATCTATCTATCTATCTATCTATCTATCTATCTATCTATCTATCTATCTATCTATCTATCTATCTATCTATCTAGCAGTACATTGCTTAGCATCCTTGCCTGCTTCTCCAAACTGGGGGCGTGCCGACCGCCATCTACTCTAACTAATACACTGATTGTGGATAAGACGCTCATACAACCCCACTTCAAAAGATCCTAACTATCCCTTTAATACAAACCACTTTATGGACAGTGTTAACATGACAGTGTTTGCTAAATAAAGCATACATTATTTCCACTTGACTTTATAGATGGTTCTATTTAATATACAGCATTGTATGGTGGCACAATAAGCAGCTGTTTTATTTCTCAGAATGCTTTTACCAGAAATGTGTTTGAATGAGAGGTCATGGGGCTTTCCCTGGAAACAGTGACACCCAAGCATGCATCGCTGCAGGTGTGCATGCACATGCACCTCAGATGACGGTGTCAAACGCTATCAAGGTGTTGAGTGTACACCGAAGGCTGGCACGCAAGTTTATTTATAAACATCATTTGTCTACCTCTCTGTAATTTTTGTGTGTGTTGTACGTGGTTGCATATGTGTGTATTTACGTGTGTGTGAAAAACCAGGTATGCTCTGCCACCTCTAATTAACTTGGTGGAGATCTGTATGACTCAGCAGCAGTTGACAGCATAATCACCCTGTGGCTCACCTGTTTATACGCGCAAACACACACTCACGCATACATACGCTTACACACGCTTACACACACACTTACACACACACACACACACACACACACACACACACACACACACACACACACACACACACACACACACTCACACACACACAGTGGTAGGCTGGCGAACCCTTTGTGAACCCCTGGGAGAGTTCCCACTCTGCATCAGAGTGAATCTCTGAGTTTTCCGTGGCAAAAAAACACAACTATAAAACAAAGACATGCCTTAACCCAGCCAGCCGAGGTGCATTCTTGCCAACGTAAGTGTGTGTGTGTTTGTCTGTCTGCCTGAGGTAAGCTGGTAGCTCAGGTGCAAACAGAGGGCAACATAATGTTTCGAGGTAGCAACCTGCAGCCATAAGGCAAGCAAGAAAATGAACATTTAGTCCTAATGGACTTTGTGGTTGTTGTTGTTGTACAGTTTATATGTTCCCATATCCCTGCAGGATTAATAAAGTACACCTTCATTTCTCCTTCTTATTCATGTCTGTAACTGGATTTAAAGGCAGTGTTGGTAACTATTTCTACACTTTTTTATATATTGTTTGAAATGGTCTTTACACCCCGGCAGCAAAAAATAACTTATGGGCTCTTAAAAGGAGCAAAAAAGATCTGTCATCTGTAGCTGCTGTAATCCTGTTAAAAAACGCCCACCAATCACTGCCTCGCAGTGCATTTGGAAAGAACCAATGAATTGCCTCCTTGCCCCGCTGCACTTACTCTACCCCTCTCGTGTATGAGCCGGAGCTCAATGCACGTCTTCGCCGCATTGCTAACAGTAGTCATGTTTGTTTTTAACATTCAGTATGATATTAGGTGTTTGCTTAGGTGAATGAGACTTGAGGTAAAATAGTGGTTCTTTTTCCGCTCTGCTCTGAGGCAGCGACACAGCAGTGCTCGAGCATGTCTGTGTGTGGGGCGGAGCCCCGAGGGCAGGGGGAGGGGATCAGATGGAGCCCCGAGGAGATGCTAATTCCAAATCTTACTAGCTTTTCAACATTACCAACCCTGCCTTTAAAACATGATACTCCATATCTGAGAATGTTGCATGTCTGCTATCACGTACATTTTTCATAGATAGTTCTGCTTGGCTCTGAAGATGCATACATGTACACAAATATATACAAAACCACATGGATACAGTATGTGCACTCAAGCACAATGCCAGCTGAAAGCCATCACACGAGTTATATTTAGTCATACTAACATATATATATATATATATATATATATATATATATATATATATATATATATATATATATATATACATAATTATACTACAACTGCATCTGTGCACACTGCCTACACCTATGTGCAGTACATATTCTACCTTAGGCAAAGATTATATCTTATGTGATATGAAAAATGGTTAAAATGTTTAAATTGCTTCTATACCTTTACTTCAAAATATGTATGAAAATGAATGCCCTCCCTAAATTTCTCTATCTCTTTCAGTGTATTCCAGTGTTTATTCCTAAATCTTTCTTCCACCGCATAGACATGGCAATATCACAGTTAATTTGGAACAAAAAGGTCCCAAGGCTACGCAAGACAGTCCTGCAAAAATCTAAAAATGATGGAGGGATGGCTTTACCCAACTTCTTATTTTATTACTGGGCAGCTGACCTGCAGATAGTCATGTACTGGATGCGGGCAGATCCGAAGAAGTCCGCTGCTTGGTGTCTGATGGAGGCCCTCTCAAGTGCACCTGCCACTCTATATGCACTAGTCACCTGCTCCCCTCTATTAAATAACTCTAACCATGGAAAAAATACACTTGTCACATCCACATTGGGTATTTGGAATCAATTCTGTAAACATTTAGGATTCAAAACACCATCTCTCTATATGCCACTTAGCAACAACCCCCTATTCCCTCCCTCTATGGAGCATGGTGCTTTCAGGCTGTGGGGCCAGAGGGGCCTATGCACAGTAGGAGACTTGTTTGTAGATGGTGTCTTTGCTACATTTGAACAGCTAGTTGAGAAATTTGAGCTTCCCCGTACTCATTTTTTGAAGTACTTACAAGTACGACACCTTTATAGAAAGATATATACAGATTTTCCAATTATTTAAAAGTACCGCTTTAGCACCGGCATCCAAACCAAACAATACCCAACCCTAATATTGACTCTAGAGTCAAATGTGTGACTAGATTAAATATATAATAAACAAATACAAATCTTAAAATCAAGTTCATAAAGTAACTTTCTTTGCATTCATTTGATTCCCAATCAAGATACACTGGTAAGAATTGCTTTCCATTGTTAATATGTATTTAAAAACAGTTCTGAAATGCAAAATAATAGAATTTTAATCATGTGATAAAACATGAGATTAATTATAGAAATTCAACGATTAATCGCAATTAAGAAAATGTAATCGTTTGAAAGCCCTAGTTGACTCCCTTAACCTGCAGCCTCTAGAGGCTTCATAATCCAGTAACTGCCATGAAAAATGCCATGTAGCCTATAGCCTGGTGATATTGACCCTTGACCTTATCCTTTACACACTTGTTTTTGACCTAAGACCATAAACATTTTTTTTATTTTTATTTTTTTGGTTGTTGTTGTTGCTGTTTTGTTTGTTTTTGTCCCCTGTATAGTTATAGTTTAGCTTAAAGGTCCCACGGCATGAAAATCTCACTTTATGAGGTTTTATGCGTTCCCCCAGCCTGCCTATGGTCCCCCAGTGGCTAGAAATGGTGATAGATGTAAACCGAGCCCTGGGTATCCTGCTCTGCCTTTGAGAAAATGAAAGCCCAGATGGGCCGATCTGGAATCTTCTCCTTATGACGTCATAAGGAGGAAGGTTACCTCCCCTTTCTCTGCTTTGCCCACCCAGAGAATTTGGCCCGCCCATGAGAGAGAGAGAGACATTATGGCTTGAAAACAAGCGAAGCATGGCAGTTGGTCAAGGCCACACCCCCACCCTCCACCTTGCCCCCCCTCTCTCCTTCTCAGTAGCATTTAAAGCTACAGACACAGAAATGGCACATCCTAAGGAAAGCTCATTGTGGGACTGGCTCTAGTGGCTGTAATTCTGCACCAAGGCTGAATTTCGGGAAAGAGACTTCAGATACAGTATTAGGGGACCACTAAGGTCTATATAAAAGAGACTTCAGATACAGTATTAGGGGACCACTAAGGTCTATATAAAAGAGACTGCAGATACAGTATTAGGGGACCACTAAGGTCTATATAAAAGAGACTTCAGATACAGTATTAGGGGACCACTGAGGCCTATATAAAAGAGACTTTAGATACAGTATTAGGGGACCACTAAGGTCTATATAAAAGAGACTTCAGATACAGTATCAGGGGACCACTAAGGCCTATATAAAAGCATCCAAAAAGCAGCATGTCATGGGACCTTTAACTTCCTTTATTAATTAGCACAGCCTAAGCTGGGTGGGTGGGTGGGTGGAATATTGTCTTTCTTTATTGATGTCCTTTTTTTTTGGAATGTATTATAAATCTAAATAGCATATATGTATACTATTACATATGTATTATAATTACAGATTAATTTCTTGGAAGGATTATTTAACTGTAAAAGTCTACATAAACCATGGGGGAAAAAAATATGTATGCAGGTATTTACAATATATAGGTGTCTTATATTAATGTATTTATTTTTTTCTTTCTTTCCATTTCTCCTGATATACAGTATATTTGAGCTTTTTTAATCTAAGTTACTGTGACTGCTATATGAACAAGAAAGCAAGAAGAAGAAGAAGAAGAAGCAGGAACTGTGGAAAAGAAAGTAGATTTTGACCCAGGTCGCTCAGGTTTAAATGCGGCTAGTACAAAGTAAAAGTACCTGAATATGTCAAACAAATCTTGGGGAAGTTCAAAAGGTCTTTTAGTTCCTGTTGCACTGGCAGTCTGTTGTTTGACAAGTGGGAATAACACACAGCAACACTGACATAACAACAGACAGGTGTATCAGCCTAATATATTCCAAATGCGGTTCATGACCTCCACTGGCATGCCGCAACAATCACAGCCTCATCATACTTTACCCTGCATCCTTTACCCTGACCTTTTGAAAAATAACAAGTTATCATGTGCCAGGAAGCACCATCAGCTCTGCCAAGC
This sequence comes from Sander vitreus, assembly GCF_031162955.1. Taxonomy (NCBI): domain Eukaryota; kingdom Metazoa; phylum Chordata; class Actinopteri; order Perciformes; family Percidae; genus Sander; species Sander vitreus. Next base: position 2,939,350 of record NC_135863.1, read on the forward strand.
TCGGGTGAAAGTTGTGAATTTAAAGAGATGCAGGTGGTGGCACAAAAGATCTGAAAGGCTGAGTGTAGAGATGTGGAGGAGTGGAAAGAGCCATTCTTATTAGTAAAACAAATCTTCCACTAATCCCATCAGAAGGAGAAGAATAAGAAAACGCTCCGGTGTAATCTGTTGATAAGTGATCAGGCCTTGTTTACCACAGTGTTTATAAGTGTATGAAGTAGCAACCAAAAAATTTAAAAGAAAAGATGAACAAACACAGAGGCAACTTCTAAAGAAAAGAGGGAGGAGCAATTTCCAGTAAACAATTTCACTTTTCAGTTTGGTTGAGAGAGAAGTCAGAAGTTTCTTAGACCTCTAGGTTTCATTTCAACTAAGTTTGAATTCCAATAATAACCAATAATAATAACGCATATCGCCGTGGGGCTTGGAGGACTTGTAAGTTATTACAGAGTTCAACTTTGACATGCAAATTCAAACTGTCTTGACAGTACTGACCCTTGAGAGAACAAAGATAACCAGAAAATCCAAAACGAAAGGAGCCATCATGTCAGTAAGTTGTGTTGCATAACCTAAAAGCAATACCAGTCAATACTGTCACTTTGCTACTTTTTTGGCACGATTGGGTGCTCGTGCACTTAAACAACCTAACAATGTCAACAACAAAACAATCCTTGTGTGTGAGTGTGTTTTCTGGTTTCTTGGTCCTTTAAGTGGAGCCATTCGAACTTGATAAAATCCACATTTTCAGGGTAAAATTCATTGGTACAATGAAAATTGTGTTTTTTTTTTCTGCTGAACCAACACTTATCATGTTGACCCTGTGCAAGTATACAGTATGAAAACATGACCCAAATAGAAATACATGACTCTAATAAGCTCAACACAAACTCCTGCTGATAATGTGTAACCTGCTTTTCACAGGTGTGCTGTACAAACATCACAGTGGTTTAATCCTCCCACACGCTGTGACTGGGAGACGGAGTGAGAGATTTCTAAAGATAAATGAACGGTCAATCTACGGCGCAGGCGTTTATCAAATGCAATCAGATGGAAACGATGTGTAATAGACTACAATGAATCAAAGTAAATCAAATTAACCGCAGGGCTCACTGAGATTGGCCCTCGCAACAATGAAACCTGTTTGTTTGAGTGCAATGTGGGAGGTTGCCTGATAACTGCGGGGCTGCTGCCTTGGAAACAAAATAATTTAAAGTCGGTGTTGTGCAATGCCATGACTCTGCATCTATGATGACAAACTGAGGGATCACCTATGCCAAAATCATCAAGTGGTTTTACGAGTGAAAATGGAGCTAGGATGGGGAGAGAACCTGTTTATGCACACAAAAACTCTGCATCTTGTACAAATACACCTGGAACACGCCCGGCATACATGGCAACTGGGACCAACAACAACTTAAAAACATGAAACACAACCACAGAAAAGATGTGTTTGCAAGCCGCTGGGATTCACTACACCCCGGTCAAGTCTGTCGACAATAACTGAACAGCAAAACATGAACCCACAATGCTAGTCTGTTTGATGTTGCCGGCTCTTCCCCCCCCACCCCTTCTTCTTTTTTTAATCTTTTCTTCAATAGAGGGGAGTCTGAAAGGCAGAGTAGAGATGTTTAAGAACACGGTTTGCGGCGGTAAAAACCCACGGATAACAATAGCCGTTTTACACTGAGCAGGAATTCAAAGAACTTGAGGAGAGAAACACAGAGACAATACTTGGCTGTGAAAGAGTGACGATCGCTCTAACATGCTAAATCTCTGCCTTTGTGCCCCGAAGCTTTGATCCCAAACTTCCAGCGAGCCTCTTGTTGAGTCTGTTTGCTCTTATTCGGATATATTAAGACTTGCAATTATGTGCAGACTTCAGAAACAGCCTGTGGTATTTGCTCAAAGATTAGTTTACTTAAAAGCCCCCAAAAAGGGTTCGAAATCAGAGGGAAAAAAACGTACTTTGACAGAGATGAGAGGTAATCTGTGCACATTTCTAGGCTCTCCTAGTGTGTGTACATATGGGTGTTTTGTGTGTTTCTTTTGCTGTTAGATAAATATGTATTGAAAGTGTTGGGCTTAAAAGAACAAGCAGAGGAGCATAAACTTCTTTCATACTCTGAGTTCAAAACACTGTTTACTGAGACACACAGAGGTTAGAGCCAAACAACCTCTTAGGACCTGACACAGACCTGTCAAGCTTGGATGGGTCCCCACAAAGATAGTGCCACAAACCTGTGTGTGTGTGTGTGTGTGTGTGTGTGTGTGTGTGTGTGTGTGTGTGTGTGTGTGTGTGTGTGTGTGTGTGTGTGTGTGTGTGTGTGTGTGTGTGTGTGTGTGTGTGTGTGTGTGTGTGTGTGTGTGTGTGTGTGTGTGTGTGTGTGTGTGTGTGTGTGTTATTTTAAGGGCACATATCAGAGGGTTTGTTTGGGTGGTGTGTGTTTGAATGTTGCTGGAGCCGTTTATCCAGTGAGCAGTCAAGGTTCATTTGGGTCACTGTGGTTCCCCGAGGAAACTGACTGTGTGCCGACAGCCGGTCGGGCCAACGAACATCACTGACTTTTGACCTTTACCCTTGTCGCATGACTAACCCTGCCAGATGATTGACTATAGCCTGGGAGGTACCTGAGGCGCCCGTGAGCTTCAACAGTGTCAACAGATGACCTCAAAGATATCAGCAGACTGATCTCACTAAGTGGCGTATGTATGACACGCCAATTCGTATGCCATTTTGGCGCGTTATCAAGACGCGTAATCGTTTTTTAGTGTGTTTATCAACGCCGTTTGGCCTCCATTGACCTACATTACATGTGAATTATCACCGTAACGAGTAGTATGAAAGGACGGAGGTTAGTTGGGGTGGCGGATGGGTAAACATGGGACTTTCACCCAGGAGAGCTGGGATCGTGTCCTGTGTGTTGCATTTATCAACTGTTTTAATAAAGCCTTCCCCAATGTTCTTTTCCTAAACCCAACCGTTTATTGTTTTCCTAAGCATGTGACGTTGGTCACTGTCGTGTTTTTGTCATTTTTTAGTGTTACTAAAGCCTTTCCCAATGTTCTTTCCCTAAACCCAACCTTTATTTTTTTTTTTACACGCGTGTGAGGTTGTTCTGGCGATAACGTGTATGTATGTTTACATCCGCTGTATACAGCATAGACCTACACGTGGATAGCTCAAAAATGCGTACAGATGACACGCCATTTGGCTTTAGGAAAGTGGCGTGTATGTTTACGCAAAGTCATGATGCCATGTTGATATCAGAGTGTTCACACCGAGTTCGAAGGATGGGGATGATGATGATGCAATAGGAATTAGGTTGATGTTGGGTGATATTGCTCATTGACTTATATCCAAAGGAAGTAGGGTACCATTTATGTAGAGTGGTAAAAGTGTGTAGAACAGGGTAATGGATGGGCTTGTAACCTGCATGCAAGTTTGATGGCGGTAACTCTTAAACCATGACCACGATCCACTATGTTTTGGTAGGTTGTGACACACACACACACACACACACACACACACACACACATGCATGCACGCGCATGCATGCACACACGCATGCACACACGCACACACACACACACACACACACACACACACATTCTTAAAGTTAGACAAGAATGAGGCATCTGCATGGTATGAAAAGATGAAAACAAAGACAGGTGATGGGTGTGTGTTGTGCAGTGAGGTGTTAAAGGTAATTCCGAACTATGTGTCTGTGTGCATTTGAGCAGCTGAATGAGCAACATAAATGTGAATGTTTGAGTGTGATGGTTTGCATTTGGACAGACAAAATACACACATACCACAGCCATGCTCACCTGTGCCATTAAACCCCCCTCCCTCCTCCCATCAGAGGCTCTTTGGAAAGAATGTGAGGCAATGAGTGAAGAAGGTTTCTGTCGCTCAGGATCTGGCAGACTGTGTAAATACAGCAGGCAGGTTGGAGGGTTCAGCTCTCCTAAATAAAAGGCTGCTGCTCTAGATCAGGAGTGCAAGGAAGTATTCATCATGTACTATTACTTTACATCTACTCTGTATTTTACATATAGCCTACTTCAAAAACAGAATTCCAAGTACACAGAGACATGTATGTACAGAAGAGAGGTTTTGCAAACAGATGAAACAGATCTAAAATGTGCCTCAACATGGGGTGACATTGCATTTTCTATGAAAGAAAACGGTTACACTTTCCTTGAAGGTATCTACATAAGAGTGACTTGACACTGTCATGAACGTGTCATAAACATTATAAACAAGTCATAAACGTTCATGACATAACGTTTATTTTAGTAAGTGTCATTCGGTTTTTGTCATGACAAGTTATGGTTATGGTTAGAGTTAGGATGGTTATGGTTATGGTTATGGTTAGAGTTAGGGTTAGGATTAGGGTTCATGTGTCATGACTGTGTCATAACAGTGTCATGTGTTCATGACAGTATCATGTCACTCTTATGTAGATACCTTCAAGTACAGTGTTACCAAGCAAACACACTGAATACAATTTTTCTTAGGAACAAACAACTACACAACACAACCCTACAAGCAGTTACACAACCAAAAATCAGCACCAGATGTTTAGCTTTTGGCTATACAAATATTAGGATTTTAGCATGCTATGTTAGCACTAATCTCAAAGATAATGTGAATTAGTTAAAACAGTATTGATGTATTTTTTTGCCACTTATGGGCATAGAAACACACACTGTAAATGCAACATCTGACATATTATCACCCTATAAAGCCCACCAACTCCTGAGGGAGATATCTGGCTCTCTAGCTGCAAAATGCTCCAGTTGCTAACTCTGCTGTTTGTTACTGGGCAGGTAACATAACTTAGCAGGTAGGTCAAGCTGCAACTGATGATAGCGGTGAGAGTGAACCAAAAACTGTAAAGTTGCGAGTCAAAAACCAAAACAATGAGCTGAAAGATGCTCGAACACTCCATAGAGCTGAGGGGAACTGCAAAGACGGGTGATAATTCTTTACACATTACTTTGTTTATATGTGATACCATTGATTAGTGCCGCTTTAATTAGTTACATTTCATTTTTTCTCATCATAAACTTAAAAAACGTAGCTTAACTTAACTTAAGCTAAACTTAAGCAATTGAGAAATTGAATCCATTGGGGACCATGAATAACTGTAGCTCATTTCCTGGCAAGCGTCCTTTCCCCGCAGTGTTTTTCCTAAACCCAACCTCCGCCATCCCGTTACTGTTGCGCGTCCCCAGCGCCCGTCTCCCGGCGTGTGAGGCATCCTTTCCCCATAGTCGCGTCCCCAGCAGCCGCCTTGCAGCCGCCTCCCAACATATGAGGTGTCCTTTCCCCGTTGTGTATTTCATGCTGGCCACCACGAAAAAAACGGGAAAAACGCCCCCGTGAACACGTATCAATAAATTAAAAATTACGTGACATTTACACGAACTGCCGTGAGACCGGGTTGAGTATACTTACATTATAAAAATTATTAAGCAAATGTAATATTGAACTAGACTTGGCAAAATCTAATTTCTTAGAGGGCTTTTAGTTTAGTAAACAATTCAAATTCAGAAATCCACAATGCAAATATATAAAAGAAAAACCTCAACATTTGAACCCGCTGTCACTCCACAATTAATTATAATAGTGGGACTTACACTAGACAACAAGTACATCTAGATTATTGATTTTGTTTACTTATGCTGTTAAAGGTTTGTTTATATAAGGGATTGCTTGTATACAGAATAGTTAAACCAGCCAACATATTGAATTATGATCAAATGAGAAACATACTCTAATTTTCTATTAATAACTAAAAACTCTTAAATAGAACTTAAATAACTTTTCACTGGAAAGATAATGATATCTCTCAGACATTTTTGGGTTACAGAGCAGTTACTATTCAGCTCAGCGTTGACAGCAGTCACTGTCCAAACTTTACCAGCAATCACAGTCAGGTTTAAAGGTCCCAGTGAGGCCAATCATCCGTCATAATTACCATGGCAATAACATTGCTCTTCTAACTGCTTTAGGACTGGCTGCTGACCTCTGACCTGAAGATGACCCGTGATGACCCCTGATGATGTGCTTGTTTGCTCTGTAAGGCCCACGTCATTCTGTCGAAAGAGTAAAAAAGAGTAGGAAGTCAGAAGAAAAAGACTGATAGAGAATGTTAAGATGAGGAAAAACAAAGAATACTTTGTGGCTCTTATGTCTTTAAATAGAGTACGCTTTAACTTTGTAAAAAAACACAACTGAACATTTTAACCCCTCTTAACATCTGCTGTGTAGCTGTCGACATGGGAACTGACAAAAAGTGTCAGACGAACATCTGTTATACATAAATAGCTAGCCTAGAAAATGTCAAGACCCTGCATGTATTTACTGTTGTTTTTAGTATTTTTTCTACTCTATTTATGTATGTATGTATGTATACTATGTATGTATGCATTTATAGCTCACCAGATATTTTTTATGTCTCTCGTGGACAGTAAAGTGCTCAAATGATGGTCCTCAGGAGTTCTATACAGTGTTTTATAGGAACAACAGGGTCCAGAAAAAGCCAATATGTGCCACAAATGTTGATTTACAGAACATATAACTGTCTACCTTTGAGCCAGCACTAGGTTTCTAGGATCTGAAATATAAAGTGCCACATCTTGGCACTATCTGAACTTACTCATCGCTCTGTTAACTCTGATCAGAGTGTAATGACAACCTGTAAGTGTGTCTTCCAGTGTTTGGTGTTGACATAACCTGAAGAGGGTTTGAACTGCAGGGAGATAAGGGTCTGAGGTCTGACCTCAGGTAATTTGTATCTAACTCCACACAGATTGGTGGAGAAGAGGTCACTGAACAAACTGTTATCTATCATGGATAACCCCGACCACCCTCTCCACCCCACACCAGTCCAACAGAGGAGCACCTTCTCTAAGAGGCTCTGACAGCTTCGATGTCGCACGGACCGCTATAAGAAATCATTCCTACCACAGGCAATTACACTTTTTAACACTTCATCACTGAGTGTTAGATAAGACTCTTAAACATCACAACTGCACTAAGTGCACCTTGCACAATAGGTTTATCTACAGCTTTATCAATACTAGTTAAATAGTTGTACATTTTTATTCCCAACTTGTATATATTTTAAATTATTTGTTCTTATATTCTATCCTCTTATTATATCATGTATATTGTATCCTATTATTTCATGTATATTCTGTATGTGTGCTATGTGTCTGATATATTGCTGCTGCAACACTGGAATTTCCCATTTTTTTCGGATCAATAAAAATCTCTCTATCTATCTATCTATCTATCTATCTATCTATCTATCTATCTATCTATCTATCTATTCTAAGACCATAAACACTGTCAAAAACAACATGTTTGTTCAGAAAAACAGGCTGCGTTTTAAATACATAACGGCTCCTCTTCAGAACAGATGCATTCCTTTTGATCCACAGTAAAGGTAAGTATATGCGGTATAAATTTGTACCAGTTTCGCCTAACCTAAAGTTGTTAAAATAGCCAAAGGAAACTGATGTGCCGGGCAAACCACACACCACCACTGCAGAGACCAGTTCACTTCCCAGCAGAGGTGCTTCCGGTTTGATCACAATCGTCATGGGCAGAGCTAAGCGCCGGACTGAGCCACGGTGACGAAGACGATTGTGATTGGTTTAAAGAAATGCCAGTAAATCAGAGCACGTTTTTCTACCATCCCGGAATGCTGGGTGGCCTAGCCAGACCCTCCTCCGCAGCGCTGTGACGGAAGGTCTGGCAATGCGAGACTAGTGGAAAAGGTAAAGGTCCAAAAATGGCCACACAAGAAAGAAAATGTTAAAGTGCTCATATGCTTTTTGGCTTTTTCCCTTTCCTTTATTGTGTTATATATATTTTTTTGTGCATGTTAGAGGTTTACAAAGTGAAAAAGCCCAAAGTCCCCCCCAAAGGGACTTACCATCTCCAACAGAAAACACTGTTCACAAACTGCTCCAAACAGCTCTATTGTATCCAGCCTTTACTTCAGAGACAAACATGCGTCATTTTGTAACACACATTATAATGCTTGCCTAGCTGCTAGCGTGACACGCCCTCATACTCTGCTTCTGACTGGCTTGTTGTCCTTACTCAGTTACTGAGCATGTGCGACTCCCAACAAAGATGGAATAGAAGTGTGATGCCTCACTCTGTAGCTAAAACAGAGAGTTCAACACACAGGGTGAAAAGAGGAGCTGCAGCAATGTGCAGTACAACAAATTGAAAATGAAAACATGTAAACCTATACTGATATAACGTCTAAATACAATTATGAACCTGAAAATTAGCATAATATGAGCACTTTAATGTAGTTGTGCTCTTTAATGTTTGTAGAATACTTTTTTCCAGGTGCAAGTTCACCGGTTAGTTCACCAGCTAAAATAATGTTCTGGGTATGTGCGCATGTGCATGGGCCAGAGTGTCCGTGTGTGCAAAGTGCAAATAAGTAGATAAGCAATCCAGTTGGAAGTCAAGCCAAGGCTCCATCCTGTGATGTAACAGCTAATGACAGTAAATGAGTTGAGTTCTTTGCTCGGGCAGATCAGTGGCTCCCAGAGGAAAAGAGCCCGCGGTTCACTCTAAGTGCTGTGTTGTTATTTCTGAAGTGAATAGACTTTGTTATCACAGCTTGGCCCCCCCTTCGCTCCCCCTCCGTCACTCGACAGAGCAAAACCCCTGCTGCGTTTCTCATGCTAGACACCACATGACTGCACATACACATATATACTTATGTGGAGGGTGAAAGCATGCATGCACACACATTTGTGTTGCAGTATATGGAAGCATGTAGAAGAGTAACTGAAGGTAACGGAGCTGTGTTTGAGGTTAGAGAAGCTCATGGCGTGCTACTGCCATTCCTCTGCTTACATGTTACTTATCTTATCTGCTTATCACGTTCACAGACAACAAAACAAACACATACACACACATGTGCGCACACACTCTTTTTGGTATGTACCAAAGTAACCAGTATTTTGGCAGGTGTTCCCCAGTTTCCTTAATCAGGATGAGATAATCTTCCCTTTGAGTACACACACACACACACACACACACACACACACACACACACACACACACACACACAGACACACACACACACAGGTTTGTGGCACTATCTTTGTGGGGACCCGTCATTGACATAATGCATTCCCTAGCCCCTTACCCTAACCTTAACCATCACAACTAAATGCCTAACCTTAACCCTCACCCTAACCATAACCTAATTCTAACCCTAATCCTAAAACCAAGTCTTAACCCTCAAACAGCCCTTTAAACTTGTGAGGTCCAGCATTTTGGCCCCACAAAGCTGTCGGGACCCCACAAGTATACTGGACTCCCGGTTTTTGGACCCCACAAATATAGTTATAAACACACACACACACACACACACACACACACACACACACACACACACACAACACACACACACAGAGAGAGTTTAAGACTGGGACTAGAGTCACACTTAAGTCGCACACACAGTGACATCATACTTGACTTGAGACTCCTCCTCAAAAGACTTCAGACTCGACTCTGACTCGAGATCTTTATTTTTAGGAAACATCTGATGAGCTGTTTGTTATTCCCCTCTGTGCTTAAAGGACAATTCCAGTGCAAAATGAACCTAGGGGTTAATAACACATGGGTACCAAGTCGACCGTTCTCTGGGATATGTTTTCATGCTAATCGAATGTGACCAGTTTTATCGCAAACCGCTAATTAGCTTACAAAGCTAGTCGTCGGGGCATGCACCAGTTGAACGACCAACGTTGTGTAAGCAGTAACCAGTAACATACAGTTGTGTTCAAAATAATAGCAGTATGATTTAAAAAAATGAATAATGCTCTAAATCCTTAGAATAGCTTTTAATTCCATAATATCAATGCATTGGGAACACTGCACATTCAATTCCAAATCAAAACATGACCAAAATTGATCAAGTTTGTGTTATACCTTTACAGAAAGTGAAGAAAAAGGAATATTAGGCTGTTAAAAAAAATAGCAGTATTTGCATTTTTCTTTACAAACTTAAACATTTACTATATAAACTGAAATTTTTTTTTTAAGGGTTTGCTTTACTTTGAATCACTGCACTAATGTTTAGTTGCATAACCATTATTTCTGACAACTGCTTCACATCTGTGCTGCATGGAGTCGACCAACTTCTGGCACCTGTGAACAGGTATTCCAGCCCAGGACCATTGAACTACATTCCACAATTCCTCTGCATTATTGCTTTTTGCCTCTATGTCACCCCACACCCCACAAGTTTTCTATGGGATTGAGGTCTGGGGATTGGGCTGGCCACTCGTAACATCAATCTTGTTCATCTGGAACCAAGACTTTGCTCGCTTACTGGTGTGTTTTGGGTCATTGTCTTGTTGAAAGACCCATTTCAAAGGCATTTCCTCTTCAGCATAAGGCAACATGACCTCTTCAAGTATTTTGATGTGTTGAAACTGATCCATGATCCCTGGTATGCGATAAATAGGCCCAACACCACAGTATGAGAAACATCCCTATAACATGATTTTTGCACCACCATACTTTACTGTCTTCACAGTGTACTGTGGCTTGAATTCAGTGCATGGGGGTCGTCGGACAAACTGTCTGCGGCCCCTAGACCCAAAAAGAACAATTTAGCTCTCATCAGTCCACAGAATGTTGCACCATTTCTCCTTTGGCCAGTCAATGTATCCTTTGGCAAATCAACCCATTCAGTACATGTCTTTTTTTCAGCAATGGGACTTTGCGAGGGCCTCTAGCTGATAGCGTTGCTTCACATAGCCTTCTTCTGATCGTAACAGTACTCACAGGTAACTTTAAGTCTTCTTTGATTTTCCTGGAGCTGATCATTGTTTGAGCCTTTGCCACTTTGGCTATTCTTCGATCCATTCGAATGGTAGTTGACCGTTTTTTCCCATGTCATTCAGGCTTTGGATCCCATTTCAAGGCATTTGAAATCATTTTGGCTGAGCAGTCTATGATTTTCTGCACTTCTTTATATGTTTTCCCCTCTCCAATCAACTTTTTAATCAAAGTCCACTGTTCCTCAGAGCAATGTCTGAAACGACCCATTTTGCTGAGTATTTCAGTGTGAAATGCACTATAACCAGCATGCACAACATTTGCTTCCTTCCTTCCTTAAATATGGGCCATAATTGACACCTGTTTCTTCACAGAATCAGTCACCTCACTAATTGAACACAACACTGCTATTATTTTGAACATGCCCCTTTCAATTACAGATTCAATTACACAGAATGAGCAGCATGCAAGTCATGACTGTTGGGTCTGTTGGTTTTCTATGACTCTACAACACTTACTAGTAAATTATTAGCTATGTAGAAATATCACTTCTACCAAAAAATGTGATTTATGAGGTTAGTGATGTTGGAGTGCTATTATTTTGAACACAACTGTAGCTCAAGCCCGGCATTCGTCGTTCGACTGGTCATGACTGTTTTCCCAAGATGGTGCCTGCCTGTATACCGAACGGTACTGTCTTTATAATCTATCTTTTTAATAAACTGTACACTTACAAAGTTTTCAATGCTTTGGTTTACATGTAGGGACCCTCATTATGCTACCGTGGAAGTGTGATGCTATTTAAGTATGCTACTAGCTTTGTAAGCTAATTAGCGGTTTGCGATAAAACTGGTCACATTCGATTAGCATGAAAACATATCCCAGAGAACGGTCGACTCGGTACCCATGTGTTATTAACCCCTAGGTTCATTTTGCGGCCGAATAGTGCTTTAACCTATAACATCTACATAATAGGTAAAGTATCTGCTGTGCGCGGCTAGACGTGAGAGAGGACAACAAACAAGCCGACCGCACCGGCAGCTGCTGTGCCATTCAGAAGCTTTGGCTTTAAAAACATCAGACAACAAGGATCAAACAAAAGAAGCCCTGGTGCAAAATATGTGGTATCAAAATAAAGGAATCTGGCTCTGCCACATCTCATTTTATCAGGCACCTAAAAACGCACCCTAATAGGTTAGCAAACATAGCTCAGCTAACATTAGCTTGCTTCTGGCTTTAGCTGCGACCTACAGGAGGTTAACGCTGACTGTCGTTCGCTAGATGTTATGAAAAGATAAATGAGCGTTTGTTTGCCAAACTTTTTGGGGGGGATTTACGTTATCATTTACTGGCTTCCACCACATTAATTATTAACGTTGGCTGCAAACAGGTTACAGGTTTATCGTTGATCATATACAGCTGCAGTTTTATTTAGTTAACGCTACACTGGATTAAAGAGTCTGGGGGATGTGTGGACTAACAGTAGTTTATAGGCTGTCATAAGTTGTAGACGCAGTGCACGTTACATGGTTGTGCCCTGTAAGTGAAAAATAGGTTATTGCTAATCATTTTAGCAATATTTCCCTGATATCCTAATAAGGCAATATTTGGTCGGTACTGTACCCTAAATACACTTATTAACTTGAAAGTAAAGCATTCTTATTGTTTTTTGTCATATTGCAATAGCCGGTTTACACTGATTACTGTATATACCAAACAGCTAATCAAAGCTGATACTTTAGGATAAAGGAGTCATAATAACATATTACATGCTTTAAATTCCTTATATATAGCTATGCAGTGTTCTGAGCAGCCTGGATGGAACGCCGCAGGTGATACAACACTTATTATTATTATAACGGTTATTATAACCGCAAGAGACTTGAGACTTGGACTATAGCTGAAAGACTTGAGACTTGACTTGGACTCGAGCTCAAAGACACACACACACACACACACACACACACACACACACACACACACACACACACACACACACACACACACACACACACACACACACACACACACACACACACACACACACACACACACACACACACACACAGTACAAGTACTCTCATAAATCACAACTTTGAATGTACTACAAACAGGTACAGGTTGCACCATCTCAGTCTTAAAGAGGCCATTCCTCATGAAAACATTTACTTTTAGTACTTAAAGGAGAGCTACGCCCATTTAAAAAAATTCATACATGTTATTCCTATGGTCTAAGACAGTCCAAAAATATATATACTTCTGCCTAGATTTATAACCTCAATAAACATTTTCCTAACGAGTTTATGGTCTCAATCGCTAGTCTCAAGTCTTCTTCAATACAGCATTATGTTCATTTTGTAAATTATGGCCCCATTTATTTTAAAATAGACGATAAAGCAGAGGATGCTTTAGGGGCGTGGCTACCCTCTGACCTGTCAATCATGATAGAGGTTTAGCAATGCTAACCATGGCACAGTGCACATTAAAATAGACCTGAACTTGTTTTTGGGTTTGGTCAGTGTTTTCATCATAAACTTTGACCCTCTCACTGGCCCTCATTTATCAATCTAACGTAGAAACCAGCGCAGATATGAGTGCAGAAATCTTTTTACGACAGGCTTCATGTGTGATTCATGAAATGTTCGTATCACACCAATCAGAGTGTAAGAATGGATTGATAAATGCAGCGGCTGGAAACAATCGTAATTTAAATATCACGCCCCAATATATTCTGGGTTTTGAGGCCTCTCCCCTACAATTTACGACATGGTGACACGTAATCCGGCTAAGAAGCGGCACTTTTCAGAGGTGGAGATTGAAACCCTGATATCTCAGGTTCATTTGCACTGTATGTAGCTACTATTTGGCAGCCTGAAAACTGGTATTAAAGGCTGTAGAAAGAATGCTGAATGGAAAGAGATCACTGATGCGGTCAACAGTGTTGCCCAAATCGGACTCCAGCTGAAGTTTATTTCATTTATACATCCTTGACATATGTATGCTATAGTCCTAATAGTAATATATAGGCTTATATTGCAATCTCTTAGGCCTACATGTAGGTGGACCTATATTTAAATAAACAAACAGTAGCAGAGTTTATGCAGTGTCCATTATTTTTACAATCTACTTACTGGTCATTCCCCATAGACCCCCATGTTAAAATGCCCAATTTTACAGCAGAATTAAACATGTTTATAGCCTGGTACAAAACAACGGTTTTGGGTTCTAAAGCTAAGTTTCCCCCTATATGACAACTGTTCAGGCGTGTCACTTTGAGTGACAGGTGGCTGCCGTCACAGGTGGTACTACAATAACATCAACCAGCGGAGCAGGTAAATCTTTGTGTCGTGCGTCAATCTGCACAAGAATGTCTGGCTCTGCGTACCAGCCTGAGTCTGCATAGGTCAGGAGGTGTGTTTGGGTGTGAACATGGCAACTGTAGAGGGGAATAAGGTCTATTGTCTGGCCAGTGGCATTAAACACCAGATTACACTATTCGAGGGAACACATTGTGCAGGAGATCATAAAGACAAAGCACAGAGTGCAGCATTTACGCTCACTCTCTCACTGGTCTGAGCTGCATCTGCTGCACCTGGGTTGGCCACAGAGACCTCAGCTCTGTACTGTTACAGGGTCTCCCTAAGGAAACTGGTTAGCAGGGGCAGTAAGCGCTGCTTTTCCCAGCTTGTAAAAACTGCTGCGTGAGACAGATCCTGACACATCTCATCTCATTATCCATGTAGTTATGAGATGCCTCGTTCATTAAATGAGATGTAGCCTCACTGCTAAGCATAATATTAGATTTCAGGAAAATGTAAAAAAAATCTTTTGACGTTCTGCACCAGGCAGGGCACCTCTAATGTAAAAGTGTTGCGGGAACACCCTGTACAACCCCATCACATCTCCTGAGCTTTCTCCGTGTGTAAGCTTCAACTGTCAACAGATCTGACACACTTTGAAAGTCCAAAGGGTAGACAGGGCTCAAGTTCAGATCATTTGAATTTAGACTGCAGCGGTGTGGCATTAAAGAAGAGTGCAACACTCAAAGTAGCGCTACTTTGATGGTGTGGGTCGTCATTCTTGTTATTTTAAAAAAACGGATGAAGCGGACACAAAATGGTACATTCTGTGATTGTGTGTAGACAGTCTGTCTCTGCAGATCTTCACAAAGAAAGGTGTTATGGGTAACCATAGGTCACCCCTCTAGAAACTCAACAACGCATTATGCCACTCTGCATGTCAAACAAGCTGATCCGACTTGATGTTGGGAGGTGGGTTTGAGACGGAACTGAACTGGACATGTTAACATTACACTCACTGTGTCGGAGCAAAGCATGATGTAAGATCATGTGCATGCATCTGTAATAGAAACACATGCATACAATTTAACACTGGAAACCTCCCTCCTTCCACTTGTTTGTCTTGCCAATGCAATAGTAATGTCTTTGTATTATCATACTGTTTTTCTTGTATGTCTGTCTGTCTGTCATGGAAAATCTATAATAAAAGTCAAAATCATTAAAAACACTTCAAATCCATATAGCCAGGAAAATGTCTCCGGATGACACACATTCACATTATGTGCACACAAAGAAGCATGTACTGGCCTTTAGATGTGTCACACATACACCAATAAAGTCATTTGGTGTCTAACCCCTAAACGTAACCCCTTCAAGACATATATATTTTTGTTATAAATAGTAAACGGTTGTTCCCAGAATGCTCTGGAAAATGTCCGCCTCTCGACACAGAACAGGATAAGCCAGATTCCTGCACACAAAACAAGAAAGTTAATCTTTGAAAGTCCTTTGAACAAAGTGAGTAGCATTGTAAGTGAAATGATTTCATCTCTTTGGCAGATTCCTTTCAGTACTTTAAAGAAAATACGATTTTAAGATCCAAAGTTGTCAATGAGCCGTTCTTTACATTCAGCTGTTGTAATACAACAAATCAGACATATGTGAGGTGTTATTTTTGCACCAGAAATATCTCAAATTCCATGTGCAGCCAGAAATGTCTGCTGGATCAATCTTCAGCAGAGTTCTTGAGTGAAAAGCTCAAGGATATTTGCCCTTTAGGGAATATTTTGCAAATACCTGCAGGATTAGCACATGCTCTGTGAGCTCTGACGCAAAGATGTGGGGTAACTATGCACCTGGCCTAGACCATTTGGATGAGCCCAGTGTGATCACACCTGGGAGACAGGCTCAGGTGAGTTTGTCAATCACAGTCAAAGTCGCCCTGCGGCAGGCTGCCAGTTCTAATTTACTGCCCTGTTTGGGTTTAAACCTGAGCTCCTGTTCTGACATCTGCCCTATATAAACATGCAGCCACATATTCTACACACAGACACAAACAGACGCACAGATTATCTTAGATTTTTATACAGAACGACTCGAGCACAGATCTGATAAGGCTTATCTGATCCGAGAGCACAGCTCATTTAATCAAGCGTAATAAATTCTCACGCACCTGTGTGCTGCACAGAGAATGTGTATGTGTGTGTGTTTTTTTTTAAAATACAGACAGAAAATGACAGCAACATATTTATCTGTTTTACAAATGATGTCGTAAGTCAGTATTTGTGCCCTTTCGACAGCACATTACTTCACCTGGGTTTTCGTCCTGCACAGGGTTCAAGCAACATTGATTGATTGTCTCTGCAAAGTAAACTAACACAAACAGTAACACATTGCATGGAAACATTAGTCAATTAGAAAATATTAAGTTAAGCTGTTTTATAGTGAGAAAGGATGATAAGATAATGATGGCATGCTGTGAGGTCTCGTTCCATGCTGCACCAGTTTAAATCTCATGTGTTTATTTCCTTGATCAGACTGCAGATATCAACAGTTTTACGTGTTAGTGTCTTTTTTGTAAGCACTCCATGGTATGCAGTAGATTGTGATTTAAGACACTTAGTGACTAGTGTCGCATTACAGAGATTACAGTTACAAAGGTAAGTGACACATGTTGTAAACAAGTTCCACTGTCGAAAATTTGAAAACTGGATTTGACACTTTTTGTACCACTGAAATTAGAGGACAAAATAAAGTAAATATAATTCACTAAGCAGCCAATATTGAGTAAATTCTAAAATAGTCATTGATTATTTTAAAGCGTAACTCTCGCCAAAATGCACCCTAGGGTCTTTTTGTGAATGTACAGGAGTCAAACTTTCGTTTAAAAGCATATTTAGGACGGAAGTGCCACTTTTAAGATGTACCGTGTTTCTGGTCAAATGGCCTTTTGAATGGGAGTGCTAGGGGCACTTTTATGCTAGTCTCTACACCTTAACAAAAGCATTGACAACCCAGAGTTTACTAAAAAGAAAGGTTTTGAGCAACTCACTGTAGCTGTTGTTCTTCCGGTTGCCGTCTATCGAGCCAGTCAAAAATAGTCGAGGGGGGAGAGTAAAGATGGAAAGCTCCAAAAGCTTAGTTCCATATAAATGCACGGATAATTCGTTGTTTTGTCGTTAGTGAAACACAATATTGACCTTGTAGTTGAAAAAGGAGCCTCATATAAGAATGACATTTCCTCCTATGGAGTCCGTTCATTCGGAGATCGCCTATTTTTGACTGGGATAATGGTGGATAGTGTAAACAACAACTGCTAACGTGAGTTGCTCAAAACCTTTCTTTTTAGTAAACTCTGGGTACACAAACAATGTTGTCAATGCTTTCGTTAAGGTGTAGAGCCCCTGGTGATACTTGGAGCAAAGTTTCATGATGTATCAAGCCTTCTTAGTGTTTTAAAAATAGCTATTTTGAGGCTAGCATAAAAGTGCCCCTAGCACCATTTGACCGAAAAACGAAAATACGGTAAATCTTGAAAGTGGCGATTTCGTCCTAAATATGCTTTTAAGCGAAGGTTTGACTCCTGTACATTCACAAAAAGACCCAAGGTTGCAATTTGGCGAGAGTTACGCTTTAAGTAGAACAAATTAAGACATTTATTAAAAGATTTAAAACAGTGGACCAAGCAGCTGCTTTTAAGCTGTCCAAGCAGAAAACTTCTAGAAGAAACCATTACAAGGACATTTCACTTTTTAGAGATGGTGCAGCTAGATATATCTGATCTGTCATTTCAAAGATGTAAGCTGACGCAAACCTTCTAAAGTTCACTCGAGGTGATTCGAAGTGAAGATGCGCCTGCACAAATTAAAAATGTTTCTTCCATTTTAGTGGGAAATGTGTGCTTACCAAGAATGTATGACTCCACTTCGTGAAGACCGACACGTGGAAGAAACTGGAGGAAAATAACTAACTAACTAAATTCTTATATGAGGTCCTGGTACGTTTTTGAGATCAGACACATGGTGGCTACAATGCTGGCAAGCTGACAGCTACAGCTAATGTCTACACAGTTCACAAATTAGCAATTTGTGCTCTTGAATTGCAGGTTTTTGGACCATTTTTCACACCTGAGACTTACTGCCCACCATAGATACTGAGTAAAACTAACAGCAGCTTAACTCCATAGCGCAGTCTGACATATCTTTGTGATAGTATAGTATTTCTATGTTTGTCAGTTTAACAGAAGACCCATGATAAAATGAAAAATTGTCCATGTCGATTGATTTATATACATCATGGGGTTGCCAGTTTAAACCCTGCACACTGCACCAATGGGCTCTGTGGGTACATCTTTATGTTTCTCTCATGTTTATGAGGATGCACAGACAGGATTAGAAATGAGATATTAAGATTAGATATGAATGCATGAGTATGGTATTACGTCATTCTATAAATCTGTACCACTTGATCACTTAAAAAGCAGTAGCACTCTTGTTTCAGACATTAGTTCAAAACTGAAACGAAAAGGAACTAAGAGCAGAAGCTTCACTTGATGTTCTTTGTCATGCAAAACTTCATTTGAAGATCAAAAGAACAAAAATCTAGTTTTCTCTTTTCTTTGAGGTGTTAAGACCTCTCAGGGAGTTTGATGTACTCTTAAAAGACACGCGATGTAAAAAACATAAAACAGCTTCTTTAAAGCTTAGTGACACTATCTGATTGTTTTGCGCACTGTGTTGTCATGCTATGCTACGCAATGTGCTATAGCTGCTTGGCTCAGTCAGATCAGATCTACGGCCCGCCTCTGTGACATCACGCACCTCGCTGAGCGTGCCAACACTGAGCTGACAGAAAATGCCCGCATACGCTGGCACGTTATTGTCGCAACAGAGCGGTGATGAGGGGACTGATAGGCAGCAGCCAGTCGCTGGTGGAGCTGCTCCACTGAAAGTGCAGAGGAGGTGAGAAGGAGAAATGTGATACGGTTGTTGTTACATTTCTGTTTCTGATAGCTGGTAAAGCACATGGCTCCAAGGAAAACATAAAAAAAAACGTTATTCTGAATTGTCGGTACAATGTCGTGAAATGTTATTTGTGCAGTTTAACCCATCCTAAGTATATTAGGAGTGGACAGCTAATAGCATCTGGGGAGCAACTTGGGGTTCAGTGTCTTGCTCAGGGGCACTTTGCCATGACGCTGGAGGAGCATAGGATTGGACCGCCGACCTTGTGGTTATGGGGTGACCACTCTACCCCTGAGCCACAAGCCACAGTACCATTTCACAAATCTTCTTGTGAAATGAAATGTGCAACTTGGTATCATACATTCCTACAACATTGGTATGGTACATTCAGCAATCTCTGATCAAAGGAAAGACATATTGTAAACAGGATAACACTAATGATACATTTGAAAACAAGGGGGCACATTTCTATCTGCATTGGCAATGGTTTTGCAGAATCATCAAACATTTAAAGCAATTCTCAGGGTAAATGAGCTTTGGAGTTCTTCATAACAACCTTACAAAGCTTTCTCTGTGCTTTCCTAATAAACTTAACACAAAAAGTAAGGACATTTGTGTTTGGTAGATTATTTCTCTGTGGTAACAATGCTTCTTGGCAATAAATCTTATACCGTTGGAAAGCCTGTTTAGTTCCCTTTCAAATGGTGCCCCATTTATAAGGAACATGCATTTGTGGGATGAGCAGTAGCGCTGAGTATGTGGGTTGTGCCCATGAAAAATTTGCCAAATCTTCTCTGCCAATGCCAAACAGCTTATTCTGCCATTGACTCATTTGGTGTTTGGTGGATTGGATGATTGAAGTTTGAAGAAACAAGATATATTGGCAATTTAACAATTTATTCATTTCACAAACAGGAGCCTCAGTAGGGTCAAAGTGTGGAGAAGACGTGGCGAACGCTATGCTGATTGCTGCACTGACAGAGTAACAGCTTTTGGTGGAGGCAGTGTGATGGTGTGGGGCGGCATCTCCCTCACTGGAAAAACAAGGCTTGTCATCATTGGAGGCAATCACAATGCAGAGAGATATAGAGATGAGATTCTGCAACCAGTGGCAATCCCATATCTCCACAGTCTGGGACCGAACTCTATCCTCCAAGATGACAACACTCAGAGAGAGAGGATGGAATGGCCTGCCAGCAGTCCTGATCTCAACCCCATTGAACACTTGTGGGATCAGCTTGGGCATGCTGTTCGTGCCAGAGTGACCAACACAACCACGTTGGCTGACTTGCGACAAATGCTGGTTGAAGAATGGGATGCCATCCCACAGCAGTGTGTGACCAGCATGAGGAGGAGGTGCCAGGCTGTTGTGGCTGTGTATGGTTCTTCCACACGCTACTGAGGCTCCTGTTTGTGAAATGAATACATTCTTAAATTGCCAATATGTCTTGTTTCTTCAAACTTCAATCATCCAATCCACCAAACACCAAACGAGTCAATGGCAGAATAAGCTGTTTGGCATTGGCAAAGAAGATTTGGCAAATATTTCATGGGCGCAACCCACATACTCAGCACTGCTGCTCATCCCACAAATGCATGTTTCTTACAAATGGGGCACAATTTGAAAGGGAACTAAACAGGCTTTCCAATGGTATAAGATTTATTGCCAAAAAGCATTGTTACCACAGAGAAATAATCTACCAAACACAAATTTCCTTACTTTTTGTGCTAAGTTTATGTGCGTGAGCATAACAGATCACACAATACAGTGTTGGCATT
Organism: Sander vitreus; assembly: GCF_031162955.1. Taxonomy (NCBI): domain Eukaryota; kingdom Metazoa; phylum Chordata; class Actinopteri; order Perciformes; family Percidae; genus Sander; species Sander vitreus. Next base: position 2,960,229 of record NC_135863.1, read on the forward strand.
GAGGTATTTTTTTTTCTTCTGTCAGATGACTGCATGGATGTAAACGTTTATATATTCTAATGTCTCATTTTGGCTTTTACCTGAATTTCATAGGAAGTTAGTGTACTGTACTTTGTTTACTGTAAAAACAACCCTATTGACGAATGTTGATATTGGATGATTCTGCAATCCCAAGATTACATTTAATGACAACATTTAAAAAAAAAATTACCCACACAATATAGATGCACGGCTACTACTAAGATTAGGGAAAGATCATGGCAATGGCAAACAAACTATTGTTTAAGTAAGGGCATGTTGAGAAAAATCTTAGTTATGTATATACTGTCTTGGTTGTCTTGACTAAACAGCACAAATATGCAAACAAGCAGATGTCACAGTCTGTTTCCACTGTCTGCTGAGTAAATGTCAACTGATGTCAACCCCAAAGCTATTTTTGTCTGTCTCTGACGTAACATGTCAAACTAAGTATCCAGGCACACTACCCATTTCCACATGTTAAAATGAAATGATTACACAATCAACTTACAATAATACTATTTCATTTACATAATATTGTATTATATCTACCTTCTATTGTAAACGTATTTTAGCAGTTTAGTTATAGAGAGAGCTTTGATTCAGAATAAAATAAGGCAACAACTATTGAATGGATTGCCTTGCAATTTGTTACAGACATTCATGGTCCCCTGGGAATGAAATCCTGATGAATTTGGTGATCCTCTGCCTTTTCCTCTAGTGCCTCTATGAGGTTGACATTATGTAGTTTTGATTGAAATATATTGGCAACTATCAGATGGATTGCTGTGGTATCTGTTATATCATATTCAAGGTCTCTGCGGTGATCCTCCAACTTTTCCTCAAGTACTTTCAAAACTAATGACATTCCAATCCAGCCTCAGCTGTACTTTGTTTTTAGTCCAGGCTAACCCTAACCTGGTAAATGGTAAATTGCCCCACAAAGTATTTAGACACCAACAGAACAAGAAATAGTAAGTTTACCTTGTGCATAGACTTGCACTGCACTTTGCACAAGTTGTTTCATGTATAATATGTCACAGAATGTGCATTGGTGGTGTTGTATATATGGACTGCTGTCAATCTGTGTATGTCTTTCTAACATAATATATTAACATATAAAGTATTTTTTTTTGTCTATGGTATGTGTACTTCTGATTGCATGCTTGCTTGCTATGAATTGAAAACCAATAAAGTATTTGATTTGACAATATCACTTGCTAAACATCCGCATGATAGCGTTGTACTAACACAGAGCTGCTAGCATGGCTGTATAGACTCTTATTTATTGTTTAAATGTGTATACTTTGAAGTTTGGTTGTGTAATTTACTGTCAACATGGCCTAAGGCATTAAGAGGAATTCTGAGAGGAGAAAATGTATCCTCAGTGCCACACCTTGCATGCTAACACAACAGTAGTGCTATAAATACACTCATGATTGTTATTGAGGGCCAGAACTTCATGCCATCAGCCAAAGTTTCCATAGAAATACGAAGCTGCATGCATGCGTACGCACGCACGCACGCACGCACGCACGCACGCACACACACACACACACACACACACACACACACACACACACACACACACACATGCACTTGACAGGTCTACGTCAGCTACTCCGAGGTTGTTTGGCTCTTACCTGTGTGTCTCAGTACAGGTGCTAAGCAAGAGAATAGCAGGAGGGAGTGGAGGAGGGGGGGGCTTTAGGTTAAAACCATAATTATAGACTTTGTGTTATTTTTAGAGCTGCAGTCAGAAAGCTAGCATGTAGAACAAAAAACAATAACAGAAACTTTTACAGCACTTAAGCCACAGACAAACATGTCCTTACCTTCTATCCAAACCCATATGAGTAATGTCAGACCTGATTCATCAGCGTGGCATTACAGGCTAAGCCAAAATACCAAACCAAATAAAAGCCAGGAAATCAAATAAAGAGGTTTGTTTGTGACCGTGGAGGGAACCCCCTGTATCTGGTGATCCCTGTGCTATTGATATCTGTCAAAACAACATTTCAGAAGAACCAGTTTTTTAATAGCACCCTCGCACCCACGCACACACACACACACACACACACACACACACACACACACACACACACACACACACACACAAACCTAACTTCCACTGCTCAACACACACGCGATGGCATACTCTCAACAATGACTCACAGCTAATACCTGACACTATTAAGCATTGTGAAACACTATCTGGGGTCCCCCTAAGAGTCACATATTGTCAGTCACTGTTTCCTCATATTTCGTGTTAATCCTTTCTTTAGACAAACACGCGATAAGAGAGGCCTCAAAAACACGCTAGTTATGTAAAATGCTATCTAAACATTCCATAAAGCAAACAGGTGTCTGGTATTGTTGCTGTGATCTTTCCCCTGTCTTGAAGATGAGAAATAAACCCTCGACGTGACGTGAATTGACGTGTGTGTGTGTGTGTGTAGGTGTGAGGAATGTATTTTTCCATCTAGAAAATTTTGAGCTGTTATGGTGTGGCCCTGCGCTCAGAGGCCTGCATCTGTCTGGACCAGCTCACAATATAAACTATAAAGTATAAACAAGCACAGGACCAGAGTCCTGGATTATGCTGAGTTTGACACTTGAGACCAAAAAGTTTAGACCTATGATCTTCCTTTTGCCTTTCCCGTTTGCGATTATAATCATACGATTGTATTTGGGTGTGGATCAAACTGGAGATGCCTGTGATTTGGGTTGTTTTTGGCATTGACGCTCCTATTTTTACAAGTCAGAACAAGTCCATTTATTTATAGAGCATGTTTAAAGAAAATTAAAGTAATGAGGCATTTTGCTGAGGAAACTCATTGCACTATGATCTCCAAATCCCCCAATAAGTGGAATTGTTTTTCAAACAGCCCTAGGATAAATACAAAAATCTACAAGTGCAAACAGTAGTCGTGTTTCCATCAATGTATTGTTAATGCGCATTTTGAAGTATCGCGTTAGAAAATGTTGAAATTCAAAAAAACGTCCTCAAATTCGCAAAAATGTTTTTGCGCTCGCTTGAGGTGGTTTTTGACTTTTTCGAAAAAGAGTTAATTATTATAATTGTAAGAAAAAAAGATATTGTTACGGACCCGGGAGAGAGGGGTAATATTCTGAGAAAAAACTCTAAGATTAAAGTCATTAATTTACGGAAAAAAAACTTGGATATTCTCTAAAATGAAGGTGGTAAATTTGGAATTGGAATTAATTACTTCTCTGCAATTTTCTGCTTTGCAAAGTCATTCAGTGGGCCTAATTGGACCCTTTGACGGGTTGGTTCTGGCCCATGGGCCGTATGTTTGACACCCCTGCACTGTACCCTAACCCTAACACCTTGATATTGTTGAAATATTGAGGAGATAAAATTATTGGTCTAAAATCACCTGTAAGCCTGAGTTAAAATTTGCAGATCTCTAAGCTCAATTTTGTGTGCTTCAGTCTTTTTTATTTCCTTTGTGCGACAATAATTACTTGGTGCCAGACAGTTGTAAACCTGAGTCAGATCCTCATTGCATCAGCAGCACTTCAGACTTTTGCTAAGAGACAGAAGGAGCTCCTGAAATAAGAAGATCCAGGTTTGTGATTGCAGCAGCAGGCCTCTCAACCAGCGCTCCATTCGCTCTCTCACACATGGACCACCTGGGTGATCTGTTTATGGAAGCCATCCCAGCTTCTGGCCCTGAGCACATTCGAGCTATTCATGCCTCTTTTGTTTAAAGAAAGTTAATTTATAAAGTCTCCTGCACAAGCAGTATGCAGATTAGAAACAGAGTGACTTGTCCAATCAGTCCAATGCTTTCAATCTGGACATAAGGCAGCTCAGTCCTATTACATAATCACCAGGACATTAAAGTCTTATTTCACTGTTTTGGATTAAATTATTCCTTTGGTGGATTACATATAAGAGGCATCTCCTAAATCTCTAGAAATCTCATAAAACCTTTCCATGCTCCCAGAGGAACATCATGTAAACTGATGTAAAAAAAAAACAACCCTAAGGAGCAGGTATTACGTGTGTGCGTTTCGTGCAAGGCCAAAGTGTTTCCACAGGTTAATTTGTAGGGAGCAGCTCCCGCTGTTATCACGCACTGCACAGCACTTTGTTTTGCCCCTGCCGTGAAAAGTGTTTTCCAGCTAACCCAAACACAGTCTATAGTAACAGTGATATTATCTACATGAGCACGCGGGGCCCACCTGTGGGGCTCTGACACAGCGAGGGAGATGTTTTACCTCGTCTGCACGAATGGGCCAGGAGCAGAGGAGGGAGGCAAGGGGGGGGCGTGTGGGAGCAAACACACGAAGAGAGGGGCGGGGGGCGTGACGGTGACTTTTTACAAGCTAACACGCATGATGCTGTTTGGGCAGGTTGAGCCTGCAGACTCACTGACTTTTCATCAGCTAGTTATTCTTCGCCTTAACGGCCACACTGTAATTAATCAGATGTCTGGGTTGGATAGGCACGCAAGGGCTGGGTTCAAGACCTTTTGTTTGGATAGATGCCTGGTCAGGTGTGTAGCTGTATAAATAGTTACCGCCTGTTTTCTCACAATGCCTTTCAGAGAAAGTTCAATTAGAGTGGTGTGGCAGCGACACAGCTCCTGACATGAATGAGCCAAACAGAGCCGTAATTATGGTTTTCTTCTTTTTTAGTATAATTGGAGATTATTGGTTTGAGTGTAGCAGAGGTGTACACCATTCACTGACACATGATTGTATTTATACGTCTTCTAATGTAACTGAAATGCTCTCATCTCAGCACTGGAACCAACAGTTTCTCCCAGCGAGACGCTCACTGTGGCCCAGCTGAGGGTCATTTGACTGAAATGCTTTGGGATACAATCACACTGCTGCATTATAATCCCATATTTACCCCGTTATCATACTGCTTACCCATGACTGCCCATTCCAGTCATCAAGCAGGTGCTGCAGTTTCTGCCTCTAAACTTTTTTTTCCTCCCCTCCATCCACCTGGCTGTCCCAATGGCCAAACCTGTTTCTCTGGCATGCAGGGGGAGTTTAATTGTAAAGAAAGAACATTCAAAGGCCAGATCTATTTCCAAATTAAACAGGAGAGTTGGGGATTGTGCCAAAAATCACACGAAAACGTATGCTCAAACAGCTTAACATTGTCAGCTGACACATGGGTGGCATTCATCCTAACTGATGATAAGGTTTTATTGGATGGATAAGCCTGGCATTATCTTTCTATTTAAATCAACAAATCCCCTGAAGAACCCATATTTAAGTAATAATTTGCTTATTGTCTGTTAATCCACTACCTGATATAGCTATTCCTTCATACCATAGAACTCCATTGTTAGCCAAAATCCACATACATATACATAAAAGAATAGAATAGAATTTGGGCACCCTGGATTTCTGGAAGTACAATAAAAGTCCCATTAATTTTTTCCATAGACAATGTTATGTGACTGACAGTTGAAGCACTTCTTTGGCTTGGATCAGCATGAAACTCTCCCGGTTAAATCATCAGTACAAACAAAGGAAAAAATGTGTAAAAAATAAAAAGATCAAGATAGAAGTTAAATGTGAGTCCCAAGATGCATTTCGGCAAAATAACAATACAATAATACATATTATGCGACACCGTCATACATGTTCTACTGTGTCTAACATTTTATATTATCTTAAATGGGGGCTGGGGTTTGCTGTGCAGCCATGCAGCTGCTGTTTGCTCCGGTGGATCAATGCAGGAGCGGAGGCAGGACACGTAATGACCCCACAGCCAGCTGGAGGAGATTAGGCCTCCACCCCAATGAAACTTCCGATCCTTAATGATAATAATTTACGAATTATCACCGGATCAATATTTAATAGCTCTTACTACAAACAGCAGCATCTGCCCAGGAGCCCAGGTTTCTAATTACCGCTGCAGTGAGCCATGTAAAGTCTACAAAGATCAAAAACAAATTTGATATTTGAGTTGGGGAATAAAAGGGTGAGTCAAGAGTTTCTCTACTTTGGGCTCGGGACCCACCAATGGGTCAGACAGACAGAGATGTGGTAGATTTCTGGACTGGCATACTGGTATTTCCTGTAGTGTTTGTAGTTATGATTTGGTTTGAAATCTATAATTTCTTCACAGTCCATTTGGAGCTGCCTCTCTGCACGTAGAAGTAAAATGCTGACGATTTGATGTCATGAAACTTTGTCACCCTCAAAAATGGGGTTGTAGAAAAGAAACGTTTGAGAAAATTGGAGGTACAAATTCAGTATAAATGCAGTATAAGCAAACAAAGCCCCACTGATCCAGTGACTGCAATGTTGAAATGACTGATGTGCCTTCCCTGATAAATGACCCATCTCAGCCTCTTTCTCTTGCTCATTTTCTCTGTGTGTGCCTCCTACAAGTCAAGATAGCCACTAAACTACACTAAGTGGCGACCTGATTAAGTGCTAATCAAAGTCTTCAAAGCTGGGTCTAGAAAAAATGTAGGTCAATCCAATCACTCCAGTGATTTAGTATTACACTTCAATAAAGTTAGTTGACTTCAAAGCATTATAGGCCGAACTATCCCAACTTTTTAGTCTTAAGTATAGGTCAAACCCCCCCCAACATTGGATCCTACATTTCCCATACTGCAAATCAAAAACCTCTTTCATTAGACCCTCCCTGACATGTAAATGATAAGGGCTTTCTAAATCCAAGCCCCCAGTTTGAAAAATCTGAGGTGTCCAAGCTTTGGTGAAGTCATCAGCGTCATTTTTCAGACATATCCATCCAGAAGACATTATAATACTCTCTGTGACGAGTAAACTGAATTTAATATGTGGAGTGCCCCTTTAAAATGCTGTACTACTGAAATATCTCAAGATAAGTAAAATATTCGCTTTAATCCACCATCTGTCTTTTCTTTTCTAAATGTTAGAAAACCCTTTTCAAAAATCCATTTAGAAAACGTAATTTATTGGCCCTTATGGCAACAATGTGAAACATTGCTTCATGCTACATTCATAGTCATGTACTCTGTAATGTACTGAATGACCAGCAAAATGTTACGTATTTCTTAAAGAAGCTAAAAAATCCACAATGTAGGTCTGTGATAGTCCTTTTTAAAATGGTAAATTGTGGTAATACATACTGGTGAGAAACAGGGGATCTAAATATAACCCAAGGACTGATGTTGTCAATCAGCTAGGTGTTTGTTGGGGTTGTCTGTGGTTATGACTCCTTGGTAACTGCTAAAACTCACTGCTATGTTTGCAGTTAAAGCCCTCGAGCTAGATGTTCCACCTCTCAATCAAAGAAATAAGAGGGGCGGTTGAGGTTCAGACTGTGCAGAAATAGCGCTACGGAGCCCCGCGGTAGGTTGAGAGGCAGGCGAAGCATCTCGTGCAAACCACTATGCGTGAGTAGAGTGTTTGAATCCTATTTCAAGTTTAGACAGAAAAGGGCTGAACGGCTGCCAGGTAAACAGTGCAGCGCAGGTACTGATTTGGCCCTGTGTTTATGCTTACACAAAAACAGCCTACAGCACTGCTGAATGGAGGTAGGTCCTATCAGCTGCAGCGATAAAGCAAGGTGTCTATGGCTAAGATCAATCATTGCTTCTTTTTCTTCTTTATCCACCCCCCTCACCCTCCCACCCCCTACCCTTCCTCCACGCCTCCCAGCTCGGCATGCGAGGGGACTCTAGCGTGTGAAGAGCTGAATTGGATCATAGCGGCAGATAGGGCAGGTATTGAGCCTGTGTTGCCCGCATGGCAGAGGTTCATTGACAGACACGCACTAACAGTAACATTTTACAGGCAGCATTAAGGGGTGCACTCAGGTCTGCTTTTACCATGACAGTGTTTTGTTTTGTGTTTCTGTAGACTGCAGACCACCATTTGATCTCAGGTTTTTGGAGAATCTGTTCAACGTCCCCAGAAGTGTTCAGGTGATGGTGTAGACTTTGGGCTGTGCGATGTCAAGGATAACAGTAGGCATACATATATGCACACTCACATATACTGTTCATGCAGAGTTAGGAAAATGCTTAGAAAAAGTGGTGTGACCATCCAAGAGGCACCTCTTCCGTGTTAGGATTCATTTTTATCCTACGGTCATGTCCCAGTGTGGCAGTTTGTCTGACCAAAGGACACTGGGGGTCTAGGGGGTCATTTGAAGACCAAAGGGGTACATGTAGATATTGAATGGGCACTTAGGGACGAGAAAAGGGTGGCATTTTAGCAAACCAAATTGGCCTTTAAGCTGAGCAAAGGTGCATTTAAGTCAACCAGAGGGGCATGTGGTTTAACCAGAAGCTAGTCTGGATCAACAGAAGTACATTTCCAGAATAACGCCTGACATCCGGAGCGATGTCAGGTGCGGGGATTGCTGTGGACAAAGTACACAAGGCAATACACTGGTATGCAGGATGCAAATATTCCACCAAAATAAGTTCCTTCCCGAGACCATTTTGCAGAGCTGTCCGGAACTTAGCGCCGACAAAGGTTGGTTGAAAGAAATGCAAACAACCCAAAGCATTTGTTTCTCCTATCCTAAAACGTATCAGTAGTGTAGCCAAACCTTACTCCACAGCACTGTGGAAATCTGGCAATGCGAGACCAAACCAGAAGCAAACTTTGGGTCAAAATGGTCACTTAGAGACCAAAGAAGCTCTTTTGCTGACCAGACATGCGCAAACAGAGCTGCACTTAAGCTAACCAGATGGGCCAATGGGCTGACCATTGGGGAAATAGCACCAACAACAGCTGCAGTGAGCTGACCAGAGGGAAACTTGAGGGGTATTATGGTTGAATACATGGGCACTTGCGCCAACCAGAGCTCCACTTGAGGTAAGCAGAGGGGCACTTTGACTGATCAGAGGGATTCTTGGGTTTACCTCAGGGCCCTTTTGGGCTGATCATTGAGGAAACTTGCACCAACCAGTGCTGCACTTGGGGACTTAAGATGCATTTGAAAATAAGACTTTGCACATGTCAGAGGACCCACATGCCCCACTGATGTGACATCAGAGCAACAAGTTTCCAGTTAGTGGAGACATGTCCTGGTTTAAAGTTTATTTTTATTTTTAAAGACCCTCTTTGCATGCTACTGGTTAGAAGTGTAAATATATATTGCATGTATTAGGCAATAAGATACAGGGGGGACCCAGAACAGAATTACATCACTACCTTTGCATGTGATTGAGTTCCTGGCGGTGCCAGGCTGCCTTTCACCTCTGCTTCACCTGTACTTCACCTCTTTCCTTAATTACTTTAATTATACCCTTGTTGGCTCCGTTTATTTATATGTATCTATTATTTTTTTCTCTCTGTTGGTCTGGCAGGGTGTGAGCACCTCAGGTAAGAATGCAGGAGAACCCAAAATAGCAACATGGGGCTGCCAACTGACTGCAGGATATGCCGCTTCATTTTATCAGATTTCATTTATTAATCGCTGACACAGAAGCAGCATAGATTTACGCTTATTAAATCACACTGACTCTGTGAGTCACTGTATTTATTTGTGTGTGTGTGTGTGTGTGTGTGTGTGTGTGTGTGTGTGTGTGTGTGTGTGTGTGTGTGTGTGTGTGTGTGTGTGTGTGTGTGTGTGTGAGGTATCCAACAATAAAAACTTGTATGCTACAGGCAGCATTGCTTATGAGTGCATTCAATACGTAAAGTTCTTGCATTATGTATCAAAACAGCTTCGTGGGAACTTTTGTTTGTCACTGTTAAGTGTTCAGGTGTTCCTCTGATTACATGGACTAGGCACCCCCCCCACACCATGTATCTTCCAAAACACAAAGGTATGATTCTAGAGAAGCGCAACAAAGCTGGCAGCAAACGTTTAGAGGGCCGCATTGTTGCATAATAACAGTAATCACCGTTCAAAGAATAAACTAGATGGAATGTATGAGTCTTACTCTTCTATTTGGCCGAAGCACATGCACAATCTCACACACTTTCACACCCACACCTGAGCAGACGCACAGAGGCAGGCAACCATACACCCCCATACACAAACCCCTGTGCTGGTGCCTACAGTGCTGAGTGCAGGAATGATTGGAATTGATGTGGAATGTCTCATCTTTTGGTTGGCTGTGAAGTAGACACATTGCCGTACCCAGCTTTGCGCCCAAACCAAGCATGTCGACTATCAGCGGCCTCTGTCAAAGACTAAATCTTCGGCAGGGAATCTTGGGAATCTCAGTTACGCAGCGCTTCTTGTTGCCGTTCCTCCCTGCCCTGCCAACCCACAGCCCGCACTTTGTTTATACAAAGCCATGGGCGCTGGACACCCTTCACTCACAGAAAAGAAAGAAAACAAAGATGAGATAAAGGTAAGAAGTCAGCCACAGACATGCAGACAAGGGTTAGCGTGTGAGTGCAGACCGTCGCAGAGGTGGGGCTTTTTTCTAGCTAGGAAGGATTCACCAGATGAATTTACATTACTGGAATTCCACTCATGTCAGCATTTAAAAGAGCTTTCTCCTCTTGCTCAAAGGAGACACTTTAAATCTCAATAGGTGAGCTAAAACAACAAGGTGCCAATTTTAGGAGAGATACTTAACAGGTCATATAAACCTGAAGTGTTTCTCCAGAGCAGAGTTGACTCTTTTGACCTCAATTATCTTGCAATTAAAGTAATTGTACTACATTATATATATATATATATATATATATATATATATATATATATATATATATATATATATATATATATATATATCATTTTCCATTATAACCTAAAGGTAAAAGATGGTCCTGTCCTTCTCAAATGATGCAATGTTCTGAAATAAGCCCAAATATCCAGGGAGGAATGATAATACGATACTTTATTCATCCCTATGGGGAAATTGTCTTTCCACTTCTGATTTCAAATTGCCATGTGGAAGATTAAAACTGAAAACAGGTGTGCTGCCTTTCACACCAAATTATTTCAGCGCAGGTGTGTGTAGCCATCTTGGCAGAGTACCTGAAATCAAATACAGCCTCATCACACTCCTGCAAAGAAGAAAATACACGCAGGCACACCTACCACCAACACCGCGGTGTAAAATTCTCTTTTTGCCTTGCCAGAGTGTTGCACAGTGGCGGTGATAATGATAGCACATATGCCGCTGCTTTCTCCAGCCCTGGTTTTAGGCTCACAGCGGTCGCCCTCCTGAGTTTCAACAAAAAATGTTTTGGCTTCAGCTCTCCAGCTACTGCAGCAATGTCCCGGTGAGAGCGGGAAGCAATTTCCAAAATCTAAATTTGATTAGAGGATGTCTGACGACCTTTTGTTTCTCTGACATCCTTTCTCCCATCACAACTACAGAGTTTCAGATATCAAAACTAAGTCCAGACTTAAAATTTCATGATGTACTTGTGTTCCTTAAGATTTTAAGGCAAAGCACGTCCATAACCTTCAATTTACTGAGAAATGTCAGGATTGCACAGTTAAACACTAACAAGTATCTATGTTTAGATTGAGTAGCAAAGCAGTAGCGTGATGTATTTGTACCACCACCCAAAGTCTTCAAAAGGGCGGTAATCAGAAGGGAGATAGTACAAAACATCAGACTTTGACACTGGAGACCAAAGTTCATGTTCTCTCTCCGACAGTTTCCAAGATAATATTTTCCTTAGCTAAATTTGAGTTGCCTGAACTTGAAAAAAAACGAGTGTCTTTGTCCAACAATGGAAGCACTAGATCAGGACCATAGCTTCCACTGAGGTCCTTAGTATTTTTGATTTGGAGGTTTTAGTAACCCTAAGGAAGTTAAAACTGCACAGTTTGGCTGATTTGGGACTTTTAGGCCATCCATCCATTAAACACATCCTCATACCTAAACAACAACATAGATTGATTTCCAACGACTCCCAAAATGACACACATGACCGGTTTCTTTACTGTTGCATGGTGGCAGTTTAATCATGTGGCTGTAATGATGTCACCGTTCTATTTAACGTAACAGGCGCAGCTTTAAACACGTAGTAAACATTGTGAAATGGAACTAGTTAAGTTTAGGCAACAAAAATACTTAGGGTTAGTAATTTATTATTATTATTATTATTATTATTATTATTATTATTATTATTATTATTATATATTCATTTAGGGACGTCATTGCGTCTTGGACTAAAACTTGGTTAATTTCAAACTGACAGTTGACTTATGGTTTCACATGGGACGCGAGCCCCAGTCTCCTGAGTGAAAGGCGATCTCATACTTTGTCGCCTCACTTTCTTCTTTGCTCTCGCAATAATTACTTCAGCCATGAGAGATCGCAGCTTAACAAGAAACGTAACGTGTGGTCGTTATGAGCTGTTTGCATAATCGACCCATCCAGTCGTTTTCTGGGTGAGGATGGGCTGTTCTATTAGATATACTTGCTTATCCTTTAGAGGATCAACTTAGTAGAATAAATAAAGGATTCAGTATTTCTGTCCAGACCTTGGCTTCTGCAATTAACAGCCCACTAAAGACGCATTCAAATGATGCGTTATACATTTTTGACAAAACAATCCCAACTCAAAGTCCAACTACTAGCTTTGTCCAGAGTGTTCAAACACAGCCCATGGTCCTCATCAGAGGATGGATCTGCTGATATGATTTCCCTATAATACTTTTAACACCTACTTAACTTTAAACAGCCAATGTCAACAGATCCATCGTTGTGACAACTGCGCAAACTGTGATATGGTTGAAAACCATTGGAAAAGCGCTATTTCCAAGATCAAGAATTAAAAATTTGACATGTTTTTTTTTCAATCAGAAGGCCTTAGATTGATTGCTTCAGACATGCATGTGCACGTTAACATGAGGGACTAAATACTAATTGCTCCCACTGATTAGTCAGAGTGAACATTAACAACAGCCCACAGTTAACTGACTCAGATAATGGAACTCATTACAGTTAAGCACACATATCTGTTCCATTTCTTCTCCCAGTACAGTGAACAGCGACAACTGACAGTTTAAAAAAAAGAGCTATCATCAGGCCTTTCATTAACAGGACTGGAAAAACAGACACAGACTCCAACTCCATGTAATTAATCTATTTACCCTGATGCTATTGCTTTCCCACACATACACACCAACAGCTCTGGGTACTCTGAGATCTTTAATCGTGCTTGTCATGTACACCCAAGCTGATAATTAGGTGATAAAATTAAACATGTAGACACACAAACTGCTCAAGATGCCAACCAGAGATTCATATCTCTGTCAGAAACAGAAACAGATTGGCAGTTTACAGTAACCTTATCTTATATCCTATGGTATCATTGTGAAATTCTTCATTACTGTATGGGTCTTTCATGTGGTTTTTGTTTAGCATAATACCGAAATTCATTACAGGATCACAATGAATCTTCACATTCATATGTGTACAGTGGACAGAGCTGAACTTACAGTAAGTTGTTCATGTCTCAGCAAAGTCCGAGCAGCTGAGAAGGAGGAGTGCCGGGGAAGACAGTTTAATGATTATTACTGGCCTGAGGCCAAGCTCATAACTCATGTTAAGTCTCCAACCTCTTTCTGCACCATTGACTGGCTGTGAGCTGTTGACAGCAGAAGAGTTAGTGGGACAAACAGACACTTACTTTACAGGTGTCAGGGACGTCCGTTTACTTAAAACCTGTTAGAGATGCTACACTCCTTACAAATATTAGCTATTTGTCTATAATTGACTCATCTGCAGACAAATGTGACCTGGCATTGATTTATGGCTCATATATTAATTGGTCGCCAGGATGAAACTGGATAAGTCACCAAAACCTGTGTTGCACAAAGTTTAAAAGACTGATGGTCCGAAACTAAGTCAGCAGTATGGGGCGCGCCACAGAAGTGCAAAGTCTTAATGGTCTCGATTTGTTTTTTAAGTTTGCCCATGGAAAGGAAACTGTGCTAACACACTTTTTTAATCAAACTGAGTTACTGTTATTTTATTTGCTGCAGTTATTTAGTTGTTTCTTTTGAGATTGTAAAACTGGTGTTAGTACTTTTGCAAGCAGATACATTAGTTACTTATAGTTTCCCGTTTTCAGCTAAATTTGTTGTATCACTTTATATAAAATCGCAGTATTGCCATCCATGCTCAGTGTTATAGTATTACTTACGGCCTGCTTGCAGCAGCAACCCTCATTCAGGAGAACTCTTTAAACACTTTAAAGCCACAACGTGTAGAATTTCTATTGTGGTAGTATAATTGTTTTATCAAATTTTTCTGATGGCAGAAATTTTATTTGAAGAAAAAAAAAAAAAAATAAAATAACGTGAACATGCAGTAAGAATTTACAGTTTTCGTGTGGATTTCATAAACTGCAATCACACAATTCCTATGCTGTCTGTCTGATGCGTCCACCAGGAAGCGCCAACGTTGGAAATGGTTTTAATATTTAAATTAGTAGATTTGACTTTACTTTTTTAGACATTTTGATTTGTATTTAATGAGTAACATGTTAAAGTATGAAACATTTGGAAATGGAATTCAAAGAAGCAGAGACTGATTAGTTGAATTTATTTTGTGTTGAATTTGCAGGGGTACCTAATAAACTGGTAGCTCAAAAAGCCAAAAGGGACAGGCAGAGAGTAGACCTGCAGCCTCACATGGGAAATTATCACCAGCCTCCACTGCAATAATAAAGAAATAGGAACACAAAATATCTTGTTCCGGCCCTGGCTCTCATTAAACAGTATGAGATTGGAACTGACCTAACTTATGCTATGAGACGACCCAGGTGTTCTAATTGTACAAAAGTAAATGACACTTTTTCTTTATATTAAAACTAAATCCAAAATATACTAATAATAATCCAACTTTAAGCCCATGAAACTCAAATAAAGCAAATAAGATATTCACAAAACGTTCACTCTCTATTTGCATCACCGGTTCCAACGCAGAGCGATTCGCCTATTTTCAGGCTTCTGCTGCTTCAGTGCTTCTTTGCATGCAGGTGCGATGGTCCTCTAAACTTTACATCACCTCTCAGGCTTTCTGTTTTATGTATCCCCTCAACCCTCTTGCTTAACCTGAGAGCTAACATGTCATTCATTGTGCGTTACGGTGAAACTCATCCAAACCCATCTCTTATTTCGTTAAGTGCGTCCGCGTTACTTTCCCGTTCCGCCGGAGCGCCGATGGAGGGAGGAGCAGGTGGAAGTGAACAGCAGTAACTTGTCTACTTCTCCATTTATTCTGCTCCGCTTTTACTGTCAATCCAGTGTTTTTATGGTTAATGTACATCTTTTTCAACACTGCCCCAAGGGGCTTTGCTGTTGTGATTACTCGGCACGTTTCCCCACCGAACAACCTAAAATCTAATTCTCTATATCGCAGTTTTTCCCCATAAGAAGCGATTAAAGAGAGAAGACATAATAAACCAAGGAAAATGAATTTGAACTACCGGTAATTTGACTTTTGAACTACCGTTAATTTTAATGCACTTTCACTGAGCCTGAAATCCAGACAGAAAAAGAACAAAAAACATGTTTTGCCACAAAATCTAGTTCAGGAAAAGTTATAAAACTGTGATATGTACAGTAAATGCTATTGTGTCTAATCGTGTGTGTGCTAAACCTTTTGAAAAATAAAGGATAGATAGATAGATAGATAGATAGATAGATAGATAGATAGATAGATAGATAGATAGATAGATAGATAGATAGATAGATAGATAGATAGATAGATAGATAGATAGATAGATAGATAGATAGATAGATAAACTTGGTTGCATCTCAGACTAATTATTTTCATAGTACCTGCCCTCTCTCACTTCCCTCCCTCACTGTTTTTTTCCTCTTTCTTGGCGTGGCACGGTAGCGTCCAATTGTAAACACACGCTAAATCATTCAATCGCTTCAATGGATTGGGGCTGGAAACCCCGCCTGTGGGCCGTCCCTTGCCGAGGCATTACATTATAACAAGACAAGCGTGTCTCCGTAGATAGTTCTGTTTTCTGCTGCTCTAGACTGAGACGCAGGGTGCCTCCAACGCTTACGACGAGCCTCTTCAACACACAAACACAGAGAGACATTCCTGCTGTCGGGACTGCTACACCTGCTCTGCTGCGCGGCTGAGACACTTAAAGGGAGAAGATCATCCTTTTTTTTTTGGGAAAACAAAAATGAAACTTGAAGTTTTCTCCGCGCACCACTTCGCGCAGAAGCCGCTGGAGTTGTGCATGGACCCAGAGGGGGGAGTCCCGTCTCCTCTATCCGGAGACGAGCTGGGGTCGGACGGGGACTGCGTGGCCAACAGCCCGGCACCTGTCGCCCAGAGCGGCGACAGCAGCAAGGGGAAGCCGTACACCCGCAGACCCAAACCCCCTTACTCCTATATCGCTCTCATCGCCATGGCAATCCGGGAGTCCAGCAGCGGCCGCCTCACTCTGGCAGAAATCAACGACTACCTGATGAAGAAGTTCCCGTTTTTCCGCGGCAGCTACACCGGCTGGAGGAACTCCGTGCGCCACAACCTGTCACTCAACGACTGCTTCCTCAAAGTTCTGCGGGACCCGTCCAGGCCCTGGGGCAAGGACAACTACTGGATGCTCAACCCGCACAGCGAGTACACCTTCGCTGACGGAGTGTTCCGCCGCAGGAGGAAGCGCATCGGCAAGAGGTCTGCTAAAGAGAGGGAGAGCCCAGAGATCCTCAGCGAGGACACCCGCCTCCCTGTCCCGGAGGAGAGAGTGGGGGCCAAGTTCTCGAGCTCCTTCGCCATCGACAGCATCCTCAGCACACCCTTCATACGGAGGGAGGACAGCCACGTTGAGGCAGAAACCCACGCCCCCCGGATCTACTGGTCCCCAGGGGCCCACTTACTGCCTTACACTCTGAGCTACCCGGCTCAGCACACGTACCTGTCAGAGGGTGCGTACAGCAGCACAGAGCCCAGCAGGGATGCACTCACATACCTCCAGCAGACAGCACCGGGCATGGTCGCACCTGAGGCCGGTCTCCACGTGCTCAACATGTCCAACAAGGCGCGAGGTTTCCATATAGACTCCTTGCTCTCATAAAGCACCCGGACTGCTGTCAGACTTGTATGTTTTGACCCATGATGTGCACTTTTGTGACCGCTCTTAGCTTCCAGTGCTTTAGCTGTTTAACTGTTTGGGACTCTGTCTGTAGTGAACGTCATTCTGCAGTGAAACAAAACAAAGGACGTGTTGTCAATGTAAATCTAATCTGTGTGGTGACACAGCAAATAGATGCTGTCATTGTGTGTGTGTGTGTGTGTGTGTGTGTGTGTGTGTGTGTGTGTGTGTGTGTGTGTGTGTGTGTGTGTGTGTGTGTGCGTGTCTTCATGCACCCATGGTTCATTGGTCATTTCCACTGTATGACGGCAACCAAGCGCCATGTAAAAAAAACAAAAAAACTATTCATCTATTTATATTTTCATGTTTTGTATGACCTGCTGTATAAAATATTGTTGTATATAAAAGAAATGTTGACTGAGCTGCTTTGAGAATGACGTGGCTGCACTAGAAACGCATGGAAATGCCCGATGTTTTCCTAAGATTGATTCATGCATGCCTGGTATTTTTATGAATAAAAAACGTGAAACAATGGGACCCTGGTGTTGAATGAGTTGTTCATTATACGGATATGAAAGGGAGAGGGTGTTTGAGCGGAGCAGGTGTGCAGAGCAGTGGGGGCGGGAGGGAATGGGCCTGACACCTGTTCAACAGGAGAGAAACCTGCGGTAGATTTGACTGTAAAGGCAAAGAAAGGAGTGGGTTGTTGGTCTCATAATCTGTTACATTTTTTTTTTTTTTTTATTAAAATGTCTAAATATTAGCCAGTAGTAGCTTATTTAAATGGCAAAAAAAGACAGTCAGTCTTGATATATTCAAATCGAGGCAACAACCACAGAAATAAATAAACATATCAAATATTTAAGAGTAAACATAAAAAACACTGTTGTTATAATTATTATTTTGTGTTTTTCAGTGTGTCATGCACATACATGACAAGCCAACATGGACTCATAAGACTCCTGTCGCAGTGGTGAAACATTTGTCAGACAATAACATAACTTCTTAATATAATATTTCAAATAAAGCACTTTGTCTCAGGCTCTGCAAATAAAAACCTGCCACAAAAAAATGTCCAGAAGGACGTTTTACTAACATTATTATTATTGTTGTTGTTGTAATTATTATATTTGGATCTAATTTTATATAGACAGCCCATTCATATTGATACGTTTACTGTTTCGTCAAAATAACAATATGAAATATGCCACACAATGTTTACTAAAAATATGAAAATGATTTGATGCATGCAATCAGTTCTACATGATTGTGAGTAGGGATAACAGTTTTTCACAAACTGATAATAACCAAGAGACACAACAAAGTCGTTTACTCATCGTAAAAGAAAACACTCCATTTTTTTCCGCCATCAAAACTCAACTATCTATGATTATTTGTCATAGATGTCGGCCAGATGTTCAGATTCATATGCACACACGATATTATTTTCAACAGTATGGCACACTGTCCTGCAGGCTGTTTACTGCTCGTGTCCGGAGGAGGCTGCAGTTGCTCTCCGCGGTCCTGAAACAGACCCCAGACTCATCTGCGGTTGGTCCAGTGACGACACACATTCGTGTAAAATCTCCAAATAATATTATTCGCTTAAGTTCAATATAAAGATGAGAAAACACTTTGTTTTGACTCCGGCACACAGTTTTCCTAAAATAAAGTTAAAGTTCCAATTTTCATAATGACCTGCGGTCATTCTGGTGTGCACTGTTTTGGTTACATTAAATAAAAAAACTTTCAGTCTGAGAGTTTTCCTCAAAAAATATATACCTACTCAGTAAAAAGCTCATTTTTTTTCCTCCATATTATGTAATCACAAAACCAGAAGAATAATACCACAAAAATGAGATGTCATTTTCAGAACTGTAACCAGACTGATGCCACTGTATTACAAAAGGTTTGTTATTTGTTTATTTGTTTCGAAATGTAATGTAAAGCGAGTTTTAATACTATTCAAAATAACAGATCCTCTATACCTAAAATATGTTAAATGACTAAATTCAAGTAAGTTTTGGAACCTGATGTTGGAGTTTTGGACATGAGCTCTTCGGATGCAGGTGCATGAGTCAAAACCAATCTGCACAATTCACATTAAATATCCTGTATTTTTGTCACTGCCGTCATCTCAGTATTTGACCATGTTGACCCTTGGGCTACAACTCTGATCAGGCCTGCACTGTACCTCTCACGCGTCCCTACTGATCGTTATGCACATAGCCAGTACATAATGCTGAGGCTGTGTGCAGAGCGCGCAGAGCAGTCTGACAGGTGACAGGTGAGACTTGCTCCTGTTTTCAGGGACAATGCTGCTACCTGCAGGTGAAACGCCGGAACAGCACACCTGTCTGATCTTAGTGTCACTGCATTGTTAACATCCTTGTTGTCATGACGCGCATCCTTTATATTTGTAAACAGCCTTTCTCTGTATTTAGATTTCCACCAGTGCCTGTCTCGACCCGGTCCACATTATCATGTTGCCTGAGCAGGAACTCAGGTCTGGCTGCCAAGGAATAAGGCCCACAGTGTTATGAAACCAAACTTTAAGTCAGGCACAATGTTAGGAAGTCCAAACAGTCTGTCACTCCGGCAAACTGAACCGCGCCTGACCTCCCAGAGTCCCGGACAGGCAGCTCCAAAGCTCCCGACACCGCCACAGGAAACGCAGGCGGAGAAAACCCCGAGCAGCCGAAAGAATATTAGATTACCGTTAAAAGGAGCTGAACTCAGTGTTTGTTATTGTTTTATTTAATGAATTATGTTTATTACAGGGCAATATAATATAAAAAGGGCAATCAAAACATGGGGCATTTAAGACAACCCTAATTATTATTACGTTGTGTTTGCGTATTATATTGGGGGGGAAAAACGTATTTCTAAATATTTGTTGGTTATTTTTTTGTGAGAAATAGAGGACCCTTATCATTTTTTTATGTAATATACTTCATTTAAATATAGTCTAATTGTAGGCCGTGAACATTTTATTTCAAAATGGCCTGAAATAGGTTACCCGAGGTTAGACAGCCCGACAAACGTTCTCTCAAAATCTTATCTACCTAATATGTCACGGAGGATAAACAATGTATTTCAGCCTAAACATGAAAACAAACAGAAGGCCTTATTGTGTCGGCATTAGGCTCATATGGGCCTCCAGCCGTGACTGTATTCCAAAGGTAAACGCTCCTATCAAAAACACCTCTGAATAGCTTACGTGTTGGCCGCTGGTCACTTATTATTTCCAAAAGGCTAAATAAGGAGCTCGTATAATCTCGGTGCGTAAAAGCAGCCGGAGCGTCGTCTTCAAAGCGCTCCCAGAACAAAGATTCCCTCTGCAAGCCGAGGCATCCTGATCACGGCGGGGGTCATAAGTTTTGATGTTGCAGGAAATTTCTGGGGCTGTAAAGCTCCTCCAAACTGCTGTGTGTGTGTGTGTGTGTGTGTGTGTGTGTGTGTGTGTGTGTGTGTGTGTGTGTGTGTGTGTGTGTGTGTGCGCGCGCGTCTGTGCGTCTGTGCGTGTGTCATGGTGGAAAATTATTTTAACCACACATCCTTTGTTGTGCAAAGTGCAAAGGTTATTGTTGCTGGTTATTGTTTGGAAAATCGTCCAAGCTATATCTTAATTTCAAAAGGTTGTGTCGGCAAACACGTGCACAGACACAGATTTGAGTGTGTGAAATAAAGTTTAAAAATTGGAACTATGTTTATTTTCTGCGAAGTTTCCACTCGTGGTGTTGAGGTTTGTTTAATCTCCTACAAACATCATCATCATGGGCCTCTGGGAAAGAAATGACGCTATCAAATGTTCATACAATTACGCTGAAATATTATCTATGCATGGCCAGAAATTAAAAAGCATAATAAAAAAGAAATCGTGACAAACATGCGCACAACACATCCAAAAAGCTCTCGGTTTAGCGACAACCACATAACTTGATGCTTTTTTCTTCTTCAATGATCTCCGTCGCAGCACGGATGTTGATATTACCTTTATGTGATATATAACTCCATCATGTTGGACAAATCTGTGTCTGATGTCTCCGTAGGGGAGGAAACTGTCGACGCCCGCTCGCCTAATTTCGCTTTTCTCTCTCTAATGAACGTGGGGCCCATGGGACCGGCTCTGGCCCGGGGCGGTAAGCTGACACTGGCGCGCTGTGTGTGGTATCCAGGGCCGGGCTTGATGGAAAAAGCCTGCTTCCACTCATGTCAAAGTCATTTACTCAGAGCAACCCCCCGCTTACACACGCACGGCAAAGACCACCACCTCTCCATCTCTCACACTCCTCGACCCAGCCCGGCACCGCGACAGTTTGTTTTTGTTATCCTCTGGACCAGTTTGGGAGGAAATTATGAGCAAAACAATACAAATAATACAAGTTGGTGCGTTTTTTATTGCTCCACAGCGATGCGTTAGGGTATCATTTGGCGCAGATATCATGTAGGCCCAAGTGAATGTTTAGGCTCATCATTGTTTCAATTGCAAGCTGGACCTTTTGCATATATTGTGGAGGTTTATTCGTGTCAGGAAAATGTATGATCTGTGGCACATCGGGCTGAAATCACAACTTCATACATGCAGGACCAGAGGGGGAAAAAGCTCGTTTTTTAGCTTGTGCGTCTGGCGCTGTTGATTGGGATGTCTGGGGGGAGGTTTGATAGATGGCTTAATTGCGTGTAGTCCGAACTTGGAGCGAGGGGGTGGGAGGGTAAGAAAGAAGACGAGGAAAGAACGAGGGGCTTTAATGTTGTTGAGAACGGTAAGTGGACTTGGGCCAGATTTGGCAAGAGGGTTGAGGGGGGGTGGCTCTACATTCGTCACTGATTTCAGGGAGATTTGCAGACGCACAGTGCGGATGAGGAGAAGGGGTGGGGGGCTCTCGCAGAGGGAAGAAAGATTTATGAAATGATAGGTGGTCGAGCTTTGTTTGGCTGGACTTTTGCGCTCAATAAGTCGAGTTTTTTTGTGTTTCCTCCACTTGAGGGATTATTAACGCGGTCGATGGCCACCCGGCGCGCCACACAGCACCACTTAGCGCCGTTGTGACACCCAGTGGAGCCCCCGTGTCGAGCTAAAGCCCTGGACACTCAGTCTCCAGTGGATAACCAGCTCCCCCCACTCTCTCTTCCTCTTCCTCTCTCTGTCAGTGCGTACTCGCCGTGCGTTCTGCATGCGTCAAGGGAGCACCGTGCGTAACTGGAGAGTCGTGCGTAACTGGAGACAGATTTCACTCCATTTTGCGCTGGGATTCTGAGGGCCACTGGCGGTGTAACGCTCACTTGCAAGGACACTGACCGCTGGATCCCGATTTATTTCTCTTTTGAAACATTTCACGGCTCGTCTTTTCTCCCTCCCTCTCTTCACTCTACGCCAGTCGTACGTCAGAGCTGACATGACGACCGAGACCCCTCAGCAGCAGCTGGACCCTCCGCCTCCTCTGAGATCCAGCCCGGCGTCCGGCGCCCTGCACCCCGCCATGCTGAGCCCACAAGCCGGAACAGAAAGTTCGTCCACCGCCATTAAAGGAAAGAAGACGAGCTCCGGTTTACGGCGACCGGAAAAGCCGCCGTACTCCTACATCGCTCTCATCGTTATGGCAATACAGAGCTCCCCCACCAAACGACTGACACTCAGTGAGATCTACCAGTTCCTCCAGGCTCGCTTCCCATTCTTCAGGGGCTCATATCAGGGCTGGAAGAACTCGGTCCGGCATAATCTTTCGCTGAACGAGTGCTTCATCAAGCTGCCCAAAGGGCTGGGCAGGCCGGGGAAAGGCCACTACTGGACCATCGATCCGGGCAGTGAGTTCATGTTTGAGGAAGGCTCGTTTCGTCGCAGACCCAGAGGCTTCAGAAGAAAATGTCAAGCTCTGAAGCCCATGTATCGGATGATGAACGGCATAGGCTTCGGTACCTCCATTCTCCCGCAGAGTTTTGACTTTCAAGCTCCATCCGCCACTCTCGCCTGTCACGGCAACAGCTACAACTTGGACATGATGAGCAATTCAATGGCCGGGGGATACGACGGGCTAAGCAGCGGCCACCACGTACCACACATGTCCCCGAGCCCCGGCTCCACATACATGGCGAGCTGTCCTGTGCCGTCTAACGGGGAGTACGGACCGGACAGCAGCAGCAGCCCCGTCCCGTCCTCTCCAGCCATGGCCAGCGCGCTGGACGGCCACTCCCCGTACGCCAGTACATCCGCACACTGGGCGTCCTCCGGTGGGTCCCCCTACATCAAACAGCAGCCTATAACCTCCAGCAGCCCCGCATCCTCTGGTTTACACTCCGGCATGTCGCCTTACTCCCTGGAGCAGAGCTATCTTCACCAGAACGGCAGGGACAGCCACAGCACCGACATATCAGGTACTACAAACTCACGTAGGCCTATGGCTCACACTGGGAAAGGCGAGCCCCGTGTAATATTTTGGGGGGTTATCATAAAAATAAATTAATAAAAACACATAATAATCCTCACAGCATGTCCACCTCACATGCTAAATTGTGTTTCCATGTGCAGCAGAGGCATGTGACAAATTCTTGAAGGAGTCAAAACTCAGTTATGAAATTATATATTTTATAAATATAACTAATAAAATCAGGATTGCCGTGTTTATTTTTAAGAAAAACGATGCCAAAGGGGAGTTTACATAACCTATTCGTGCAAGGCGAGTAATACAAATAAAAATATCATTTAGTACTATTCATTTTAATGATATAGTTTAATTATACTTGACTCTAAATTATTTCCGTCGGAGTGTTTCCTAAGCTCGGACGTAGTGGGTGACACAATCTTTTATCAATTGTTTAACTATTTTGATTGAATAATAAAGTTAAATTGAATGTTAATTGAAAAAATACAACACACCCAAGACCATGTACTGACCTGAAGACTTGTTCAGTTCAATTTTGTTGTAGTTTTCAAAATGTTTTTGAGGCCAATACATAATGAATATATTTAGATTCTAGGAGCTAAATGTGTAATGTATGTCTCTTTAATCCACAGTCTGCAGGATTTTCTAAATCAAATCTATTCGGTACAAGTGTTCACGGGATATTTTCGCTAATAAAAAGATTAAGAAAAACAGCTATTTTGTGATCGCGTTCTTAATTCACCTCCCCAGTTCACGCTCATTTGCTTTAACATAACACACTGAGGCTTTACTAAAGTCTGGGGATTTCACCGAGGCGAGTAACCCATGCTGGAGCCCGAAAGGGTCCCAGAGGTTAACTAAACAAAACTGTGCAGGTCGGACCACACCGGCGGAGGATACCACCAGAGACGGAAGGCCTTGTTAAACTTTACGCAGCGTCCTAATTGAGCCTGTACGGGGGATAAATGTGTTGGACTGCGCAGTGCAGGGTCGCTAACTGCACTGTCAGTCAGAGAGGCATGTGTGTGCGTGTGTGTGTGTGTGTTGTCTGTGAAAACGGGCGCAGGGCAGCGAGCTGTGGCCCGGAGGATAAAGCCTGCTGTCTTCCCCTGGAAAACAGTCACATCTGGAGTCCTTATGACCTGGACGAAGCCACAGCCTCTCTATTTATTTTTTCTCTTTCTGGAAATAGAGGCTCGCTTACAGACACAAAATGACGGTCACTGAGTCTCATTTAAATATTCTTGCCGGTCTGGGGCTCTCCAGGAAAAAATAAGACTCATATTGATTACTGTTATTGGTTATAAATCAAAAAGAAAGCATTCGATGTATTCCTTAAAATAGCTAAAGGAAGGGTCGGTGTCTTTTAAAGAACACACATTATTGGAAATAATCGCACTTGTGGAAGGTGTACAGAAGGCACATTTAAAAAAAAAAAAAAACATAATTACAAAATAAGTTATGTCTGCTCTTGTGTAAAGAAATAACAGTTTTCCATAAATGTAAATTAATCCGTAAAGATGTGAGGCAGCTAGGGGGGGATATATTTCGTATAAACAATAAATTGAAACAAAGGCCTTATCCGCCCTCATGCAGTCAATTGTGTTAGTTTTTAAAGTCTATATGACAGGGAATACAGATTTGTGCGGGTTATAAAACATCTTAAGGTATTTTATATTTTATTTTAAAGATATTTGACATTGTAAACATTCCTTTCTGGTCACAACAAACGATATTCACCCCCACACGCAGAATAATTCAATGCAAAACCTTGTTTAAGATGCTCAAAATAAAACTATAGGCTAGTCATGGAGGCTAATGACTAGGAATGTCTTTCCCCTCTGTATTTACATGTGTTTACTGTCTCCTCTGCAGTGGGGATTCCACGCTACCAGAGCCATTCCTCGGTGTGCGACAGGAAGGATTTTGTGTTAAACTTTAACGGCATCTCCTCCTTCCACCCCTCGGCTGGCGGCTCCTACTACCACCATCACCACCATCACCATCCCCAGAGCGTCTGCCAGGACATCAAACCCTGCGTGATGTGAGACACACGGCCACAGTCAAACTGCAGCTCTGTCACAAGAGATCAAAGCGAACATTTGTAATTTTTACTTCTTTTTTTTTTTTTGGAGGATTCATACGAGGATGTATCGTGGCGTCGCTCTCACATGTTTGCCTCCTACATGCAGCCAAAGTAGCTTTTCTTGGTTGGACTTGAGAAACTTATGCATTGAAGGAAATGAATGAAGAAACCTCCAGATGCCTTTAAAACTAAAAAAAACCACTCTGCCAATATGAACCCTGACAAGCGCTTTCTTCTTCTTCAAAAGAAGCTTCAGAAACACGACTTTTTTAATGTGTTTGCTCTTGTAACACGTGCAAACTAATTATATTCTATGTAACTATGTTCTATCCTATTCGAGTAACTACACACAAGACGCTTTAGGCTAACATGAACTGCAACAAACCTTGCACTTATTGTATAACCCTTTGCCAACTTTATGTCCTGTAAAAGGTTTCAATAAAGCTGATATATATTTTAGGCTACATTCCTACAGACTTCTGTCTTTCCATGCACATTCATGTAGAAAGGTTGTTTACTTTACTTTAAAGGGAGCTGATGTTGAGCTTGCATGAAACAGAAACACACAGGTTTCCATATTGAATATTGCTTTCTGGCCGTTTACACATTTCCAGTCATGGCCAACAGTGGTGGAAAGTACATTTTCTCAATTTAAGATACCTAACTGAGTATTTTAACGATCTTCTACTTTACTGTACTCATTTATTTGGCAGCTGGAGTTATTGTATTTATCAGAATACAATTTAACATGCAAAACCTGAGATCAGTTCATAATATTTCAAGCATGATTATATATATTAAACTATTCAACAGTATTTAAACTTAGCTCCTTTGTTGAAAAGTGCTACAACATTACGATTCTTTTTAGATTATGATCAAATAATACCATAGACAGAGGCCATTCTACTGCATAATAAGTACTTTTACTTTTGATACTAGTATATTTTGCAGTTAATACTTCTGTAATAAGTAAGGGGTTAAATGCAGGACTTTTACTTATTAAGGAACAATTTTATATTGTAGTACGGCTACTTTTACCTAAGTAAATTATCTGGTTATTCCACCACTGATGGTCAGGTTTTTAATTAGTATTATTCTCTAAACTGACATTTAATAACACAGGAACGCATACAGTATAATAATCTAATGTGCAACATAACGCTCTAAAAAAGCTGCTTTGAATCTTATTTTTCAGATACAATTTTGTTTTTATCACTTAATAAATAATGTTCATTTCTAAAGTGATTTAAAAGTGAAATTTCTGTTATTTCAATAGTTTCTGTTTTGGTGTGCAGTTTGCTATTATATTGGGGGTGTTGCAGTGCTGAAAGAAGTATTCAGATCCTTTACTCAAGTAAATGTAGTAATGTCACTATAGTGAAATGAAGCTCCATTTTTCTACACCGTAAAGCCATTACACGTAAAAGTCCCACATGTAAAATCTTTCTTTAGTAAAAGTACAGAAGTATTATCATCAATTTACACTTAGTTAAGGATCAAAAGTACTCGTTATACAACAGAATGGCTGTAAACACAATTTGAATGTTGCATAAGGTCAAAGTGGAGATATTGTACATTACATCCTGTTGGGTAGTTTAAACCAAAATCAGGAATCATGTTATCAACTGTTTCTTTTCACCACTGTTGATAATGTAGTTGTGTATTAGGAAACATACTTTTAAAGCAATATAGAAAGCTAAAAACCACACAGGCTGATCATTAAAGCTTGTATACTGCTGATAGGAGGTGTGAGGCTCAAAAGATAAACGTCCTTTGAAAGTTATATTAGAACACAAAAGGACAAAGCCACTTCTAGTTTGACTATTTCCAGGTTTTGCATGTTTTACAGCCACCTCCAGCCTGTCTAACACAGCTGTAAGTCTTTCTGCATCCTGAGGCTGCTCCTTTCCATGTGGACATCCATCGTTGCCAACATCTGAAGACGCCATATAAACAAATGAAACGACAGGGCCCACGTCTATGGAAATGTAACAACTTGGTATTTTTAGAGTATGGTAAACAGATCAGACTCACAGAGAGCTACCTCTCACACAAACAGAGGGCAGGCTTGGGCGGCTGCACTTGTGCTGCTTCTCTTTTTGTCTACATGGCTTTTGGTCATGACTCAAATGCAGCATCCCTCATGGCTGACATATGCAGATAGAGATTTGGCGGTGGCAGCTCCTCATTAGGCCACTGACATAATCACAGTTTCTTAAAGTGCTCTGTGGAGTCACTATTTGTGTGCTGAATGCAACGTCTGAGAAAATGTTTTCACTGGGATGTTTAATATCTGTTACCTCAGTGTTTATTTGTCGTGTTAAAGGGCACTATGGGTTTTAAAACCTTTCTCTGGAGCACAGTACTTTATAAATATCTTTTGTCACGTTGCTTAAAAGTAATTGTCTAGGAAGTAAGAACAAAATTCAGCCAGTTTTAAAAATTCTAAGGTATTACACATGCAAAACACATGTGAAATCCATGTTTTCCCAAGTAATATTTCACATTTGAAGTGGCCAAAAATCCACATGTGCAAAACAAATTCACATATGGACAGATTCTTCTATGATGCTGAGAATAAAGAAAGACGTGGCAGCAAATTATACAGGGGATCATCATACTTTATATCTACTTGTAAGCAAGCTTCAAATCCAGAATCAGTGTCAGAAAACCCACGGGTGAGGGACTAACTGACTCTATCCTGTTAGTCTTACTGAAGTGGCCTCCCTCTAGTGTTTTGAACACTTTGGGGTCCAACAAATGTCAGGTGGGATTGGTAACGGCAACAGCAGTCACAGTTCAAAAAGAAAAAGAAAAAAAAACGTCTTTGACTAGACAACAAAGTCCTTTCTAATTTCCTCAATGCAACCCTCCATGATGAAAAGTCACACAAAGTGGCCCTGCAGCTACTGGATTTTCCATGACAAGATTTTTGAGGAGTGCTGAATTTTCAATATGGTGGAGTATAGTGTCATCTAGTGGCTGAGACCATCCACAGAGATCATTTCTGCAGTAGGGCGATATCATGAGGGATACACAAAGCAGCGACAACCTTAACCCTAACCCTATTAACCCTAACCCTAACCCATTAACTGTAGTACTCTGAGAAAGCAAAAATAAATTACCAAAAGCTACTCCTACAGTAAAAATGTGACTTTTGTCTCACTTCTGCTGGATCCTGCACAATTTAACGCCTGATTTAACACATATATCAGAATCAGAATCAGAATCAGAATCAGCTTTATTGGCCAGGTTTGCGTAGACAAACAAGGAATTTGACTCCGGTAATCTTTGCTCTCAAAGTACACTTGTAGTAAAACACTTAACATATTAAGAATAAAAACAGAGTTGACGGTAAGAATATGAAAAGAATAGTGTACAGTATAACAATACAATAGAATTTACAATTTTACAAAACAATATACAAAAGAGAGGGAAGGAATAGACTGAGATTTTAGGATTTAATTAAATATGAGTACAGTGCAAGGCAGATCAGTGCAATGGTAATATATTAATAACAATATTTTAATTATAGGATTGAAATAGACATGAGGTAGATGAGCAGAACAGTGGTGGTTGACTTTGTTCAGTGTGAGGGTGGGGGCTATTTCTGAGTGTTCAATAGAGTGACTGCTTGGGGGAAGAAACTGTCTCTGTGTTGGCTGGTTTTGGCAAACAGTGCCCGGTATCGCCTACCAGAGGGAAGGAGGTTGAACAGTTTGTGACCAGGATGTGAGGGGTCTGCAGAGAGTTTTGCTGCCCTTTTCCTGACCCTGGACCGGTACAGGTCCTGGATGGAGGGAAGATCAGTTCCAATGATCCTCTCTGCAGCCCTAATTGTCCGTTGCAGTCTGGCCCTATCCCGTTTGGTGGCTGAACCAAACCAGACAGTGATGGAGGTGCAGATGACAGACTGAATGATGGCTGAGTAGAAAGTGGTCAGCAGCTGCTTAGGCAGATTAAACTTCCTTAGCTGTCGCAGGAAGTATAACCTCTGCTGGGCCTTTTTCTGGACATACATACAGTGTAATGCTAATCATCCAGATAAAGACCTGATTTAGGTTTTTGCATGACGAGTGCTTCAGAAATGTTACAACAGACTTTAAGGTGAGCGTAAACTGAGAGTTGAGCTGGTGATTAACACTATTTCTGTGTAAACACAATATTTAGAGTCATGGTCGGGTGAACCCACTAGGGGGCCTAAGCCTGAAAACTAGCAGAGGGCCTCCTTTGCACCTTGTTTGTGGTAATTTGGTTAAAAACTAATTTATTTAGGAATATGACACACTCAGAATAGAATATTCCCTAATAAATTTGCAATGAATCAAATTTCTCCTAAACAACTGACAAACAGTTAACCCATATATGTGCCCAAAGACCAAATGCCACAACATTTGTTCTGATTGGTCTAAGGTCTTTGAATCTGGTTCGGACATACTTAGGGAAAGTATCTAACAGTACAATTTAGAAATTTTTAGATCACATGAAAAAATCACACTTTTATTAATAATCTTGAATGAAAAACATTGTGTATTTAATATAACATATATTTTAACACTGCCTTATGTAACTTGTTATGAGTTCATAGCTACCAAATACTAGATTGTGATCCTTGTATTTTCTGAGATACAGACATTTACTTATCAAACTCTAGTCTGCCAAATGGGATTACAGTTTTTATTTTTTTATTTTTTAAATATGATAAATAATATATAAAAAAAACAGTAGTCCCATGTGGCTAAAGAATAAATATAGTATGATAAGATTAACACATTTTTCAGTTTGATCGATTTGGATTTCAGTAGCAGGCACAAAGGGGTTAATATGGGTCATTCTGGTCCCTGAGGATCTGGGGCAGCAAGAGAGATGGTGGCTGCCACTCTTGTGAACACGCATCTCCCTGCTGGCTGAGTTAATGGTGTTTGAAAATCTTTCAACTTGCTGGCATAGTTCGCTGTATAACTGTGGCAACCACAAGAAACCACAATGCAGGAGCTAATTTCACTGGTATCCGAGTTCCCTGAATTACACACCTCTACGCCAGGTTTGAGCACGCATATGTCTTGGAGCAAAATCAGCGTTGAAGTTCAATTATCCAGTCTAAGCTAATTAATTAATGTACATTTTTGTTTGAAATATATTTTTGATGGCATTCCTGGCCTCCAGAATGTCAGAAGATCCTAAAACACTCTGAATCAATCTCAAGGGACCAGGAAGACATGCACGGTCAAGGAAATCCAGATATGAGGTAAGATACAATGCCATGGACCAACTTGTTGGATGGACAGAGAGAGGAGCAGACAAACCGACCAACTATTATCTTCCCTTTTATTTTGTTATGACTGAGGCTGACTACTTTCCCAACCCTCAGTCCTTTAACTAAACTAGGCTAAACAAGTCCCAGACCTCTCTCTGCAGCCTACTGCACCCACACACATGAAAGTGATGTCTCATTATAATTCTGGACAAACAAAATTCAAAATGTCAGTGTTTCTTTAATATGGACCACAAGCTGGGCAAAAGGCAAAAACCCACCCCGGTTGAGTCCACACAGACACTGGATTACAAATGTTTCCCAGCCTGCTGTATCACTGAAGAAAAAGGTATCTTGATACTGTGAAAAAAACGTACTATTCAATTGGCTCAGCATTTAAACAGATTTAAGTTAAAAATAAGAATAAACTGAACTGATCTCCCGGTCCCAAATAGGGGTACAGTAGGAGTCCATGTCTGTCCCCAAAGTTACAATTTACACTAGTGTACCCCCTAGGACTAATTATTGGACCTCAAGGTTTCCAAGCAAACGATAAGGGTACAACAACTGTACATTACAGGGTACCGCCACAGGGACAAGGTGTTGTACCCTTAAATGTGAACATTTAGCGTATTATTTTGTAACAAGAATTAGTTTAAAGCCCTGTGAGGCTGTAAAGTTCATTTCACATGAACACTAAATGAAAAGACAACTTTGGTATTCTTACTCGGTGCTTTGAATGCTGATATCAACATGCTAATGCTACAGCTAGCATGGGGGCAACCATGAATGGAAATGGAAATGCATCCGAGTTGTGGTAAATATTTCCCTTTAACTGTACAACCGACAGACCATCCAACTGACATTGCCAGACCTAGAACCACCCAGCTAGTTACAGGCCAAGAATTCTCAGATATAGACATCAGTCAAGCATAACCTCACCGTTTAACAGAACACAGTTGGGTTGATGGGCTGGAAATGGTTCTTGAGGTGAGGTGAGGTGTGTGTGTGTGTGTGTGTGTGTGTGTGTGTGTGTGTGTGTGTGTGTGTGTGTGTGTGTGTGTGTGTGTGTGTGTGTGTGTGTTTTTTTTCCCTCTCCTCCTCCATCAGGGGTGGGGCCAGGGGTTTAAAGATTCTTTCCAAGCAGGAAATCAGGCTTTCTCGTCTTTTCTCCA
Source organism: Sander vitreus (assembly GCF_031162955.1). Classification (NCBI taxonomy): domain Eukaryota; kingdom Metazoa; phylum Chordata; class Actinopteri; order Perciformes; family Percidae; genus Sander; species Sander vitreus. The sequence continues at coordinate 2,992,143 of NC_135863.1, forward strand.
ACATCTGGCTCAGCTCAGCTCTCCAGATCACAACCTCACATCCCCGTTTACACCTTCTCCTTCAGAGCCAATACAAAGTATTATCCTCCTACTGCTCAGCCTGCATCGTGGCAGCCATGATCAAGATTTTCTCTTAGCTGAGCTAGCTGGGAGGCCTGACTCTTCTCCACAGCCTTTAGAGCCACTTGATTGACTTTTTAAAAGTTACCTCCAGCTGCTGTACTTTAAGGAGAACCTCCTTTTCCACAGATCATTGCTGTACAGTCATGTGAAAAAATTAGGACACCCATGCTAAAGTTGACTAAAAAGAGGAATAAAAAAATCATCTTTTGGAAATTGATCTTAATGCCTTAATTAAAAAAATGAGGAAAAATCCAACCTTTAAGGACCCAATTTTCTTTGTGATTGAATAATGTATCGTAAATAAATGTTCTTCCTTAAAATACAGGGGGCATAAGTAAGCACACCCCTATGTTAAATTCCCATAGAGGCAGGCAGATGTTTATTTTTAAAGGCTTTTTTAAAGGGTTATTTCATGGATCCAGGATACTATGCATCCTGATAAAGTTCCCTTGGCCTTTGGAATTAAAATAGCCCCCCCCACATCATCACATACCCTTCACCATACCTAGAGATTGGCATGGGGTACTTTCCATAAAATCATCTCTCAATGTAAATCAAACCAGCTATTAGGCTAACTGAAATAAAACCATGCCAGTCTCTAGGTATGGTGAAGGGTATGTGATTATGTGGGGGGGCTATTTTAATTCCAAAGGTCAAGGGAACTTTATCAGGATGCATAGTATCCTGGATCCATGAAGTAACTGGCCTTTAAAAATAAACATCTGCCTGCCTCTATGGGAATTTAACATAGGGGTGGACTTACTTATGCCCCCTGTATTTTAAGGAAGAACATTTATTTATTTACGATACAGTATTCATTCACAAAGAAAATTGGTGTCCTTAAAGATTGGATTTTTCCTCATTTTTTTAATTAAGGCATTACGATCAATTTCCAAAAGATGATTTTTTTTATTGCTCTTTTTATTCAACTTTAGCATGGGTGTCCTAATTTTTTCACATGACTGTAGGTTCAATTTGGTTTCCTGACTCTCTGTAGTCTGAGCTTCTGGTGGAGTTGCTTTATCAACAGCTCTATCTAATGCTGAAGCATCTTCTTTTGCAGGTCAAAGCCATTACAGTAAGCTTGAAATCTTGTCTTCTCACTGCAGCTGTGGCTTTTTCCAAGTGCATTTTATCTGGAAAATATGCTTATAAAAACCGGAAGCTCTGCAGATCTGGAAACTGGCGTAAGAAAAGACCTTTCCAGGTTTGAATCTACAAAGTTATTGAAAGCACTCAGCTAACCTTCTTCAAGGAAGAGAAAATAAAAGGAAGACCAGCCCTGAAGAAGAGGGTGATGTTTGCAGGTATCACACTAGAGGGCAGAGTTTAGCAGCAGTTTGGGTCTGCTGCTTAGTTTAGCAGCTTGTACTAATTTGACTAACAAACTAAAATACATATCTAGTCGCAAAATAACTAAAGCCACAGACTAACAAATCTCCTATCAGGAAAAATAAAGTTTGTTTGCCGATTGTGAACGCCATTAGCATTTTAGAGACATTGTCCATTATCTCATATCCAAAGGATTTTTATGATGATGCATCTTCTGTCTTTCCACTTTGAGAAATATTGAAAACTTGATTTCTATGTTATAAAATCCTGCAAGATTTGTTGACAATTGTTTACGCCTAATCTTTTTAGTTTGCTAATTTTACAGTCAGGTCACACAGTTCACTGTGCAATGCTGTACAGATAGATTCAATAGTTGAATGACTGAACAATGAACTTAATCCCACAATGCTATTCAGGCTTTTTGTCCATTGATGTATGGACACATATAGTCTAAAGTTCCAAAGAGACAGAGAGTCAAATAGATCTAAATGTTTATTCTGCACAGTTTCTATGCTAATTTTGATTTCATTTGAAATGCCGTGCAGATAAAGATGGATTTTTTTTGTGTCGTGTGAGAAAATGATGACGCTCATCAAGGCAGCTAAATCAGAAACAGCTCAATCTTAAGAAAACTTTTCGTCAGTCATTTCCCATGGCTTTATTTGGATTTTCAGAGAAGCTCGACACATTCGTCTGTCTGCTCTTAAAGGTTGAGTTTTGGGGTAAAAAAAAGGGGAAACTGCCACACTGAGGCGCTTTGTGGCCTTGAGAACAGATTTACCCCCTTCAAACCAGTCACAGCCGGAGCACCAAACACAAGATTAATGTTTTGCACATGGATGATTGGCAGCTATTTATTTGAAAACCAATTCCAATGTGCTCTTTGGGCGCATGGGTTTGAGGTCCTGGGATATTTTGGAAACTGTCTGTGTTTAATTAGGCACCTAATATAAACACTGTCTATGACACACTGAAGTGCCTGCAAAACAATTTCAGAAAAGACCACAAACTGATGTGAGGTCACCAGTAAAAATACAGAATTAAAATACTCTATACTTCATTTTTTATGGACATTCCTTATTGAATTGAGCTTAATAAAACCAAATGTTGCTCATAAATCAGGGTTTCCTTCTTTTACTTCCTTGTTGTTGGGGTGGACTCTAGCTCACCCAGTAGAGTGTGTGTCCCATGGAGCGCTGAGTCCTTTGCAGCGGCCCCGGTTCGAATCCAACACGCGGACCTTTTCTGCGTCTCATCCCTTAACCAAAGTCCTTGTTGTTGCTGCCATTGGTGCATGTGCATCAATGTGGCAGCAGAGGGCGCTCTGTTACTACTTAATGCCAGTTTGAGTGTAATACAATGACTTAGAAGCTGGAGAGACTGGTGGCAACATCATCGTGATAATGATCATGATGATGATGATGACGAAGATGATGGTGGTGTTGATACCTGGAAATAAAAACCAGAAATAAAGCTGATGTTCCACTGCATACAATAGCTGTTTATTTACTTTATATATAAAACTGAATATTTTAAGTCATAAATCTTGTCACAGCCACTTTAGGGAGTGCTGCACATTCATTTCAAATACATTTCAACATTTAGCCTTTTTTCTTAACCCTTGTGGGTCAAATTTGACCCGTTTTAAAAATGTCTATATCAGAAATATGGGTTTCTTTTTTAACTACTACCAATTTGAATTACCCAAAAACAAGTACAAGTACAATAAATGATTGGATCTCTACTTTCATCGAATGTTGGGTGTTTCATTCAATTTCATGGCATTTGAAAATAAAAAAAGAAAGTGGTTTTGAAACAGTATCCTGACTGAACGTTGCCATACACCAGTCGGTGATTATCCAACCGTTCTGCTTTTTTAACTCAAGAATTAGGTATAATTTCCTATAAATTCGGTTAATTGACCATGAGTTTCAAAAATGTGTGTAAAAACTAGTGATAATAAGTAGGTGTTAGTGGTGTTACTACACGGTAGTGAAAAAATGTTTCTTTGGGAACATTCAGGGGTTGATACATCTTTATTGCACAGATCCTGCATTTGCTCTCTTTGTCTCACCTGATTGATTAGCAGTCGTCATCCGTCTACAGGTGATGAAACTCCCTCGATATGTTGCACCTGAGTCCCCAAAACATCTATGAAATATGATCCTATCAACAAACTGTGGAAATTGTCTCTGTCAAAATAAATTGAACATGAACGCAGACGTCTTTGACTGTGTGAAGCTCCAACCTTAAGTAAAAACCAGTGGGGGAAGGTAACTAAGTACATTTAAGCTACTGTACTTAAGTATGATTTTAAGGTACTTGTTATTTACTACATGTTATTTATTTCCATGTTATGCTACTGTATACTTCTACTCCTCTACAACTCACACATACAACTGATCCCTCTAGTTATTTAAATAGTTCAAATCAGCTCCACGTTTACCAGCTGCAACATCAAAATGATGAACACATTAATGCATCAATAATTATAACCCAATGTGGCCGGATCGCTCAGTTGGAAAAGCGGGCGCACATATGCAGAGGTTTATTCCTCGACGCAGAAGGTCCAGGGTTCGAATCCGACCAGTGACGGTTTTCCTGCATGTCTTCCCCCTCTCTCTCAGCTTTCCTATCCATTAAAGGCAGAAATGCCCCCAAAAATAATACAATATTATTCTGAAATGTGCCATTCTGCATAATGATTATTTGTTATTTTTGTACTTGTAGGCTTTATTTTGATGCTAATACTATTGTAGACTACTTTTACTTAATAAAATTTTTTTCGACATTTCTTCTCTGTATCTCAGAGCTCTTTTGAGCCAGCGCATTCAAAATATGTTACAAACTAGTTACATTTGCCTGCTATTAAATGCTGTAGCTGTTATCTTTGTAACCGAAACAGAAAATGCATGGTTTACTCTCAAACACGGAGGAGTGAAATGTTACAATTTACCCCGGGTGAAAAACTGAAACTTTCATTCAACATTTAAATTACTTTTTACATAAATTATTTGTGTGTGTATGGGTTGAGAGGCACGCCTCGGTCTGTCTTTCTTTTCCAAAACCGAAATTTAAAGAAAAAAACGTAAATACAACCAGAATTTTGCTTGGGGTAGGTTGTAACGTTTTCTAACCCAGACTCTTGTTACAACTAACCCAGACTATTGTCGCCATGAACTAGCTTAATTTACAGCTAACAGCTAAAAACATTAGCACTAACAACCTGCATGAAATATATCCATAAAGACACATAATAAACATGATTTAAGTTTGTTGAGTTTAACTACAAAGCCGGCAATGCTATCACAAAAATAAATGAGGTAAAAAAAATAATACTTTCTTACCTAAAAATAGTTTTTGTTTCTTTCTAAAATGTTCAGTGCCGTCACAGGGGACTGCTTCTTCACATGTGTATGGCCTAAACAGAGCATGTTTAGAGTGAATCAGGTGAGTCCAAACTTGTTCGTGATTGGAGAAAATGGATGTGTTCCCACTATCCCCGGTCTCCCCTACTGACAACATGCATCTATAACATGCACGTTTACGTGCTGACCACTGGGGGGCAGTAGTGTGTCGTATATTAGGAGAATCATTTCTTTATTACAAAATAAAGCTTTCAAGCTTTCTCTTAGCAGGATATTTTTGTTTCAAACTTATCTAGTAAACATCTAATTAAATTATCTTAACTATTAATTTATATTTAAAAAGAAAAAAAACATAATCACTGTAATACTCCTTTAATATTTACATATAAGGAGGCTTAGCACCGATGTGCTTCTTGTATTTGGTCCAAGATATAATCTCAGGATGTGATTGGTTTTCATTGGAATCTCAGTAGTGACAGATAGCAAGATAGTGCTGCCCGTATGAACGGGTTTATCCTGTTCTCTCTCAGAACTCCTGGAACAAATGCCATGACTAATTCAGAATATATTTTTTTTTTAGCGTTACAAATATTTTACCAACCAGTAGTCTACATCTCATGCATCCACCTGTGGGTTGCTGGTTAAGTTCCCTGCAGGCTACGGTTTCCCTCCACACACACCGAAAGATGCTGTGGAGAAACAGGCGAACCTCGGTGTGTCAGCCGGGCTCACTGGGCAGCCGTGGCCGGTACAAAGGACTCACCGGCCGGACCCCACAGGTGACACAGTCCGCTCTGCATTTGCTTCCTCGGGAGAGTCCTGACAACACATGCAAATCACAGAACAAAGAGCAGAAAGAAAACACACAAGTGAGAAATGAACTCTTGTCAAAGATTATCAGTTTGCTATGTTTTATTTATTTTTGTATCTTCTTTTGTTACGTAAATGAAAACTCTGCACATTCTGAAAGAGTTGTTCTCTTGATCATTCAGGTCAAATTACAAAATAGGGATATGATAATTAAGCTGACTTGTACCTCTTCTATTGCATTAGGCCTAGCCTATATGCTATTTTTAATGATTTCCATGGGCTCTTAGGTGTGTCTTAATACCAATAAACTACATGTGTTTTCCCAAAAAAGGATGTAAAAAGGCAAAGTTTTAACTCAACTAGTCTCTACAACTGCAGCCAAGCTTTATGTTAACCTGACTTATTAGTCAATAGAGATATTTAGGAAATATTTTCGTTTTGGAAACATTTGTGAAATTTAAAGAACATTGAGGGGAATTTGCTAAACTTACATTTCGTTAAATCCATGAATGAGATAGAATAATTTTATAAAGTCTTGTGTTGGAACGCTCAGGAAATTCTAGGCTACATTATTTGCAGTTTGCTACCTTTAATAAACTATAGTTTAGTAAGAACAATAACAAAATAAAACAGAGAAACTCCGGCTTTGGTTACATTAATGTTGTAAATGCCACATGCAGGGCTGCTTCATACGTTTGAAATAATTCTATACTAAAACACACTAAGACATTTTACTTTTCTACATTTTTAGACACAACAATTTATATTTAAAAACATGTGAGGACAGATTTTTTTTCAACAAATGTTATTCATTTAACATAAAACTGAATTAAATTCAGAACTGTGAGTGGCAAAGCGTTAAACGCCCTTTTAGTAACAAATCACCAATAAAAGAAATAAAGAAAAAAAAAAGATTTTAGGACAAACATGAAATAGTATTTGTTATTGTATCCTGCTATTTGTATGCTATTTTCTCAGTTTAATAATTAACTGTTAACTGTTAATTAATGTATATTATCTGTCAGTTAAAAAAAAAAACATCCTTCATCGTCTTCATCTTTGTAATGTTTTTAAACGATTATTTGCATCAGGCTGGAAACACACGTATGTTGTTCTTAGGCTTTGCAATCAACACAACGAAACATAACTTTCCAGAAGCCACGGGGGGGGTCTGATGGCTCCGTTGACACCCGTTCAGTGTGAATGACATTTGGAGGTCTTCATCTTAAAATCCCACCTCAGTCCCAGCAGCCGCTCGCACCCAGGGGACCTTTTCTCACCCATCTCGACCAAATGAGGTTAATTTAACCTTTAATTAGTTTCCACACACCGCCCACCGGCGCGGTCGGGGAGCAGGAGGGAGGCATCCCCACTCTTTCATGTCCGTCTGTTTATTCAGAGGCTCAACCGCAGCTGACGAGAGTTCCTCACAGACTGCAGCCTCATTAGCTCCTTTTGCATTCCTAATCGCTAATACCTTCGTTCTAATTAGATATGTAGGCATCCAAACATATTGTAATAATATACATGTGAACTGTTCATTTTGGAAAAGGCCTCTCATTCCAGGGCCTATAAGGCCTCCTATGACACAGATGTAACAGAATATACTTGTGAATGGCCTTGTTGGTACATTTTGGGAGCTCTGTTTTGGATAATTTCTACTTTTACGCAGAGTTGGTGAATTAAATTAAATTTCGGAGCTGAAGAGGAGGGTACACACATTTCTTGAGAAGTTTTAAGGCTCGTAACCCTACAGTGAACTAATTTTCTCGTTTCCAAAATAGATTAATGAGAAGTTATTTTATGGCTCCCAATATGATGCATTAATACAAATAATAAATGTCTCGCAATTTGAGTCATTAAGGGAACAACATTCTAGGCACACCCTTAACAGCATTTTAATAACTCCATGTCTGAGCTGAGGAGAGAGGGAAGGAGAGAGGGGGCGGCGGAGGAAGAGGAGGGGTGGTGTAGTAACTTTTGTCACCATGCAGCTTTTCCACAGGTTCACTTCGTCCTCCAATTGGATGATGGAGCACACATTCGGGGAGGAGCAGTCCGAGCAGCCAAAAGGGAGGAAAAAATGTGAAGGGTAAAAAAAAAAAGACTTCCTTGCTGTGTAGACTCACGCTCCTCCAGCCTTACTTTCAGTTCACTGCAGCAGTGTGCGCTCTCTCCGGTTCACCGTGGCGAGTTGTGGCTTAAAAAGGGACTTCCAGACGATACAGAAAGAAGAGAAAGCAGTCATAGAATCGGAGCACACGCCGACGTTATAAGAGTTTCTGGGGGGACACAGTTTGGGGAGGTTTTACGCATTGCGCAGGATGCAGGCGCGCTACTCCGTCTCCAGCCCCAACTCTTTGGGAGTTGTACCGTACATCAGCAGCGACCAGAGCTACTACCGGGCCGGCGGTGGATACACCGGGATGCCTGCGCCCATGAGCATGTACTCCCATGCGGCCCACGACCAGTACCCGGCCAGCATGGCCCGGGCGTACGGACCGTACACCCCTCAGCACCAGCCGAAGGACATGGTCAAACCTCCCTACAGCTACATCGCTCTCATCACCATGGCCATTCAAAATTCACCGGAGAAAAAGATCACCCTGAACGGAATTTATCAGTTTATCATGGAGAGGTTCCCCTTCTACCGGGATAACAAGCAGGGCTGGCAGAACAGCATAAGACACAATCTGTCTCTAAACGAGTGCTTTGTCAAAGTGCCCAGGGACGATAAGAAGCCCGGTAAGGGCAGTTACTGGACTCTTGACCCGGACTCCTACAACATGTTTGAGAACGGCAGCTTCCTACGGCGCCGGAGGAGGTTCAAAAAGAAGGACGTGCAAAAGGACAAGGATGACAGACCAGGCAAGGACCCCTCTGCCCGCACCCCGGGCAGGGAGCAGGACCCGTCTGTGCAGGGCTCTCAGCCGGTGCGGATCCAGGATATAAAGACGGAGAACGGGACCTCAACGCCGCCGCAGGCCGCGTCCCCGGCCCTGAGCGCCGTTCCCAAAATCGAGAGCCCTGACAGCAGCAGCAGCAGCAGCATGTCAACAGGCAGCCCGCACAGTGTGCCCTCCACCCGGTCCCTCAGCATGGATGGACCCGAACACCACCAACACCACGGCCAGGCCCCGGCACAGGGCTTCAGCGTGGATAACATCATGACCACCCTGCGGGGGTCTCCGCAGGCCGAGCTCTCCCCGCCACTCATCGCCTCCTCTCGGACAGGTATAACCCCTTCACTGTCGCTCAACTATTCCCCGAACCAAACATCCGGGTACAGCTCAACGCCCTGCAACCAGAACGCCTTGTCCAACTCCAACGCGACCTATCACTGCAACATGCAAGCCATGAGTCTGTACGCGGGGGACAGATCATCCGGCGGCCACCTGGCGCCGTCCTCCACGGTGGAGGAGGCTCTGCCCGACTACTGCATCACCACGACCACCGCGTCCCCTCTCGGACACAGCAACCTGGGCCAGGCAGGCCAGGAAGGCCACCACGGGCACCAGGGCAGGCTCGCGTCCTGGTACGGGGACCTGAGCCACTTGAGCCCGGGTTACCCGGCGCAGCAGCAGAACTTCCACTCTGTGCGGGAGATGTTTGAGTCCCAGCGGATCGGGCTGAACGGCTCCCCGGTCAACGGGAATAATAGCTGTCAGATGGCTTTCCCATCCGGCCAGTCCATCTACCGCACCTCAGGAGCTTTTGTTTATGACTGCAGCAAGTTCTGAAAGCTAAAAGTGTGTCTTTTAAATTAATAACTCTAATATATGTTTTATATATATATTTTTTTTGTACTTTTGGTCTTTTTTATTCACACTCCGAATGGACATAAGAGACTCAGAGACTGTTTTGTCGAGGCGTGTGTAACACCGAAAACACGTAAGTTTTCTTCCCTCTCACTTTGAGAATTGTTTATACAAATGGCTCAAATACCAGCTTTTATGACCATAGACTGTAAATTATAGCCTAATATAGTAATTTATTTTTTAGGGCAAGGGAGTGGTTGGATATTGAGGACCAAACACTTAAAGTTTTTCCAGTTTTCTTATTGCTGCCTTTATTTGTCCCAGTTCTTGTATAGAAATAGAGAGGGGACTTTGTAGACTATACTGACTTATTTTATTCATTTTGTCTTATTTGTCAAAAACTATTTTGAAGGCATTACATTTTGTTTGTTTAATAAAGTGCCGTCTATTTGATCCTAATTGGAGTGATTTATTAGCAGTGGTAGGCTAACGCTACAGCAAGGGAGTAGGCATATTTTATTTTTTAAATTAAGAGAGAGTTAACAAGAGCGCCTGGTTAGCTCACATGGTAGAGCAGGCACCCATATTTAGAGGATTATTCCTCAACGCAGCGGCCGCCGGTTCGACCCCGACCCGCGGCCTTTTGCTGCATGTCTTTCCCCCTCTCTCTCCCCTTTCAAGTCTAAGCTGTCCTATCCAAATAAAGGCCTATACTTGCTTTAACTTAATTACAACATTTTTAACATTATATTTGGAACTTTCTAAATGCTCTAAAATGGTGGCCACTAAGAAACAGTCTTTTAAGAAAATGCAAGAAGTGTGTTGTTTTTGTCTGCGTGCATTTGAGTCTCTCAGGAGATCCACATTATTTGAATATTCTATTTTATGTAAGACAAAACCAATGCAACATGAATTAAGGTTCCTAGCGCCTGTTTGGTTCGAAGAAGGAATCTTTTATTTAAAGGTGTGAGGGGATCTGCTACTTAACGCTGCAGAGGCCAAATGCAACCTCTCCAGCCGAGGTTACCTACAATATCAAACTGTGAGAGATCAACCAGATTCATGTTCATTTTGCCTTTCAGTATAAAAGCTTTAGGCTAACCTGCAGATTGTGTATTTTTTACATGCATGTGTACAGTAAATGCACGCGGGGAATAAATACACACGTGGCAGCAGTTCAGCGGTGCGGTTTGAACTCACTAAAGGCCTTGTCAGCAAAACAAATCAGTCATTACAAACCGAACAGGCTTCCGTCTGACTGCTGTTTGTCAATCAGGGGAGGTTAGGGATGCAAAAAAAAAAAAAAAAAAAGCTGCAGCTGCATTTGTTTTGGATGTCTTCAGAGGTAGGCTACGTTGTGCAGCAGGCTGGGGACGGTCTGACGGTGTCCAGCAGGCTCCACAATCACAGCAGCAGCACTGAGCTGTTTTGACTGATTGAAATATTGCTGCTGTCAGATGTTTATTTATGTTCTTGATAACATGGGGAAACACCCCCCCCTCCCAAAAACACAACAACAACACACACACATATGAAGATCAAAACTTTTCATGAGGCGTTTTTTGCAAATCTGTATTGATCCACTGCATGCAGCTTGCATGCTGTTATTATCAGTATATTATTATTAAGATTGTTGTACTTTGAATTATATTTTAGATACAATAATTCGAGAAAGTTATCATTATGGATACTTAAATAGAATTGTGTACTTCTCAATATTTTGGCCCCGCGCAAAAAAATATAGGTAAGTGACGTAAATGTTTATAAGAAATTACAATAAAAAATGATTCTGGCAACACCAATAAAATCAGCAATAATAATAATAATAATAATAATAATAATAATAATAATAATAATAACAATACATTGGACAGTTTGGATGTTGTCTAAGAATAACCTAAAAAGTTCAAAGTGTTGTGTTTATTTGAGCTCTTGGAGACATTTTCATTATCTGGCAGACAGTAAAACACCTCTGGACACGGAGCAGTGTGTGTGTGTGTGTGTGTGTGTGTGTGTGTGTGTGTGTGTGTGTGTGTGTGTGTGTGTGTGTGTGTGTGTGTGTGTGTGTGTGTGTGTCCTTGCAAGGCCGAGCAGACGGTGAAAGCTTAAACGTGACTGTCAGTTTCAGGCCTGTGTGGATGAGATTTTAATGAGTCAGTGAAACTAAAAAATCCAGCGCATGCAAACGCTCCCCAGGGCCAGCAGTCAGATGAGTCAAGCCCATAAAGCTAACGTAAACAATGTGCTGCACCTTCCACAGGGGGTTTAATGTAAGTTTAACTGCTAAATGACATCATGTGCACAGAAAGTTGCCTAGCACTAATAAAAAATAACTAGATTATTGCTTCTAAACAAACGTCTCTGTGATTTATGTGGCACTCAGGACACTCAGGACACTCAGGAAGGAAAATCCCGTCACGGATGAGAATCATTTTTCATTGTAAGGACAAGACAGGAGAAGGTGATGGAGGTCAATGGAGAGGATGTCAACAATGCACTTTAGGAAAGGACGGCGAGAAGGCTGCAGTAAAGCCTGTCATTACCTTATCTAAACCACCTTCACTGGGACTGTAGAGTGTGTTGTTACGGCAGTTTAATAGGCACGCAGCGTACAAAGACTCCCAGAGGAGGAGAGGAGGGCTCTGTGGACTGGAAACGCTGCCAATGCGCGTAACAAGCGCACTAAACGCGCAGTCAAAAGGCCTAATTAAAGAAGGATTAGGTTATTGTGCCATGTTGTGTTGGAGGGATATTATTATTCAGTTAACTGACATCAGGTTAAAAATATACATCGCCTCAAGGGATTATAGTGGTGTAGGTGTCTGCAGATGTCCTATTGGGTGAGTTCTTATTAATGTAGTCTACTGCTGCGTTACGGCGAGTTGTAAAGCAACCTGAAAGCCCACATCTCATGTAGGCCTATTCAATGTTTGGCACATAGCAAAGTATTTAGGCGACATATCTTGCGCAGCCAGTAATTTGGATTTTGAAAACGCTTCTTTATTCACCGAAGCACCGCTGTATTTAAAGCTGAGCACTAGGCCGAAATATGAAAGGGGAGAGAGAGGGTGGAAGACATGCAGGAAAACCGTCACAGATCGGATTCGAACCCTAGTCCTTCTGCGTCGAGGATTAAACCTCTGCACATGTGCGCCCGCTCTACCAACTGAGCTAACCGGCCTCTTTAATGGCCTATATTTTTTTATAATTTAAAAAAAATTAAGAAAAATTTGTTAGCATATTTTTGCAGCTGGAGCCAAAACGCAAATATTAAAAAATTCCCGCGGATATGACTAATAGGCCTATAATTTATAATCGTATTTACATGTTTTAATTTCTAAAATCTGAAGGAAATGTAATATTGCTTGTGAGAGCCTATAACGCTTATTTCAATTAGTATACATATGTATTTTATATCAAAACCTTACAAGGACATTGGAAGATCACAAACTGAAGGCGTTTCACTTTAAATGCAGAACATCTATGGCCGCTAAAAACTAATAGGCCTAATTGTAAGGCTATCTCAATGTTCAGTCTGAAGAGAGAGTGTGTGTGTGTGTGTGTGTGTGTGTGTGTGTGTGTGTGTGTGTGTGTGTGATTTGAGTTTTCTGCCTCTTATGTTGGTTTTCGAGTATTCGTGCCCTGAAAACATCCATGAAGTCCCGCAGAGCCAAGTCTTTGACATATCAAAGCCTTCAGATGGCCGTCATGAAACACAAGTAAGGTGAAATAAAATGGTAAAATATGTCCTCAGATCAATGTCACGGTAACGATTCGTTTTATGCGTCACTGACTGTTTTTGGATTTTTTTAAAAAAAAGAAAAGAAAACTTTATTTATATTTTCCTCCGTCCCAAATTCTACAGCTTGAATTATTGATTTGCTCCCACAAACGACTTTATTCATCTTTAGTGAGGCTTTTTGAGCTTCTTTTTTTTTATTTATTTTTTTTTAAATTGTGTAACAACACAATTAATGGGAGAGCTTATGGGAGAGCTGTAATATTAAACATGGTATGGTTAGATTGGTCATTTCATTTCGGTTTTCTAGCACAGCTGAAAAAGGAGAAAAAAACGTCTGTTATTTTTAATTACATATGATAGTAAGGCCTCTAATATGAAATGATGAAAACATAAATAAATGTTTTACTATCCAGCAGGCCTAAATAACAATTTTACGCTTTGAGTAACACGTTATAGCCTACACGAAATATAGATACCGGATTTAGATTCCTTAGAATATGTTTTTATGACAAAAAAATGCTGTTTTTCAAGTCTGTCAAAATGTGCTCAAAGCAGTTAAAACAACAATAATGTAAAGTTTTAAAATTGCTGCTTTGATCGAAAGCGTTTCTTCTTCCACCTGGAGGTGTAATCTGAGAGTTTATTTTCCCCTGAAGTCCATTAGAGCAGAACAAACAAAACAAACTGAAATATTCTTATTTTACAAGGACTTATGGAATCATAAGTTTAAATTGACCGTTTTATCTCCTTAAAGTGTTTGTTTAGCAGCTTGGAGTTTTTTTGTTTTTTTTTTCCTTTACATTCGTGGTCCACATCCAGAATAGCTTTACTTTGTTTGAGTGCCAACAGTAAAGCTGATCACAAGGCTCGCCTAATTGTTGTTGAGCGATTCGCGGTGCACCTGCGAGACGCTTCAGGCTCAGTGTGTGCTGTCTGCCCTCCGCGCGGTTTCAGGGGCCCGAACTACCTCAGAGCCACATCTGTTCTCAATGCAGAGTCCGCACAGACTCAGCGCCGCGCGGGACGATCACAGAGACACTTTAAAATGTCCTGTGGCTAGGTGTTGTCCCCCACACACACACGCACACACACACACACACACACACACACAGACAGACAGACAGGCAGACAGGCAGACAGACGGACAGAGGCGATCCCACTCACGCCGCTGAGACACTCAGGCCTCCGGACAAGTTGAATGTCGAACAGCTCAACCCCAAAGTAGCCTAGAGTATAGCTAAATATATACCAAAGTACATTTTTGAGCATATTTTCCGCTGCTTTATACGGTAGAAATACTGTCACTTTTACTCCACTGTTCATCTGACAGCTTTCGTTAGGCCTACTTTACAAATTAAGATTTTATAGGCTATATAAAAATATCAGAGATCATAAATATGATGCATTAAAACGATATCAGCAATTTACAAGGTTAACGCTGATTAACTTGAATGCATCAGGCATAATAATCCAATAATTTATTTATTTTAATATTAGCCTAACAGTGACAGGAGCCATCCTGCTGCATAACAGCTTTGACTAAGTTGATTAGTAGGCTAAGCACTAATACTTTAACTTGGGCCCATGTAGGATTTTGAATGCAGGACTTTCATTTGTAACACAGTTTTACATGTGCTCTTTTTACTTAAGCTGATCTGAATATGTCGCCTATTCCACAACTAATTCCCCAAAATACTGAAATACACAAATACATCCACAGCTTTAGGCCAACTGAGGTTTCACGGATGATGATAGGTCCAAGAGACGGTATTAAACATAATATTATCTATTAAGCCTATATGTGCATTATATTCATTTAATATTCCAGGGGGGGGGGGAGAAAATGAGAACTTAGCTGAAAATAGCACTTTGTAGGCTAATTAAAGTTACGGACTTATTTTTTGCAAAAACAAGTGAGAGCAATCTTTAAAGATGACTGAGATTCAAGTGCTGCCATGCAAACCGCATTGCTTGAAAGAAAATGTTTGAATTATTCCCTTCAAAGCAGTTTAAAGATTTTGATCGCAAATTAAGGAGACAAAATCTTAAATCTGTTGCTTAAGAGAAATAATAACCTATGCAATTGGGACGTGTTTTTGCTGTTATCAGTGTACAACTTAACAACTATCATCAGGACCAGAGCAGGTCTGGATCCAGGCTCTATACTAACTTGCAGCCAGTCTGGACAGACAAGAGGCGTTTGAGAGCGGGACTCCGTTCCCCGGGAAAAACGCACTTCCTGCCGAATAAAAGAGCGCAGTGTGCCCGCAAATAAAAACCCTGGAAAGAAACGACAGGAGCTGAGCCAGCCGACCTCTGCACAACCTGGGCAACACACACACACACACACACACACACACACACACACACACACACACACACACACACACACACACACGCACGCACGCACATGTATTTAAATGGGGGAAGATTTGCTGCTTGCTGCCCTCATTTCTCACACGTTCACTGGCAGGCCTAAAGGGATAAGACAAATAAATATATACACAAAAAAACCCAAAAGACAACCATCTGCTGCAGATTTTTTTTTTTATAAATTGCCTCAAATTAAATTATAAAAAAGAACAGCAATTGCTTACAGACATTTGGCAACAAACATTTTGTTTTTTTGCTCCCCCCACCCCCCACATACTGCCTATGCAAATAATAGTTATACTGGGGAAAAAAAGTACTTATTTCCAACATATATACAGGGTATTGTACTAAGTAGGCAATAAAGTAAATACATAAACATCAAATAAAAATATATATTAAAATAAAGTAACAATATAAAAAATAAATATAAAAAAATAAAAATACATATTTAGAGGTACGAATAAAGGATGTCTGTGGATGCACAAGTATATAGGCTAATTTGCCATCAGCTCTTATCATTATACTCTAGTATGCTGAGAGCTCAAACAATGGAGCAGGGTTAGTTATGGAGGATGCAGTCCTTCTTTATTTTCGGGAAGAGTCTTGTGCCTTTCAAAATAAAACACCAAAGCAGCCCATCTCTTATGGAATTTGTGGATCAACCCTCTACTGGAATATTTAATCTTTCATAACTTTAGAAATAGCATCAGGTCGTTCATCCAAGGTGAGGCATTGGGTGAATGTTCCGATTTTCCACTCTAACAAAATCCTTCTCCGCACAAGAAGAGTTGCAAAGGCAAACACATCTTTTAGTCTACTTGTCATTTGTATACCTTCCCCTGGAACACCAAAAATAGCAATTTCAGCACTAGGCCGAATATCTCTGTCAAATGCCTCAGACAACGTCTGGAATACCGTAGTCCAAAAAGCTCTGAAACAGATATAAAAATTTGGGCAGTACGTTCATACACACAATTTTGCCTGCCAGAGACAGATTTAATAGACTCCACTTCTGGAGGTCAGTTTTAAGCTTGTTAATCAAGGGTATAACATTTTTGTCATAAAGACCAGATAGATTACGGGTAACATTGATTCCCAAATATTTAAATCCTGACCTAGAAAGAGGGAAGGGCAAGGCTGACTCTGCAATTGTAAGGGATGGATTATTGACCAGAAAACATTCACTTTTTGAAAAGTTTAATTTATAACCTCAAAAACTACCAAATCGATGCAGCATTTTCACAGTGTCAGAGGCGCATGGCGAAATGTAGAGCAATAAGTCGTCCGCGTACAAGGACACTCTATGGTCCATATTTCCTCTGTAGATTCCATTTAAGTTTTGTGAGGTGATACAAGTTTTGGTCCAAATCCAAATTTTTCCAATATAAACAAATATGGCCACTCAACTCAGTCAAACTCCTTCTCCGCATCAAAGGAAATCACCACCTCGGGAGGCTCAGAGGATGCCGAGGAGTGAATGACGACAAGGAGCCTGCATATATTGGCAAAAGAATGACAACCTTTAATAAAGCCAGTTTGATGCACAGAAATTATGTCTGTCATAAACGCTGAGTAAAGGTTAACAAGTGGTTTGTGTGCGTATATCCATACCAATAATTGTAAAATAAAAATAAAAAATAATAATGCAATATCAATATCATCACATTTGCGTTGAGCATTGGATCAACTAACAATAACCAACTGAATATACATTGCGGTGATCAATACTATTCCTTTATGGCCGAATTCTATTTCAGTACAGTGTATATGTATCATGCCTAGTGGGCCGACATCTCCAGTTCTCGTGATCACCCTAAAATCTACTCTATTTGTACATGTTACAAGGCTCAATACACAGTGTAGCTTACCTATTGTGTCCAGGGAATTGAGATTCAGTTCTCTCCAGGAAAAATAAAATTAAAATAAGAATGAAAGATAAGTAAGACCTACTTCAAATTAAAGGGATATTTCACCGTTGGAAAGATGAATATATCTTTAAATTGGGTCACTTACGTTGTAGAAATCTGAAAATGTTTTAGAAATTGGTGGCTTCTAGGCCGAGAAAAGCCAGAAAATGTGTTTTTTTGCTCATGTAGATGGACACCAAATCCCAGAATGCACTTGCTTCGTTGCTTTAGAGTCCACTCCCAAGTCACGCCTACCGTTTACAGACAGACAGACAGTCAACTCAACTCAAGTGTGTTTTATTGTTATTTCAACCATATCCACGAAACATTTCACCGTGGCTCAAGTGGTGTTACACATTTAAAATATATAAAAACAACGTTATATAAAAACGACATACGAAACAGGCTACATTTAGTGCACACACATTATATGCTCCGTAAAGTTCAGCTAACGCATACTAGCATTAGCACTCGGTGGGCTGTAAACACAGAGTATAAACACAGCTGTAAATTTACGTGGAATGTAGAATGGTCGGCATTTAACAGTGACAAACTCCACCAGCAGTTAGCAGTTAGTTGGATACAAGCACCAGTCCGTGTTAACACAGCCCACCTCCACTAGTCTTACCCGGCGACAGAGCAGCAGGCCCGGTAGCTGGATAGTCCGGTACACTGTTGTTCAGCCATGTTTCCACAACAACAAAAACACAGCAGTCTCTGAACTCGCGTTGGGAGTTTCGTTGAAGTTGGATGTAGTCCAGTTTGTTGGCTAATGAACGGACACTTGGAAGCAGGATTGATGGAACAGGTGTCCGGCTAGCGTTAGCTTTCCACCCAGCTAAGTCGTAATCCAGCACTCTTTCC
This sequence comes from Sander vitreus, assembly GCF_031162955.1. NCBI lineage: Eukaryota > Metazoa > Chordata > Actinopteri > Perciformes > Percidae > Sander > Sander vitreus. The sequence continues at coordinate 3,010,420 of NC_135863.1, forward strand.
GCATTTCACCGCTGAGGATGTCACCTACCAGTTAGCGGCATAGAGTGAGACCGCAGGCTGAGGTGCTGGTCTCCGTAGCAGGCGAAGCTCGCGTAGTGTGTAGAGTACTCCCTCTGTAATAAAGTTTCGTGCATATTCTCTGATCTGTACCAATGCATCCTGGTGGTACACGTGCGGTAGTTTGAATGCACATAATTGTTGTAAAAGTTTTCTGCTGATAAGACGGAGACTGTTTAGCGAAGCTTCAAGATGGCTGACACTCGTTTTGCTTCGGGTAAAGACGACCCTATGGGCGGGTTGAAAACATGCGGAAGTAGCTACTACTACTGGCTGTAGTACATTGCCTCTGGGCAAAAAATCTTCCGATGACAGAAAACGACAATTTTTGCGTCATCGGAAGATTTTTTCCCAGACCCACAATACAGAGATCTCTCGTCTCAGGGGGACATGAGGGAGGGAAGCACGGTCATTCGAAAATACTACCGTGTTTCTACTGATACAAGGCCTAATGCTAAATCGGTGAATTGTTCAGTTGGCCGACAGTCCATAAGCATAAAGAAGAAAAGAAAAATCCTTGTAGCAGTGTTCAGATCAGTTATTGCGATGCGTTGGCGATCTCTTGGGAGAGCTGCTGTCTGGTTGCAGACTAAGTTAACGTCCCATTTAGTCAGTGCAAACAATGGGGTGGGAAAGAGGATTAGAAGAAAAGAAGTAAAAAAAAATAAATAAATAAATAAAAGACTCATACACACATACCTGTTGCATGCAATCTGAGCTATGAGCCGCAGCCAGTCATACATCATCTTTGAGAGGGTGGTACTGAGGTCCGGATATATCCTCAATGTAATTCCATCATATTTCACTTGGTGTGGTCTGGACCATTTCAAGGCGGGGTCTTTCCCTCGGTACCGATGGAAGCACAGGTCTTGGAGGTCGTCCCTCTGCATGCTTCGGACCTAGTGCGCGGTGTGCTCGGTCAAGTTCTGGAGGATTTGCAAATACGTCCGCTCCCATGGCATCTTTCAGCAGCCTGGATACAAACGTAGTGGGGTCTTGGCCATCTTCGCTACCTTCAGGTAAATTCAGGATGCGTAGATTAGCTCTGCGAGACCTATTTTCCAGATTTTCAAGGCGGTCGGACAGAGACGTGTTCAGGGTCTGGAGCGATTTGATGGTGGCTTTAGTTGCGAACAGCTGTTCGAAGTTGTCGCCTGCCAAGGTTTCTGTTGCGGTAAGACGGCCTTGAAAAGAGTTGACTGTATCACACAGTCCATCCACTGAGGCTTGCAGGGGCTTCATTGATTCTTGGATTAGTGTGACCATGTCTTCCTTAAAACCAATACGTTGTTTAGCTAGTTCAGCAATCATTAATGGCATTAAGAGAGAGTCTCCAGAATGGCCATTTTCCGATTTGTCAGCGATAGTAGTAGTGTTAGCTGCCGCGGCCATAGAAGCTACCTTGCTAGTTAAGCTAACATTAGATCGTGTGCTCGCTTGTCTCTGCTGCTTACTCATTTTGTCACCTCGAAAGACCAGTAACTCTAACTCTTACACTTCGATCAAATCTCGGTGGAAAGTCGTCAGTTATTTGGGTGATTAAGAGAGTTAATCGGGAGGCGATATTACGAATCCCACTACGGCCACGCCAAGACCCACCCTTCAATAGCATTTAGTGGCCAGGCGTCCATGCTTACGCAAGGTAACGTAACCCCATTTATACAGGTCCTATCCCCTGACCAATCAGCTATCCTAACCTTAACCACTCAAGGTCAAATGCCTATCCCCAACCAGTCGAGCTGCTTCATAGGGTGGGTCTTGGCGTGGCCATAGTGAGATTCGTAATTTCGCAATCGGGAGCCCGTCACTGCCCGATGTGTGTCGAGTGCAGATGTGAGTCGCGCACAAGGGGGTAAGCTTCTCCTCACAACGTGTACTTCCTATGGCGCCATTTTGATGCTAACAAGCACTCACCCCCCCCCGTTGGCATCCCATTGACTGCCATTCATTTATAATGAATAACTTTACATCTGAAGCATTTAAATACTTTATTTGTCCATTGTTTATTTCTAAAGAAACACAACAATGTGTAAAAGGCTCCATTACCTTGTATCTCACGTTATGGTTCTGTAGCAGACGTTTTTGTAAAAATAGGCTAACGATTGTGTCATAACCACGGGACTTACTGTCGCATAGTAGAGGAATTACCGTATAGTACAGGAGAAGCTCGCAGGCAGTTTGGACTTACATTAGCTGTTCAAATTTAATTACTAATGTTAACTAGCATTTTAGTTAGCAATAATTAGCCTGTGTCCATGTCATCTCCTTACATATACCTACGCTCTCCGTCTCTGCAATAATCGGAATGATTGAGATTTCTCTTGTCACAGCTACCAGAAGACTTACAACTTTCAGACAGGTTGCTCACGTCACATTTACGTCGTCTCTCTCAGTTGGAGGCTGCGCAGTAACGCTCACTGGAAAAGTGCTTCTAATATCCTTCACTGGTCTCCGTCCAGAGCAACGGGATCTGTTGGTCCATTCTATATGCGGTCTATGGTCGCGCATGGTCAGATTTAAACGGTTTACGGCATAACGTGTCATACCCGATGTTAGTCGAGTCAGACCGGCTCTGGTCGAGTGCAGACGTGAGTTGCGCATGCTCAGATTAAAACGGTTTACGGCATAACGTGTCATACTGAAATTTGTGAAATCCATAAAATAATAAACATTTCTCTTTACATACAATAACAGAAGATGGAAATCATTTCAAAAACGTTTTAGCTATCTAAGATTGTTTGATTGGTAACGTTAGCTCAAAACGCCATTCAAGTGAGCCTTTGTTGGGTTTGGTTGCTAACTTGTAGCCAGCAGTGAACGAACTTCGTTGTAGGTCCATTTTATTGTATTGACATTACAGAAGTCTGTCGTTATCTTGTAGGCGACTTGTCGCAAAGTGACGCATGCGCGACTCACATCTGCACTCGACTCACATCGGGCAGTGACAGCCCCCCTGCTCTGCGTCTCACACCTACATCGCCAAACCAGAAGTCCCCTAAACCTCCATCTTACATCATTTATCAGTTTCGCGTAGCCTCAGACAAAGATTAGGACAATATATAAATAGACCAGTCTTTATTGTAGCAAACAGTTTATTTGTTCATTTATATGTCAGACTGTTAATAAACCCGTTGATTTCTATTTTCCAATAAATGATCAAATCTTCATTATTATATTTATTCATATATTCTACCATTTCTTCCACTGACAGAAAGAATCTAAATCAATTCAACCACAATTCAAAATAACAAAAGACATACATAAACCCTTTAAACTTGCCATATATATAAATAATGACATGATCAGCGTGGAAATATAAAAGACATCTCTGCTATGTGATAACAAAACAAAAAATAACATGTTAGAAATAGACCCAAGAAACAAAGGCAATACAAAGTTAAGTTAAACCTCCTCAACAAAGAAGAAAGGACCCAATTCATTTGGTCAAAGTCATAAAAGATAAAATGTGTTTCTTTCACTGAACACAGGAGTGCTAAAATGTTCCCGTCCCGGGTGGATTGACTGATTTGGACTCAGGCGTTTGGGTTTTTCTTCATTAGCTCGACGTCCGCATCCACCATCTCCTTCACCAGCTCCTGCAGAGGGACAACGTTAACATTTAGTTTCCTAACTTTGAAAAGGTTGACAATTCATCTTTAGTGACATACATCTCTTAATAAAAACAGAGTAAAGCAACTGATTGTAATTAAAATGCTTTCTTTAAATATATTTACATTGTGGTTTATAGTAGGCCTGCCATTAATGACGATGCCAACAATGTTCAGTATCAGCAATAATTCAATATAATCATTTGTTGACTTTCTGCTGAAATGTACTTTTTAGAATGACGAATGATGATGAAACCTCCTTGTTTTTTTAGACACCGACCAAAACATGTCCAGTGCACAGAATATGGAAAACTGTGAAGTACCGAAAACTGGCATTGAGAGTCAGGTCACATTCTGAGTCTTATTCGCTTTTTCTTTGATCACTTATTTCCTGATTTAATTCAAAATGTTGGCAATTGTATACCTTTTTTCCTCTCATTTTTGCTGCTTGTGTTAATACAACTTTTTAACATTTAAGAATTTTTTTATTTTTATTTTTTTTTAAAGATGATTTTTTGGGGTATTTCTGCCTTCAATGGATAGGACAGCTATGAAAGGGGGGAGAGAGAGAGAGAGAGAGAGGGAAGACATGCAGGAAATCGTCACAGATCAGACTCGAACCCTGGACCCTCTGCGTCGAGGCATAAACCTCTATATACGTGTGCCTGCTCCTCCAAACTGAGCTATCCTGGCCACACATTTAAGAAATTTTTGATTGTTTGTTTGAAAACTATGTTTATGTTTCTCAGAAAAATATAATTTTGGCACCAGTATCAAAGGGGCATCATATTTACCCAAATATGTTATCCCTTTGGCCGCAACAGTATATGAACATATCATGTTATTGTTTTATTTAATCATGTTGTCTATATTAAGGCTTACAAGCAAATAGTAAATAGAGATCATTAAAAAAAAAAACTAAAATACAGTTGAACACAGTTTATATGTGGCTTTGCATAACTTTGCCATGTCTTGAAATATATTGGAACATATTTTGGTTTGTTATTTTTATTAAATTCAATGCTGTCCATCATGAAGTTCTGGTTAAAAACTTTTCCAATAAAGAAAGCAATTTCATATTCCTTCCCATATAACATACAGTAGGTTCATATCAGATTACTGTCTAAGACATACAAGTAGGCCTGTACTCGCATAATCTGCTTAACCCACCCACCTTCTACATATGTAGATACATATAGAAATACAGATTCAGACACTTCAATCTCCAGCAGAGTCCATTGTTTTCTACATCTGCCAGAAATCCTTCAAAAATATTTGACTTTGGTATTTTATCTTGTCCCGCCTGTGATATAAATTATGTCTCATCAAATCATTCCATGTCTGTACTTGTGTGGCAAAATCTACTCATTCATGTGACCATATTGACTTCAACCACGTCGTCCAGCTCTATCGGATGTGTGACACGCACCTCAAAAGTAACCTTTGGCTTCCAACCCAACCTCTGATATGCTTTGGTGCTGTCGCCTTGCAGGAAGTCCTGTTAAAAAAAGAAAGGAGAGAGAGAGAGAGAGAGAGAGAGAGAGAGAGAGAGAGCGAGCGAGGGAGAGAGAGAGAGACAGAGAGAGAGAGAGAGAGAGAGAGAGAGAGAGAGAGAGAGAGAGAGCGAGCGAGGGAGAGAGAGAGAGAGGGGGAAGAAAAACAAACAAATCATCCGTCATGTCTGATTTGATGAGGAGAACCCTGCAGCCAGCTGATGTGTCGTCCTCACATGAAGACATACTGGATTCAACTCAATGTCCAAACTTAACGTCTTCAACAGGATGCAAGGGATGGAGGGTGATGAACACACACACACACACACACACACACACACTATCTCCTCTCTCGGGGAAAAAGGGAGGTCACAGAGTCTCGCTGGCCATCAATCCCCCCACCGATCTGTCCAGACAGCCCCCGTTGGTGCCAGAGGATGATGAATTGTGGGACTCTGGTGGTGTAACCCCCAGCCCAGGACCCCCCACTCACCCTTCCTACCTCCTCAACCCCTTACTCATTTCCCCCCCTGTTGTGTTTTGCACCGGGTTCAAGATCCAGCGAGACCCTGTTTGAGACCACCAAAGAGACAGGAAAAAAAAAAAAAAAAAAACTTTTTCCTGTCCTCTATGTTTATAAAGCTCCCTTTCTTTCTCTCTCTCCCACTTCTATTTCCATCTTAACTTTTGGGGAGTTTTTTTTTCGTTCTCTCAGGCATCATCTGTATTATGTTTGTATCAGAATCACACATGTTGGCCTCCAGGGGTCTAATAAAGTGTTGTAGTGAAACCTGATACTGAAGAATCTGCTTTTTTCAATTAACTGATACTGTGGTGATTATGTTTCTTAATCCTGCAGCTAATTCCAAAATGAATGAATCCTTCAAGAAAATCCTTTGTTGAAAGGATAACAAAGACTTCTATTTTGCTTTTAGAGCTTTCTCAAAAAGTATGTGCTAGTCTCACACACTGTATGGCCAAAAGTATGTGGACACCCACGCATTTCACCAACATGTGATTGCTGAGAACCCACTGGGCAGTGCTATAATAGCCTACACACTTCTGGGAAAGCTTTCCACAATATTTTGGATGCTTGAAGCAGGGATTTCCTTCAATTTAGCCACAAGAGCATTAACGTTGATTTATAATAATACTTTAAGGGATTACAGTGTAGCTACAGAGTATATGCATGTAGCCACGCAGTAACTGAAAAATGCAACTACATGATGGGGCAGCGGTGGCTAAGGAGATACCACGTGGAAACTGGAAGAACTTTGCCGGCAGAGAAAGTTAAAAACGGCAGTTATCTTGTCCTTTTCAGAAACAAACATTTAGTAAAGCCATCTCCACTGAAAATCTTCACTGTCACTCCATCATGGTTAACCAAAGAACCTAAATATGGCAACTGCATGGAATAGTATATATTAGTATACCGGAGAGTCATACTTCTGTTTCTATAAATTCAAGAGAATGTATGTTTATTGTCTGAACATCTTTTATATTTGTTAATTTAAAGGCCCTTCTAGAAACGGGTATTGGAAATTAGCAGCAGCTATAAATGCTGTGATACACTGCAGTGGATATTTGTTGTGCAATTCTATAAGCAGGACTGTATTTGTCCCTATTAAATGAACAATAAATGAAATGGTCTCATTCACTATTGAAACAAGGCAGACCTTACCACTGTGGCTTCTCTCACAAAGTAAATGAAAGAATGTAAACTCAGTTATTGTGGGGAAAATAATAGAAAACATGATACGGCCTTATCCAATCCATCCGACTATTGTTTCAGTGATGCTATTAACAGGTGGAAATCGAAGCTGAACTACAAATGAAGACCCGGGTTATCCCAAAAGGTGTTAGATGGTTCTTACACACCAACCTGTTTTAACTATTCCCCAAACTACTGCCAGAAAGTGGAAGCACATTTTTGTCTAAAATATTGGATGCTATGGATTGGAACTAAGATGCTTAACCAAAACCATGAAAAACAGCCCGAGACCAGAAGTACACAGTCGGCCAAATATAAAAAGGAGAGCAGTGTTTTTTTGGGCATTTTCGGCCTTTAATTTGACAGGACAGCTGAAGACATGAAAGGGGGAGAGAGAGAGAGAGAGAGGGAGAGGGGGGAATGACATGCAGCAAAGGGCCGCAGGTCGGAGTTGAACCCTCGGCCGCTGCATCGAGGAGTAAACCTCTATATATGGGCGCCTGCTCTACCAGCTGAGTTATCCGGGGGCCCAGCAGTGTTTTTTATCTGACGTTGAACCTCTTGAAAATGTCTTTTCTGGGTGATCTTATTACAGAGGAACGCTCACAGCAGCACTGGCATAGTTCAGCCCTTTAGAGAGCAGGGACCCACATCTCAAGAGAGGCTCCATGGCGCTTAATCACACTCTTCTGATACACACAAAGGCAAGAACACTGAACACACACATAGTGAACAAGTACAGGCCGATTCAGGCTGGGACGCTGCTCAGTTTGAAAACGCGGTTCAATTCTGGGTCCTTTTATTTTTAACTTCACATGGTGCACATACAGGCAGCCCAGCAGCAGATGAAAGCCCATTTTCTCCTCCGTCTGTAACGGCAGCACAAACAGCTCTTTCTCATGTGAGCAGCTCTGTACATTACTCACATCCATTTTTGGCTCTGAAGCCATAACTGGAAACATTTTCAGACTAATTACCTACAGCAATGAGACATAATTTATCATGGAGCTGAATGTAATTATTATAGGGTGACTTACTCCACAATTACATTAAATAATCCACTTGCCTCATAATTATATTGATTAGGGTTTGTAATGGAGAACATTTCGTAGCTGGCATAAAAGAAACATCAACTGTTCTCGTCACGAACACTGAAGCTGGTCTGAAGTGTTACAGAGACTATTTTTTGTTAGAAACTAAACCTGTTTTAGGATTTGTGTGTCCCACGTTTTCTTTATGTCCCTTGTTGATTGGTTACTAAATGCCAAGAGGGCGGGTCTTATGTGATATGAGTCTGTCAGAGGCCGATGCCAAAAAAGGGAAGATAAATGCCAGAAAGTTGTAACTTTTGTTTAGTGTCTGTGTGCATATGTTAATCCCATGAACTGAAAAAAACTCAAAGCTGTGATGCAGTGTCTCATTGATTAAAGCTGTAGTGCGTAGTTTCTGTCACCGCCATGAGGAATTTTAAGTAATGACGACAAAACTGTCGGCGCACCGAGTCAAGGTGCCATCAGTCTTTCCTTCACTTCAACTGAAGCCAGAGTGACTCAAGAATGTGTTTCCTGTTTCTAGTTGAGATTATTTTTTGGGGCATTTTTAGGCCTTTATTTTCACTTGACAGATGAAGACATGAAAGGGGAGAGAGAGGGGGAATGACATGCAGCAAAGGGCCGCAGGTCGGAGTTGAACCCGCAGCCGCTGCATCAAGGAGTAAACCTCTATATATGTGCGCCTGCTTTACCAACTGAGCTAACCCGGCCACACCTTTGCCAAGCTTTAACCAGCAAATTTGCATGGGCAACCAATAAAAAGAGTGTTTTCTTGACACATCTTGTGTTTGGAGATGAAGTTATTATTCTAGCTGTGTGCCATCATGCTGTTTTGTACAAGATTACACAACCAGACTACAAACTTGGCTGCATGCTGATCCACACCGACTCTCACGGTCATGGGCAGATGACGATATTTACGTCACAAGGAGCCTTTGTGGCCACACGAATGTGGAAAGCATAAATTGGCTTATCGGCTGAGGGACCAAGACATGAGAACCCTCATTTTAGTAAACCGTGTGCTAAAACAGACACAGAAAATCATTACCAATTATTAATGTAGCAAAGTTTCACCGCATGAAAGATGATCATTGTTTTTACCTGTACATTAATCACGTTTTTGTGACTTCACCACTGGTAAAAATCCAGCTGATCGCTCTCTTTGCTGACCAGCTACAAATCATTGAGAGACCTGGACCCACAAAGTAGGGCGGAGCATTGAACCTCTATACTTTTTGAGTGTCACGTATCGAAAGTTAACACCAGATGCTCCGTCAAATTGGTCTTTTTGTTACGTATTCTTGATCAGATATCATTTTTGATGTTATTTATGCAAAGTTCTTGTATTGCTGCTTGTGTTAAAGACATTAAACACCAAGATGTCGGGCGTACTTTGTTAAATGTACAATTCCTTAAACTAAGATATTCCAAACATTTTATATTCTTTACCAAAACTCTGGTATTGTATTTGCACCAATATCGAAACATTTCAAATGATACCCAGGGCTAACAGGAAGTACGCAGAGACGTGCCTTGTATTATCATCATCATCATCTTCGTCATCAACATCGTCATGACTGGCCTCTGAAATCTCCATCTCAGCTTGGCAGGAGAACATCTGTTGAAATCAGACTCTTGTCTGCTAAGTCTGCCGTCTTAGCAGACAACCACACAGTTCAGCATCTAGGAAGTTAATCCCGCGCCTGGTCTTTCTCAACCAGGATTTCTGCAGGTGACAGACATTCTCACCCTCGTAGATCCGTCTGCAGAGTGCGGCTCAGTGGAATAAAAGCTGCTTCTAAACTGCTAACAAGAGCATTCTGTGACCAAGTGAACTCACCCCAAACAGAGCATGTAGCAAATAATTCAACACGAACTACTAACAGATGGGGGCACAATATAATCTTCATATGGATCCGATTTGGAACCAAACCCAACGTTTTGGTACATCCTGTTTAAAGCAGCGCTCTGCCCATGTCTGAAAATATGCAGCAGTGATAATAACAACAACTGGTAGAAGTAAGCCGAAGATTAGCCGTGACAAAATGTGCCCCTCACTCTGCGAGCATTAGGCATTTTTAGAGATTAAATGACAATATGAACTACGCCAACTCACCATCTGAGACTATGTTACAGGCCTGTGAGTGAGCATCACAGTCTCTGAGGACTGATGTGTATCACAAGTAGGAATTAAGAGTGGGAAACAAGGTTATAATCGTTAACGAAAACGAACGATATAAAGAAAACTAGGTGGGAAAAAACATTGTCGTAAACTGAAATAAAAATAAAAACGAGTCATTACAAAAAAACGATAACTAACTAAAACTGTAATGTCTGTTTGCAAAACTAAAATAAAATGATTGAATAAATGTCCTTAGTTTTCGTCTTTGTCAATGTCTTTCATAGAGCAAATAATGCTATATCTTTCAGAATTGACATTTCCGACCATAGACCTGTTTTATACAGTCTATGCCATAGACATATAGTTTCCGACTGGGAAGCTGCTGCTACTGCTACTACTGCTACTACTACTACTACTACTACTGTTGTCATATACAGAATTGTGTCCATTTTACTATTTTCCAATGAACCTTTTTTCATTTGCTAATTGGTTGAACTGATAAATCAACCAGGGCACTTTTTATGGCTATTCAAGTGGTGGTAATACTGCAGTGGCTTATCATCTACAGTAACTGGGACAAATGAGAGCTATAGTCATGCTAGTGGCCTGGGTTTTCTCCTGGTGATATTGGGAAGTTGAAACATGTTCACTTTAAGTCCATATTTTAAGATAAATCTAAAATATCTACCTCTTTAGTGGACAGTAAAAATGTGAACACCTCCCTAGACCAGATAAATCAATAATTGCTTTAAAAAAATACTCTCACAGGGAATACAATGGCACTGATAATTTGTTAAATGCAAACAAACAACAACAACAAAAATACCTATGTTTACGCTATCTGGAAAAGGACCTCTTGTTGCCATGAGGAATATGACTTTTTTCACTCAAAAGGAAAAGGCAAAAGTAGCGTGACATTGTAATAATACTGGAAAACGTGTGAGGCCGCGATCAGACAATCAGCATCCTGGGCGGCTTTTTGTTACTGTTTTCAATGAGAGTAAAGTGTTTTGCCTCTCATTTTTTTGCCGGATAACCTGAACACCTTAAGTAACAAAAAAAACATCAACTTATAGAGAGGAAAAATCGCCGGACTTCATTTACTTAACAGCTGAGGACTGGTGATTCGATGGTTGCCTAGCAAGAATAACAAAAAGACGTTATGGGTCTGATCAGGGCAGTGCACCTCACATTTTGCAAACGCGCTCTGCCTTAGAGAGGACGATGACTATCCACATCCCATGAGTCTTGGTATCCTCTCACCGTGACCACAATCTTTCCTTATACTTAACCAAGTAGTTTAGTTTTTATAACCCAACCACCATATTTCCCTAACTCTAGTCTTGCATTGCCAGACCTTCCTCCACAGCGCTCCGAAGGAGGGTCCGACGAGTCCACACAGCATTCTGGGATGGGAGAAAAACACTGGTTTAAATGCTCTGGTTTATTGGCATTTCTACCAACCAATCATAATTGTCTTGGGTGGCGCTAAGCGCCGGATGGAGCAACGTTGCCCCTGGAAAATAGCCTCAGGAAGGAACTTGTTTTGGTGGAACGTGTACGTTCAAAAGTTGTTTTAGTCGTGCAACAGAAAACTCAGATTGGACAGGTAGTCTAGCTAGCTGTCTGGATTTACCCTGCAGAGATCTGAGGAGCAGTTAACCATAGTCCTCAGAAATCCACCGGAGTTTAAAATCACAACAAAAAAGAAAGTGGAAGGTAATGAAACATCCAAAAAGAGTGACATCCGGTGGAATTTCCGGCAGAACGAGAGAAATACCGAAAGTGGAACTTCATGGATATAGACTACCCTAACTCTAATCAAATAGGTTTTGTGCTAAAACATAAATAAACAAACAATGTCAATCATCTCTGTAACTGCCGTAGCAATTGTCTTGGAAGGCATGGACAAAGAATGTCATCTTGGCAATATGTGGCACCAGATGCTAAGAACTTATTTTGTCATTTGGTTCGGAGTACTTGTTGAATATTTTGTTTTATCAAAAGCTAGCTGAGAGAGAGGGCATAACCTTGGCTCTCTATAGGACTGTTTTTGATATAATCTTGTTGAGTTCTCTTTAGCTTTAATACAAATTTTAACTTCAATATCTGCTCGCCAACTGCATGGCCCATCATTCCCCATCTCTCCCTTCTTGGCTTTTTCCTAACACTCTCCACCCTATTAAAGACAAGACGCCATAAAAAATAATCTTTTGAAATGTAACAGTGAGAGACGAATAGAGTGTGATCATGGTTCATGAAGCACACAGGCAGTAAAAGGCACTCAGAGAAGGCATTTAACGCAAAGGAATTCTGGTATCAATATAAGGCCTTTCCATAAATCACACGGCACGCCGGGGCTGACCTCCAAACACATGAGGGCACGCACACAAACATGTAGCTGCGTACACACACACACACACACACACACACACACACACACACAAACACACACAGTACTTGTATGTGATGAAAGGAAGAAAAACTGCTAAATGTCCCTAATTTTATTTAGTTTTCTTCCGACTGGAAACCCACACACTTATGGGAGACACATCAAAGGTTCTCAAGAAAACAACTATCTTCTCTCTCCCTCTCTCTCTGAGGAGTGCATGCTGGGAGACTATGATGTGGTTTTGGAAGTCCAGTAGCGTCTCTGGTATTTGTACAGTAGTGGACACGAGGCTGTGAATACAGAGACGTCAAAGAATCTCAGATAAAGCGGCCGAGAATGCTGTGAGAGTCTGGAGCCCACGGACTCCATGTCCCCCAGCAGACCCAGATGTTCCGACCAGACCCAGATGCTCTGACCTTTCACCTCGCTGGGGTTTTGATGGAAGAACTCAACCCTGAACCTGAGCTTTTTATACCCAGCATGACTTGCCATTACGACAGCGATGGGGACACAAAGAGGAAAAATCCACTCTCCCTCCAGAGCCCCGTCGCTGCTGCCTTTCTGCAGGAACATGGAGGCAGCTGTGTTGACCGCGCGTCCAGGTGTGTGAGCTGATATAAGTGTGTGCAGGTCAGGACACACTCCCAGCAAAAAAAAGAAAAGGCTTCATCACTCCTAGTTGTTCAGGCTCAGAGTCACAAATCTGTCACTGGTCAATTTCTAAGGCACCTCCACCAGCATCGCCTCGACTTACTTTAAAAGCACAAAAGGCCCCCAGTTTCAGCTGGAGGGAGGAAATAAGAGACTTATGTGGTAACGTGCATACAAATGGTTTTCTATGTTATTTAAAATCCAGAATTATTCTACTTAGTGCAAACCTTGTACAATATGCTTTGACAAAATATGCTTAATGATAATGCAAATAACTAATTTGAATTTGACTGAATGTATTTGTACAATCAGAACAGTGTTTCTTTGACGATTAACCTAACTGAGTTAATTAAGTTGACGATTAACTAGACAGAAAAGATGAAGACAAAACTGTGTTTTTAACAAAACTTTTCTAAAAAGTTTGCTTTTCTCTTTGAAAATTCTTCAGGGCTTCAAACCTCTTCAAATCAAACAATCTGAGACATAACATCCCACAGCTAATAGCCACTATTATAATATATTTACATATTATGCAACAAGTGATGAAGGGTTGAGAGTAGACATTTCTTGGCTTCAAGGGTCACCAGCCAAAAAGGTTGGGAATCAGTATACTACAAGGTAACGTACATAAGATAGATTTATATATATTTTGATCAACAGATTATATTGTAATCACCATTTTGTCTTTTTGTGCCAATTTAAAAAGAAAGACTTCTGTGATAAATGTAGTGACTGATTTACAGTTACATTTATTTTATTAATGCATCATATTGCATTTGTATTTATATTTTTGGATTGCTTTGGAACTATATCAATGTAATGAAGCTCACTGGATTGAACGGAGTGAGATTTCAATGTTACAATCAATATAGGTAATGTTTTACATTTCTAACATCTTAAAATTCAGTTTCTTTCTCTTATATTACCCCTTCAGTTGCTTTAAAAATAATGGTATTGTTTGCATGACAGCATCACAGTTACTCCACAGTTCCAGATCTTGATTGACACTGTATGATGTTTACACCGAGTGAAATATGTAAACCCACGACTTCATGTTATCCGTTCCATCAAATTCTACATTTTACATTTAGCCTGATTTATTTGGCATCTTAAGAAATCCTGGCATCTCAATATAATTTTAAATGAGGTTCTGTGGGTTTGATTTTGATTTATGATGATGGAGGTTGAAAAGGTTTACGGTTTGTGTTCCTGTGTGTTTACAGACT